>NC_134695.1:40658122-41029861 GCF_050947455.1 Rhinoderma darwinii
ACATTATAATGGGTGTTGCACCCTATTTTTTTTTTAATGCCATCTACCATAAACTAGAAAAACAAATGCAATAATTTGGATAAGAACAGAAAGCCAATTCCTGATCAAGTTTGTCACGAACTGCTATGGTTGTTATTATGATGTTTTATACATAAGGTCTTATAAATGATTTCCAATATGGTCTTATATATTCTATAACACCACAACCCCAACAAAGCACCTAGTTTGCATACAGTTCATAATAAGTAAAGCCCAAACTGTACATGATGGGGTAAAATTAGGCAGGTTTCTCCAATTCTGTATTGTCATCAAACCCTCAAATACCACGAGCTGTGAAGACATGTTTTGTGGATTAAAACTTTTTACCCGATAGTATCTGACAGCAATTTTGCTGTTACCTGTCAGCAAGAATACACCACCCAGTGGTGCCCGATCAGCAGTAAGTGGGGCTGCACCAGAGTAGGACATTCCTTTTGGGTTGTCCCACAAAAGATAAAGTGAGCAGGATTTATCAAAGGGGTTGTTCACTTTTTATTTTTTCTATGAATTTATTTATAGAATAGATAATCATACAGATTTCTAATATACATATATTTAAAATTCTGCTCACATACCTTTCTTATATCAGTGCAGTTGTCTTTGTCCAAAAATTAAAAAATGGTATAGTCCACAGATTTGTCCATAAAAAAAGCACCCATAGGATAACTGAGTAGACAATCATGTGACCCACATCATGTGACCCCCTGGCATTCAGGTAACACTGTCCAGGTATATAACAGGTGAATAATACAACATCTGATGGTGGGTTCTGCTGAGCCCTGCATTTATTGTCATGTAGCCAGGGTCTTGGGGGTTAAAGGTTTAGGTGACATGCACAGTTCTTATTAACCCTATGTCATATATGGTACATTCTACACACGCAGTGACTACATCCATGAAGTTGATTGCATATAAAATATTACCTATTATCTTCAACAGATTACAGCAAAAAGAAGAGAGAGGGCAACATATAATTTAATAGTTTATTTCAGGAGTATAGTTTGCTTGGCTGTAATGACCGTGTCCCGTCAAAAAATCTAAGTGTAATATTCAATATTGTGTTGCTGTGTCATAAAGCATGATAGATATAAGCCTACTTGTAGACTTAGTGCTAGGATATTATCAAACTTTCCATTGGTGCATGCTGGCCTACCCCACCTGAAATAAGACTGGAAGACTACCACTAGAAGATCTTCTGTATTAAAGGAGTTATCCCACCAAAATAACTTATCACCTGTCCACGGGATAGGTGACAATTGTTTGATCGCTGGGGTCCCATATCTGAATTCTCTCACCGATCCAGAGAATGGGTTCCCTGTATGAATGGAGTGTCAGGTAACATATGCGCGTGCCGCTCCATTCATTCTCTATGGGACTGCCGAAGATAGCCGAGCGCTGTACTCGGCTATCTCCGACAGTTTCATAGATTATGAATGGAGCGGCAGCGCGCATGCGTGACTGGGTATTCGGGACCCCATTTTTTGGATCGTGGAAGCCTAGCGATCAAACACTTATTACCTATCTTTGTTTTGGTGGGATAACCCCTTTAAAACCCCTTATATCCTACCTTTAGTTTTTATAAGGCTAACATTACAGTCCTCCTGTGAAAATAGCTTCTTTGCCTGTGTCCCCATTACAAACCTTCCTGTTCTTGTACTCAGCTTGTAGAAGCTCAGTTTTGACATAGGAATACTGGACCACGCATTTAGTAGTCTAGTATCCTCTTTCATTTTCCTTACAGTAAAAGCTGGATTATGCTTTCATACCGGTAATAAAAAAGCTTCTTGAGTGGAAATGTATAGATTTATGTAATTTTACATCATGACCAATTCTCATTCTGTAACAAATACAGGGATCAAGTGGCCTATTGACAAATTTCCTTTACTATAATGAAGGCCAAATTTACAGTATCGTCCTCATTTAAAGGGAGGACAGTAGGACATACATTATATTACAGCAGGCTACCCACTCTTTTCTGTGCATTTTAATCAGTTTCTTCCAGAGCTATATAATTTTGATCCTTTTTAAATTTAATAAGGATTAGAACATATCAAAGAGAACTGTCCCTGAGGGAAGAGATATTTTACATAGTTACAGAATATCTGACTCTCAGAAATAATATGGGGTAAAAAAAAATAATCAAAACTAACCTTAAACATTGTAGAATTTTCATCTTCTAATATATTTCCAGGTATAGAAATTGTTGTATCTTAAAATGGTTAAAGACATTTCCCTTTGTGCAATGCTATTGTATGTTGTAGAGAACACTAGTTTATATACAAATTATATTACTAGAAGGTAGTACATGGATGCAAACCCTGGCACCTTCCCATTTAAAGTGAACCTCCCTTTGCCTTAACTGTGGGCAGCATGTTATAGAGCAGGAGCAGCTGAGCAAATGGATATATACTTTAGTGGAAAAATATTGAATAGAACTTGAATTTATTGGTATAAACCTCTGCTCAGTCTGGACTTGAGTCCAGTGGGCGGTCCTACTCAATGATTGACAGTCATCCCTGTATGCACACCTACATGGCGAAGGCTGTCAACCATTAAGCAGTACCGGCAACTGGACTCCTAAGTCCAGAATGAGCAGATGTTTAAATCAATAAAACTACAAGTTCTACTGAACATTTTCACACAAAACTATATATCAATCAGCGGAGCTCCTCCTGTTTTGTAACATTATTTCCGCAGATAGGACTGTCATTTTGAAGTGACAGGTTACCGTTAAAATGGCTTTTGCCACCATAGTAAGTTATGGAATATCGCTATGATATGCCATAACACACTGATCAGTAGAAGTCACACTACTGGGACTGCCGCAATCCCTAGAACCAAGGGGCCACAGTTCTAGTAAAGGGGAGCAGCCACTTTATTTATTTTTCTTTCGGTGTTGGAATTGTAGTTCTCTGCACAGTACACGGTCAGAAGCGGTCCTGTGCAGGGAAAATGGCTTCTTCATTCTAGGCATTTGAGGGCTGGCCCCCCAGCAGTAACTATCAAGTTATGTTATATTCTAGGAATATACCATAACTTATATGTTGGTTAATTGGTCTTTTGTCCAACAATTAATTTATGTCCATGACCAATTTCAGCAATGTGAAAAAGATTAACAGTCCCATCTAGTAATAACATATACAGAGTAAAAAAACAAAAAAAGTATTATGCATATATTAACATAGTAAATAACTGCATTACCTTGATATTAGGGACATGGGACCAATAATGACCTGTATTTAGAAGAGGACTTAAGTTTGTTAATAGATGTAGAGAGAGAAGTATAAATGTACTCTAAATGGATTATATCATTTCTATAAAAAAAATATATACAGTTATGTTGTTATTAGTATACCTTGAGCTCATGAAAAATAGTCAATCCATGCCCCATGCCTTTAGGGTATTTTAGCACAGTGCCAAATTATAAGTGAGCTAGTACATAGTAGTCCTATTGCAGAATATAGTATGGAATGGCAAATCGGACCTTCAAGGGATAAAGCAAGACCTCAGATAGGATTTTGCTCATATAAGTATGGCTTTTAAGGTGTTGTCGAATATTAAGTGTTTGGGTCTGAGCTGCAATAACACACACATTTCGTAGACAAGCGTGGCGCTGTTTCTGGCAAATATATTTTTTTCTTTCTAATCCTGGACAACCCCTTTAAATATTCTTAATATGCTGATATAGTTTATATACCAGATATAAACTAACATATAGTTTCAGCATAAAGGCCCTTTATCATGGGCAGATGATCAGTCATTAGCCTGTAAAAACATGAGAGCGATCAGCCGTCAAATGAGCAAACATCCATTTATCGGCTGATCGCATCTTTTGTGCAGCCCAAAAATATTATCGTTTGTCGGCAGCACATCTCTCCATGTAAACTGGAGATGTGCTGCTGAGAAGTTGCAAACTGTATAAAGAGAAACGATTGTATTGACAATCATTTATCCCCATACTCCCGATCATTGGTACATGTAAATGGAGCAAACGATCGCCGATCTATATATTATCGTCGATCGGCACCAGTTACCGGCCAAGAAATTGGCTCTTGTAAAAGGATCCTTATCCATACCTCTCACATTTCACAACTTTTTGCCAATAAGGAATCTAAGTTAAAATTTAAAGAAGTTTCTCCCTTAGATATATTGTAAAATATCTGGTGCTAAACTGGTACTGTGCCAATCTAGCTTTCTGCTATATCTGCTATCTGGTCTAGCTTTATCTGGTCTATCTTTAAGATAATATTAATAAATATTCCCCAATGTTCTTTGTTTTAAACCATTTAAGTGTGTGACTATCGCTATCACCTTATTTCAGAACAGATTTGGCTCTACATTCCTGTTAATAATTTATTGAAAAGAGCAAAGTACATTCTACTTATAGTTCTAAACTAGAATAATAGTTTCTGATTATAAATTAAAACTAACTGCTCTCTCCTGGTTCATTTTAGATATTGCTCACAGAACTCAAATGAGCAATATATAACATATGGTGTGGATACATTTAAAATCCTGACATGGTATGAAAGATTGTTTAGGTCTAAATATAACAATGAAATTCCAGGTTTATATCTGAAATGGCTGGGCTTAAGATGTGGTTTAAATAACCCAACTGCAATGTGGAGAACACTAAAGGTGGCCACACACGTAATAAATCTGCCACTATCAGATATACGTTCTGTTAAAGGAGTGATGACCTTTAAAGACTATAAATGAGATATTTTGAACAAAAAATGTCCAACTACTGGAATAGATGACTATGAATTATAACTGATCAAATTTTACCCATAGGAACACAGATCAAAGCGTACCTCCAGTTACAAGTGTGGACACATCTGCAAGATGTTTAGAAGTGACAACGGGAGACACAGAGCGTGTATGAGCAACCGTATTAACTGGAAATCCAATACAAGAAGAAGAAGAACTTGCGGCACTCACCAAGGAACTTAGGAAATCAAGGCTTTCATCATGATAAAATCCCAGCATGGTGGACACATAGTGGCCGATTTCCAGTTTGATGTGCCGTGAATCCGCATGCGATTTAGCCCCATTTGTGATATCAATGGGAGGTGAATTTCATATAGGTTTCAGCTCAGAAATATGTGTGATTTCCGACCTGTGTGAACATACCCTTAGAGAACACCAAAAGCAGGACAGCTATTTCTTTCCTGCTGGTCCACCACTCCACCTTCTCCCACACAATTTGTCTTAAAAAAAATTAAATCTTACCCAATACTTGGAAAAAGCGTTAGTGACACATAAGTAATATCCACCCTTAATACTTCTGTATAGAAAGTGACCACGCTGGTCTCCACAAGAGCGGAGAGATTAAAGACAGTTACCTCTGGCAGTGTACCCAGTTGCTAGATAGCCACCCAAATTCATTCACATCCTAACAAGTTTAGCCCTGACAGAATTTTTTCAATATGAAGTCTGACGTGTAATTGTAACTGTATAATAAACTGGAATACAATCTCCACCGAACAAGTTCTGATTGTTTGTGACTTTCATAGATGGCATCTATAAATATTAATGCAGAATAAAGGTGGAAAAGTTGCCCATAGGAGCCAATGATCTGTTTGGTTACTCTGACCATTGGCTCCACTTTGTGTCTGCACTATGCTTCAAACATGGTGGTTTTCCGGACAACCACAGGAAGCAATAATTTTAATAATAAAGATGAATTTAGTAACTTGACCATTCCAATGAATGACAGTTTTAAATTGCAAACCTTTGACCATTGGTACAAATGGGCAAAGTGTGAAGTTGGCAAATCAAATGTATATACCGACAAAGTCACAAATCAATTTGCAAACCATGAATCTTTCCACTCATCTCTAGTTGTAAACTACAAAAAGGATCATTCCAACAAAAGAAGTAAAAGTTATCTTAAGAAGGCATTTGCTAAACCTCAATCAAAGATGTAATTAGTATTAAATTCCTAAAGGAATAAAGTCTGCTCCATCTGTAGTATGAACCAACAAAGGAAACGAAGTAAAATATAACGTCCCCAACTTTGACAAAAAACAAAATATCCCTTTCTTGACACATAACATACAATAATTCCAGACACAAGCCAGTCCCACAATGTAAAAAAGCAGGTATACTGTAAAACAGAGATTGTTTTGTTTCACGCTGCTGTGACATTTTACCAAGCTTGCTTCAATATAGCTCCATGTATTTAACTACCTAATTAAATAGAGTGTGACTTTTATAGGGAAAATGTCAGTATTTTGCAGTTCATTAAATCCATCTAAAGCCGAGTGGTTTTTTTTTTCCCGAAGGATAAAATAAAACCAAAATTAACTCGTAAACTTTGCATTTTGTACTGCAGTCGCGGTTTCTTTGTCTTCACAATTAGTAGGTACATTTCAATACATCTCCACTATTTTACCGTCTCGTCCCTCTGACTGGCAGACACGTTTCATAAGATATTAAGATGTCATTTTTTATTATGGCTACATAGAATTTTGCATGTTATATTAAAAATAAATTATTTGTAGTAGAGGCATCAGAAAGAATCAGACACATATGATGTGAAATATAATAAGTTGTCGAATCCTGCAGGGCTTGTGAGTTGTCTGATTCACTTTCATAAAACATTTCTTTGATGAGAATTTCTTGCGAAAAGGAGGAGGAGTTGTATGAGGATTTTTTTTTTTTATTCCATATTTATTTAAAGCTTTGGAAGTAAATCTCATACTCAATCATCTGTCAGATGTGAACGGCTGATTTGTCATGTGCACAGGAAGATTAATTGCTTTTGATTAGTTTATGTGTTTTTTCTTCTTAGTAACACAAGAAATGAAAAGATTATATTGTTAGCAAATGTGCCAGAAAGAGAGTTGACACTTCCTTACTAATATAGATTTCTGTATGAGGGAAATGTGTATGAAAATCTAAATCTCAAAAGAAATCTCCGTCTTTAGGTTTAAACACTCCGGT
Source organism: Rhinoderma darwinii (assembly GCF_050947455.1). Classification (NCBI taxonomy): domain Eukaryota; kingdom Metazoa; phylum Chordata; class Amphibia; order Anura; family Rhinodermatidae; genus Rhinoderma; species Rhinoderma darwinii. The sequence goes on from NC_134695.1 coordinate 40,665,110, forward strand.
AATGGTGAGGCAGGAGCTAATAACTGCAGCAAAAAAGGGTGTTGAGCGGGGTTGTATGAGGCTAGAAAAGGTTTTGTGTTTTTGAGAGAAACAGCCACTCTTGTCATTGAGCTGTTTTTAGTATTACAGCTCAACCTCAGAATGGGGCTGAGCTGCAATACCAAACCCAGCCCATGGCCAACCGTGGCGCTGTTTCTGGGAAAAAATAAACTGACCCTTAATTCTACTCTCAGACAAACACTTTAGACTTATCGAACTGCTCATTTTGGAAATCATGATTAAGATTGAGCATGCACTATAATTTAGATGCCAGAGTTTAAAGTAACATGGGGCTACTACAGTCAACTATACCGGCAGAGGATAGAATGCTAGAAAGGCAATACATATGAATAGACCATTAAGAGTTGCTAAGGAGGGAAGATTTTAAAAAAAAAACAAAAAAAAAAAAACACACACTTCTATAATTCACACATATGTATATAAATGTTTCTGGTAGTTCTTAGAACAAGTGATATGTGAGATAAAGCAATAATCATGGGGGCAGACATTTTCTGGTCTTCCTGTCTGAAGAACACTACAGGCAGTTTCTCCTCCACCTGAAATGGCCATATATATTATTTTCTCGTCCATCTCATATAATAAAGATGCGACTTCCCAAATTTTTAGTAGGTTACTGTATCAGAACATAATAATGAAGGGAGTCCGGCAGGTGTGACCTCCACCAATGCCCTGAACGAAAAGGTCCTGGCACTTAGTCAACTTTTTGACCCCTTTGGCTCCAACCAAAAGTTCACACAATTGTGCATGAAAAACAAATGGTTTGATTAAACACTTCCAAAGGGAAAGACGTGCGTTGCCAATTCCATCTTCAGGAAACAAATATAAACAAATAAAGCTTCCCCATCAGGCTAAGATTCTAGATGATTCAATTTGGCAAGTACATTTTAACACATGTAATGTAAGCTCTGTTTTTACAATGGGAGTCAATGTGAACAGATCCGTAGCAAGTTGGAGAACTGAACGTGCTCTATTACTTGTTATTAGATTTTCAGTGAATTCCAAGTACGTGGAGTGAAAGTCCATGGTATGGGCAGTGGCTTAAGAATATAGTAGTTTATATAGATTTCTAACAGAGTTACCTGGCGTCGCATGGGTCTATTTGTTTGTTGTTTGTGTGTGGGGTTAAAAATTTTGTTTCCTACTGATGCAACAGCCATGCCCTTTACTGCAGGAGTCTTTCGTCCAAGCGCAGGGTTCCTTTTTGGAGGTCTGAAAGGTGTTACATTTATGAGGTTGCTAAAATACAGTGTAGATACAGTGTAGTATATGTGCAGTCCATTCATGGCGAGTAAAGAAAAATGGCTGGATTTTTATGGAAACCCAGTGTAAAACAGAAATTACTGGGTTGTTATGGGAACCTGGTGTAAAACGGTGTGTATGTTAGTGAGGCTAAGAATGAAGAACCTGCAAGCTTCTGTTGGCTATAACGGGTCATGTAATGTGATATGGAGGAGAACCCTTGATGTGGAAGCCAGTGGTGTCATGTTTGTTTTAGTCTTGCCATTCTTTGTCAATATGTCGAGAACAGTAGGCCCTAGAGAGCTGAATCCTGGTCTAAAACCTTCAAAAACGCCTGATTTACTTATGTGCCAAATTTGGTGCAGATTGGTCCAGTCGTTCGACCATGCATAAAGAACAGACATTTTTATGTAAATATATATATATATATATATATATATATATATATATATATATATATATACACACATACACACCGTTCAAAAGTTTAGGGTCACTTAGAAATTTCCCTATTTTTGAGAGAAAAGCAATGAAGATAACATTAAATTAATCAGAAATACACTCTATACATTGTTAATGTGCTAAATGTCTATTCTAGCTGCAAACGTCTAGTTTTTAATGCAATATCTACATGGGTGTATAGAGGTCCATTTCCAGCAACCATCACTCCAGTGTTCAAATGGTACATTGTGTTTGCTAACTGTGTTAGAAGGCTAATGGATGATTAGAAAACACTTGAAAACCCTTGTGCAATTATGTTAGCACCGCTGTAAACAGTTTTGCTGTTTAGAGAAGCTATAAAACTGACCTTCCTTTGAGCTAGTTGAGAATATGAAGCATTACATTTGTCGGCTCGATTAAACTCTCAAAATGGCTAGAAAAAGAGAGCCTTCATGTGAAACTCGACAGTCTATTCTTGTTCTTAGAAATGAAGGCTATTCCATGCGAGAAATTGCCAAGAAACTGAAGATTTCCTACAACGGTGTGTACTACTCCCTTCAGAGGACGGCACAAACAGGCTCTAACCAGAGTAGAAAGAGAAGTGGGAGGCCCGCTGCACAACTGAGCAACAAGACAAGTACATTAGAGTCTCTAGTTTGAGAAATAGACGCCTCACAGGTCCTCAACTGGCAGCTTCATTAAATAGTACCCGCAAAATGCCAGTGTCAACGTCTACAGTGAAGAGGCGACTCCGGGATGCTGGCCTTCAGGGCAGAGTGGCAAAGAAAAAGCCATATCTGAGACTGGCTAATAAAAGGAAACGATTAATATGGGCAAAAGCACACATACATTGGACAGAGGAAGATTGGAAAAAAGTGTTATGGACAGACGAATCGAAGTTTGAGGTGTTTGGATCACACAGAAGAACATTTGTGAGACGCAGAACAACTGAAAAGATGCTGGAAGAGTGCCTGACGCCATCTGTCAAGCATGGTGGAGGTAATGTGATGGTCTGGGGTTGCTTTGGTGCTGGTAAAGTGGGAGATTTGTACAAGGTAAAAGGGATTTTGAATAAGGAAGGCTATCACTCCATTTTGCAACGCCATGCCATACCCTGTGGACAGCGCTTGATTGGAGCCAATTTCATCCTACAACAGGACAATGACCCAAAGCACACCTCCAAATTATGCAAGAACTATTTAGGGAAGAAGCAGGCAGCTGGTATTCTATCTGTAATGGAGTGGCCAGCGCAGTCATCAGATCTCAACCCATAGAGCTGTTGTGGGAGCAGCTTGACCGTATGGTACGCAAGAAGTGCCCATCAAGCCAATCCAACTCCAACTTGTGGGAGGGGCTTATGGAAGCATAGGGTGAAATTGCTGCAAATGGAGCATTATTTGACAAAAGCAAAGTTTAAAGGAGAAAATTATTATTTCAAATAAAAATCATTATTTCTAACCTTGTCAATGTCTTGACTATATTTTCTTGTCATTTTGCAACTCATTTGATAAATATAAGTGTGAGTTTTCATGGAAAACACAAATGTGTGTGGGTGACCCCAAACTTTTGAACGGTAGTGTATATATATATATATATATTATATATATATATATATGATGGATATGGGCCGGCACCCTTTAGCTATCTACGATCTTCTTTCCTCGTATGCAATATTGCTAATTGTACACATGCCTCTACATGGCCCAATTTGATTAATACCCCTATTTTCTCAGGTATGGAAACACACAGGTACACTTGGATTACTTAAAGGCTATGTACACTTCTGTAGACAAAATTTTGTTGTTGTTTTTTAAATAAATCACGTTTTTATTTGATTTTAAGCAACTTTTAAAATGATTTTTCTTTAAAAAAAAAGTTAACTTTTTCAAATACAGCTTCTATGTATCTTATATACATAGAAGCGGTGCCTTGCCGTCAAAGCTGATTCCGTCAGGTCAGCTGGACTGGCAGCTCTGCTGAAAGCTGGTCCTTTGTGTCTTTGACACCATGGATCCAGCTAATAACATTCACATCTAAGTACATGAACTTATACTTCAACTCGGCTTTAGTTATTTAGCTGTATGTTTTTTCCTCTTTCCCTTCATTTGTAGGCGTTTTTCCTGTGTTTTACTTTTGTGCACCTACAAATATTAATAGACACTGCTGGCTGGATTTGATCTTATTACATTATAGGTACAGAAGTCATTAGTATATTATTTCTCTTCTGAACTTCTGTTTGTCGCTGTCAAGACCTGTTTGTGCAGGTTCAGAATTCTGCTGACTGATAACAGAATAAACACTTGTATTTGCTTTGCTTTGTACTGTATAATGTCATTTAATCCTGTATGCACATCTTAATAACCTGGATTTTGTTTCAAAAATAAAATATAGTACCTTTAATTCTTTGTAGGTAAATTAGAAAAATTATATATATTCTCCTCAACACAATTCATGGTTTTAATTCTGAGCTTCTCATTACTGAATCTGCAAGTGTAAGTAGATCATTGAGACGCTAAAAGCCTTGTACATACTATAATATCAATGAAATAATCTCTTGTTGGCCCATTAAGAGCTATCACAATTTACAACTTCCTAATATAAAGATAAAGTTATAAAATTGCATCTGGCGAAACATTTTCCATCTGTAACCTGCTGTATTTCCACACAAAAAGGGAAGAAATCTTTATAATAAATATAGATCTTCCTTTGCATACAGACCATTCATGATAAGGAAGGGCACATTTCCATTTCTGAGACATATACAAACTGTATTAGTTAAAGGCTATGTAAACCTTTTAACACATTTTTTTATATGTATAAAACAGCGTATTAGATGGTTTTGGACAACTTTTTAACTGGCTTTTATAAAAAAAAAAAAAAAAAGAAGTCACACAGCTTCTATGTATCCTGAATGCATAGAAGCTGTATCTTGCACTCAAAACCGAATCCGTCAGGTCAGTAGGACTGACGGCTTTGATGACAGCCGATCCTGCATGTCTCTGACACGCAGGAGCCACCTGTTATCGATCGCATCTAATTTCATGACTTAGATGTGATCGATAACAGGTGGATCCTGCATGTAAAAGACTCACAGGATCCGTTGTCACTGAAGCCGTCAGTCCTGCTGACCTGACGGATTCGGTTTTGAAAGCAAGATACAGCTTCTATGTATCCAGGATACACGGAAGCTGTATCTCAAAAACTAAAACATTTTTTTAATAAAAAACAATTAAAAAGTTGTCTAAAATCCTATAACACATTTAATTTTTTTTTTTTTAAAACTGCTCAAAAGGTTTACATAGCCTTGAAGTATATTGACCCGTCACTCGACTAGGGAGGGTCACTTTTTTTCCCCAGACAAAGCACTGCTTTTATACAAGGGCTGTGTTGGTATTGCAGCTCAGCTCCATTCAAGCGAATAGGGTGTAACTTGCAATATTAGATGCAGCTCACGGACAAAAGTGGTGATGGGTCTACAAAAACAGCGCCCCCTTCCTTCTAATCTTATAAAACCCCTTGAAATACAGCACAGGTGTCCTCTACATCGGTCTTCTGATGTGGAGGGTAACCATGGAAAATATTAATCTTCCATCAATTTCAGATCATGCTTATTCCTAAATTTCCTAAGTTTAATTAAAATAGCTTCATTGTATCATATTAAAAATGAAAGAGTATTCCGTCTTCTTTTTTAGCAGTAAGGATACTTTCAGATTTATAAAAATGTCATTTTGGATTAGCAGTTTTGTACTGAAGCAAGCCAACATGTTTCTTAACAAAAGAACACAGACTTATTTCAGTGCACTCAAGGTCAACTAAATGGATCATAAGTAATACTTTGAATTGGCTCCATCTAAATGAAATGCTCTATTATGGGTAGTGGAATCAAGTTTATTTCTACACAACACAGATTGATGCACTCTGTGAAGTCTCCTGCAAGTGAACATCAGAACAAAGAGATTATATTTGTGGTGTATCACAGTATTGGATTTACAAGTGTGTGACCTCAGAGAGGTGCATTGTATTTATTTTATTGCACAAGTTGTATGTGCAATAAAATATGCAGGTTACACTGTACTGGTGAGACAATTTCTAAACTTTTTCTAAACTTGCATTAAATACTTTCATTGTCTAGAATATCTGCCAGCATTACATAACACTATAAGTAAATGATCATCTTATGTGCTAAACCATAATCATATTCCGGTGAAACTCTGCATTTTCTTAGATCTAGCCAAACCACCTCTGTTTGCTGAAAGATAAAAGATTGTCAGGTATGTCAGAGCAGTTATCGTTCCCGTCACTGAGTTTGGACCAAGTGACAGTGGCAGACTTTGCAGGTGGGTAGAAGATCAATGTTTGAGGGACCAGCAGTGAAAATCCTTCTGTTAGGCCTTATGCACATGGCAAAGCTGGGTGAACAGGCCTTGTATGGCGGCGCACCAGGTCACTGTGGGTCCATATTATAGACTCATAGATACTTTGTGTGCCACTGTATCATGCCTCTGTGTGCACTGCTTCAAGGGCAGAATACCTCCATCATATGGGACAATCAGAGGCACACAGAGGTATAGTATAGTCAATAGCAGGCTGTAAGTGTTGTATTACGGATCTGTACAACAGATATCCAGAAAACGGCCATGTGTATGAGCTCTAAGCATCAGTGGAGTAGATCATCTTCTCGTCAGTGGTCAATTATATTTGCTTGCAGAATAAGAGAACCACAGTCCAGCCACCACAGCCTAGGCAATACAGCTTTTCGTATAGCTTTTCTAGATTCATACACACGTATACCAGTGACGCATGTGCATGGCATTATGTTTACTAAGCTAAAGGTGATTATATTGAAAGCAAACATGGAGCAGACCACTGACTATACCCATGGTATAATATGGAATGTGTAATAAAATGGTTGACGGTTATTGGCTGATCAACAACCAATATCTATCTGTTAGCCTTATGATCTACAGACAAAGTTTAACTTTGACTGACCACATCACAGAAGCTCAGCAGTTAGCACTGTTGACTTGCAGGATTGGGGCCATGGGTTCAAGTCTGATTATTACAACATGTCATGGATGCCAGGGTTATATAAATAACAGGTAATAAAATGGCATATTACTTGTGTATAGGCATACAGAAATGCATAAAGCATCTAAAAATACATGTTGCCTTATTTCTATGTATTTATGGTAAATTAAAGTCCATACTTATTTAAAGTGCTATAGTTTGTGTGGCTGCAGTATAACTAAAATATAGTTTATGCCTTAGGCGGGATTCACACGACCGGGTCGCGTCCGAGCCCGAGTGCTGGCCGGTAAAATCGGCCATTCTGCCCGGCCGGTTTGCATAAAGTTATGCATCCGTGCCGGGCCGGGCAGATCCGGACAGTGACATCATCGGCAACTCTTGAAGGGGAATCCCCATGTGTTCGGGGATTCCGCTTCTGGAGTTTCCCCTGATGTCACTGCCCAGATATGGACAGAGACATCAAGCGCTCTGTCCAGGAGCGGAATCCCCGAACACACGGGGATTCCGCTCCTTCAAGGAGCTAAGTGCGGCTAGCACATAGCAGAGCGGGGAGATACCTCCCCGCTCTGCTATAGTGGCGTCCCTACAGTAGTAGCAGCCGCAGCAGCTGCTGCAGCTGCTAGCGGCGCCATCAAAGGTGTCGCCGGGCCAGGGCGCTTTTAACAAGCAGGAGAAGGGAGCCAGCGCAGCGCTCCCTTCCACCTGCTGTACACCCCGGCCCTGCCACACCGTGTACAGCGATGCCATTCGTCAGAATGGCATCAACTCCTCCTCCTCACATGCACTCTGCGCTGTGGAGGAGGAGGAGATAGAGCGCAAGAGCCGGAAAACCCGGCCGTCACTCGCGACACATCCCGGTGATGGCCGGGTATTACCCGGCCCCATAGACTTCTATGGGAGCCGGGCGGCCAGGTACCCGTGCGAAAATAGAGCATGTCCTATTTTTTGACGGGCGGTTTTCCCGGCCGTCAAAAAATCGGCCGTGTGAATAGCCCCATTAGGAGTCTATTATTCCTAATGCAGCCGGGTGCCGGCCGATTTATGAACGGCCGGCACCCGGCCGGGAAACCCTGCCGTGTGAATGAGGCCTAAAGCTATGCATATTCTTCTATATTTAGTACGTTGTATAAATTGTCCAAACAGCAATGAAAGATTCAGCACTTTTGTACAAATCTTTGTACTATATTTTTCTCTTATCCTCAAGTTTCACATACACCTTGGTACTGTCTTTAATTTGCATGTTTTATGGATTATTATAAATGTCTCAAACACTATAAGACTATAGCCGTCCTTCTTCCTATGAGGAACTGCAGGTGAAACTGACGCACTGTGTTAGGCCGGATTCAGACGAACGTAAGCGTTTTGCGTACGCAAAATCCGCGGCGTTTTGCGTGCGCAAAAGGCACTTGACAGCTCCATGTGCCCTGTTCATATGGATGCACGGCTGAATGCTTTTCAAGCAGCCGCCATCTTTATGACACTCAGTTTGGATGTTTGTAAACAGAAAAGCACGTGGTGCTTTTCTGTTTACGTTCATTCTTTTACTGTTATTGCGCGAATAAAGCTTGTTCCACGGAAGTGCTTCCGTGGGGCATGCGTGATTTTCACGCACCCATTGACTTCAATGGGTGCGTGATGCGCGAAAAAACGCCTAGAGATAAAATATGTAGTGACTTTTTTTCAGCGGACTCACGCTGAGCAAAACTCACGGACTGTCTGCATGCCCCCATAGACTTGTATATGTCCGTGCGAGCCGCGTGAAAACCACGCGGGCTGCACGGACGCAAATCACGTTCATCTGAATCCGGCCTTACACATAGTGCAGGACCTGAGGGGGTGGTGCATGACAAAGAGATTCTCTCCTTGGTGTTCTTTGAAATTCTGGGTCATGCACGGCCCCCTTAAAACCTACACTAGACATAACAGAGTTGGTTTTGCCCAGAGTGTATATTTAATGGGCTCCAAAGTTTTAACTTCAAATATGCGCCATTTTTTTTTTTGTTGTACATAATTCTTCGTAACTTTTTGGTGTCCTGTGATATGTAACTTTATATTATTATTTTGATATGTAAATATAAACAATATAAAAGAAAGCAAATTGTTGCGAAATAGCTCTGATTATAAACCTACTTACTGGACATATTTTATAAGTTATAATAATTTAAATTGTAGGTCCATATGGAACAACTTTAAAGAATATAAAGAGAATTGCATAAATTGCATAGTAATAATAATAATAATAATAATAATAATACTAGTAATAGTAGTAGTTATTAATAATAAAATAAATACTCCCTGTAGCCTAAAATTTACCAACAGGGCTAAAGGTTAGGCTTGGTTTGCTCTCATGGCTAAAATGAGCAATTCTGATAACATCACTATGTTAAGGCCTCATGCACACGACCGTAAAAACACCCGTTATTACGGGTCGCAATTACGACCCGAAATAACGGACCCATAGACTTCTGTTGGCCATGGGTACCTTCCTGTTTTCTCACGGAAAGGTGCCCGTGCCGTTAAAAAGATAGAACATGTTCTATTTTTTTATTTTACGGGCCGTGCTACTATACTTTATAATGGGAGCACGGCTCGGAAAAACGGCCGGCTGCCCGTGACCGGCCGTGCCCGGCCGTGCTCGTAATTACGAGTCGTAATTACGAGCAGGGTCGTTTGCATGAGGCCTTAGGGAATTGCTATGTATGCCATTACCCAATATATTTTAAAAAGTGTCTCCCCTATAAGTAAAACATGGATAAGCGATAGCTGAATGTTTTTATGCTAAGTGACAGCTCCTTTTCTGTCTCATCTATAATTAACCCAGTTTTATCCACTCAAAATTGTTCTATTGCTGGGTACTTTTGAAGTGCTCTAGGATTAAGCCACGAAGCTAGGAAAAAATGGCCGTTATGCCTGTCTGATAAATGTTTTTCTACCAATTAAAAGGAGCGGTACATTCTGTTTACAGGTATAATGCCACACATTGTCAACGACACCAAAAACAATATTATTATAATTTAGTTTTAAGATTTGAAGCATTTCTTAACGTCCCATAATAAGTTTTATACACAGTTTACTTTGAGCTTTGATTATAAAGCACAGTACTGCTATAGATGTCTCCTGGCTAGTTGTGACATATTCATTATTCATACACTTTAATTAACATTATGCCACCATAGTGACAAGCTATACACATACCGCCTGCTGTATGACAACTAGTGCAGTTTAGAGAAGCACTTTGTTGTTTTTTTCTGTAATGTAGACATGGGTTTTGAGTTACCTGGTGCTATATTTCATGGGATGCTGCTCCGTTCCGGGCCGGGGTCACATGATCTGTACTCTGACAACCCTAATCCTACAGCGTATACTGTAAAAAACGGATTTCAGATTGCGGCTCTCATAGACTTGCACTGAGAGCCTGACTTCCGGCCCTTGCAGCAGACGCTGTTGGGTACAGGAAGTCAGAATAAAAATCACATTCCCCATGGCGGCCCGGAACAAAGCGGCATCCCGTGAAATACAGCACCAAGTAAGCCAATACAGATGTCAACATTATACTGAATTAACATTTGCAAATGGCAGGGGGATACGGACCTGGAGAGCTTCTTTAAATGTGGAACCAAAAATTGTTAAGCATAGCAACCAATCAGATCACTCCTTTTATTCTCCAACCTCTGCTGAAGAAATAAAAGATGGCATCTGCTTGATTGCTATGGGCAACAGCTCCAGTCTCTGGGCATGAGGCCTAGTAGATTTGTCCTGCTTATTTCTCTTGGGGAGAGTATACTTTATGTGAGACATAAATGTATTTTACCAAACGTATTTTTACCAAATGTATTTTTACACACTTTGTAATCACTTGGTTTTCCCAGAAAGAACGGCAGGTCATTCATTTAAACTAGCGGCAATAAAAGAGTTTTGTAACTTGTGAAATCACTTGTTCAGTAGCTTGAAAACAACCGGATCCAGAAGAAATTTATTCGGTATTTGTTTCAGCCGTTATAATTAAAGTAAATGTTTTATACACTTCTACACAATACTGCCAATAACATTTGGATCCAACCGTAACAAATACTGGGATTTTCAATGAAAAATAACCCAAACACATGACCACAAATACTTTTAATAGTCAAATAATTGCTTGTAAAATAAAGAGTCGTTTTCAACCACATGCATTTTATAGCTGAACGGCTTTTGTCAACTGTTCAATTTGCCATGTTAGCAAAGAGAGATCCTAAAGTTAATATTGTATTATACATGACTATATATTAACGAACCACCAGTTCATATCCCAGAAAACCAATCGCTAATTTACCATAGACCTTTTTTAGGCCAGGGCTACACAGCAGCTACCACAAATTGATGTAAATTTATAGAATTACCGCAACACAACCTCCCTTTCTCTACGGAGCGTGTTAGAGCTTTTTTGATGGTCAAAAAAGATTTCTTCTAATGAGAGCATATGAGCAATAAACTCTGGGAGCACTTACACCCACTAAATGGCTGCTTTAAGTGCCCATGGGTGAGATGGGCATGTCAAGTATCAGACGTATAAGGATAATGGTAGATGGTGCTTTTCGTCTCCTCAGTGATCATTTTTGTACAGTAAATAGACCCAAAAGGCATCACATGGCTTAGTTTGCTGTTAGGGTTTTCAGCTAATCCAACAGCCAGAGGAATAACTTGAAGATCCTAGGACACAATGCAAAATCCTCGTGATTTATAGTACTGGTTTTCTAATATAAAGTAGAGGGGCCAACTGGAACCTCTGCACCCCTTATAGCTAGACCTCTGTCAAGAGTGGCCATCTTGTTGCTCCCAATTGTTGCCCTGGACAGAAAATCATTTTAGGCGTATTGGCTTATGTAATACTTTATTCCACCATTATAGGAGGCCATTAGTGGGTGCAATTGCAAGTGTAGTTTAGGATTATTGGGACAGATATACAGATATTTTAATTTAAAGAGGTCTATACCATGTTCCCTTTAAAGTATTTTATAATATGTAAAAGCATTCATAATAGTATATTTGAATGCTACACAATCACTATTTTGCCAACATCAGCAAATTGATGGGTCCGCTCCCCAGCTCAATAATTACCACAACTGCTATGGTCAGTCCTTCAAACAGCAGCGATCTCCGTTCTTGTTATATGCCTTACTAGTCAGTAGAAAAAAAATACACGCACATTTGGTCTTAATGGCAAATAGTGCTATCTAGTTATTGCATAGCGCATATATCAATATGTAATAGACTGGCATTTCACCATTTCCATCCATACACAACATAATTTATCTTTTGCAAAGGAAATGATGGTGACCCTTTTATTACTACATCAGCGATGCACTAGCATAATTGTTGCATTGTCAAAAGATGTAAAATTTGTACTGTGTAAGCAAAAGTTACTGAAATACCAACCATGCACAGTAGTAGTAGGTCAAATTAACGTAATGGTACTTCATGCAACAATATAGATATTCAAGAAAACGTCTGTGTCCATTTTCCTTTAAATCATTCATATCCTAATACACCTTCCAGTCACAATAATAATACAAATAAGCAATATCTAAAAACACTGTTCAAAGAAAAAATATATATTTTTGGCATCGTCAAAATTTGGACATTTTTGACCAATGAACTATAAACGTGATCATACCAGATAGTGACTGAGAACTATATCTGAACTGGTCTGATGAATAATTCAACTGGTGGAACTAATTCTATGACTAAAACAATTTCAGATGGAAAATAAATCTTTTGGAAAGATGGCAAATACATTGTAGTTCAGTGGTCTCCGACCAGTGGCTCTCCAACGACTATCAGGGAATATTGGGAGTTGCTATTTAGCCGCAGTTTGGAAACCACTGCATTACCTGCATTTGAATGATAGTCTGGAGAACTCTCCATTGATGCTCTGTATGCCCTATTATACGAAGTTATCAAAAGAACAGCTCTTTAAGAGGGTTTTACACTGGGCAATTATCGGGCAAACGATTGTTTATAGAATGCTTGTTGCCGATAATTGCCCTGTGTAAACAGGGCAAACGCTCGTTCATCGGTTGATTGTTTAGTTCAAAAAAAGTTAAATATTATCGTTGTCGGCAGCACATCTCCTCTATCACATGATAATAACATATGGGGATGAGCGATCAGAGTAGCGAGCATTCATCCCCATGCATAGCTCTTTGTGACAGGAGCAAAACAGGTGCCGATCAACGAGCTGTCTCGTTGAGTAGCGCTCTCTGCACGGGCCAAAATCGGCCGGTGTAATAGAGCCTTAAGTCTCAAGGCGACGGTAGATCAACTTAGGCCTTATTCACACGAGCATGTCCATTTTTGTGCGCGGAAAATTTGCGAGCGTTGCAGTGGTGTGCGACATCCATGTAAGGTGCAGGTCCATGTTTTTTCCACGCGTATGTCATCCGTATGTCACGCATTTTTTACGTCAGCAAAAAAAGACTGAAAGGAGGTGGTTTTCTTTTTCTCATAATTTCATTAGCAACTATTGCGTGAATCACGGACAGCACACGGATGTGCGTTCGTGATCTTCATGCACCCATTGACTTCATGCACAAGAATAGGACATGCAGTGAGTTTCACGCAGCAGACACACGCTGCGTGAAAAACACAATGTCTGAATGGACCCATTGAATTGCATAGGTCCATGTGACGTCCGTTGTTTTAAGGCCTGAGATGTACTCCTATTCTTCGTGGACTGATGGTATAGTGGCTCAGGGGTAGAACTGAAGCCTGGCAAAACTAGGGCATGGGTTTGCATCCAATCTTAGCAACATCTACTCATACAGTAGTTTGTATTTTCTCTTGGGTTTTGCATGGCAAATATTTTATTGTTCCTAATTTCATTATTAATTTCAAGCTGCAAATGATGAAAAGAACTTAAATTACTTCTACTACATGCTTATTATTGGAATCGCTCCCTTGACAATTGAGTGTGATCCATTAATAAGCATGCAAGGCAGAAGGGAATTCACTTTTCTTGCTGTTGCCTGGTGACGAATTCAGTGGAACACAAACTGCTGTTTATGGAAAGCAAGCAATTCTGATAATAAGTAGATATTAGGGAAATGTTATTTTTGTGATTTCCTAATATTGGATTATGATCCCTATAGGTGAATCGAACTTTCAATATGAAATTTGGGCCTATATTAAATTTTGTCAATTTGATTTTAAAAGAAGCTTGTAACATTTTGTAGAAGTTCAAGACCTGATCTTTTAACTCGCCAAACATATCAGTTCATATTAAATCTGCTCTGTTTTATAAACAGTACATAAATACCAGAGCTAACCTTTGACAAATGTCAGATTTAGAAATTTATCAAGCCAGGAAATGTTCCTCTGTACAATTAAAGTCTGGTTCTTGTCTACGGGATGCCTATGGGGCGCGATGACAGAAGTTGACCTTAATCTCATTAAATGTAGGATTTGTAATCAACCTGTAGCCTGGCGTGTGCTGCTGCTTGCCATTCTGAAAAATAGGCCTTTAGCTTTGATCAGTACAGCAATTAGCTAGACAATAAGTTTACAAATCAACAAGGCCCTCGAAATATAAAGATTGGAGATTCTATCAAGATAATGCGAAAGGCTGATCTACACTATCTCCGGTACATATATAACATTATCATTGCACCTTATTTCTTATCTACCTCCACCTGGCCAATAAATGTCAGAAATTTAGTTTTCCTCCTACCATTATAGTATTGCTCGAGCAGTGATTGATTGATTGATTGATTGATTGATTGATTGATTGATTGATTGATTTGCTCCAATTTCTCCAGGCAGTCATGCATGGCCACATGATTTCCTCAGCCACAGCTATGTAAAGCTAAACTGCAGTCATTACGATTGACCTATGTTCAGATTTTGACCTTTAAGTAGAGTCGATCATTTCCAAGGTGTAGGACACTTAGCTTATTTGTGAGAGAAAACTATTTTATCAGTGTATTACCATTGACATAAATAGCCGTTACTATACTTTTGTACTACTTACGGTATATGAGATTGCAATATAAGGGCAGCATAGTTATAAGAACAATATTTGGAGACCAAATTGCAACAGACCCTATATAAAGAAAATTAGAGTATGTCTAGTGATCAGTTATTTTAGTTATATTCATATACTTCTAGTGAACCCTTTTAAAGGGAAATTAGAGATTGTTTAACCTGGACCCATGCTATCACAGGAAGGAATTGGTTTTTATGTTAGTAACTATAGTCCATGTCAATATTTACAAATATAAAAATCATCAACAGACTTGAGTATACACTACTTTTAAGCATGTTCGCTGGTTTCATTTTCCTTTCTCAAGTTCTGCTTTGAATAACTCATTGAATGCTAGTAAAATGGATTATGCCAACTGATGATATGCCAACTGAAGATATGCCAAAAAAATAGATACAAAGTACACATAGCCGGTTGAGAATTTTGGAACTGGGATATGTTCCAGAGCTAAAAAAAACATACCAGTGTGGAGGCCACTCTTTATTGGGTTGAATAATTTTTCTGAAAAACGTGGCTTGCCCATTCATTGCCTTATGCGAATTCCATATGCACAGATCCTGAATTGTGGAACACAGAGTCCCTACATTTCCAAATTATGGAGCCACATGGACTCTGTGTGCTGCTATATGGTGTCCATGAGTCCTTGTATATTCTCCCGTAGATGCAATACTTCCACGGGAGAATTTCTCTGTAGTATGGCATGTGACAGAACATGCCACATTTTGTTTCTCATGGTTTCCGTCTAAAACTGCGAGAAAACAACCCCTCTGTATGCCGCTATATAAAATGGGTTGCTTACAGAGGTACAACATGGGCCCATAGCAGGCTATGGATGCTGTATTACAGACCCGTATAACACAAACACATGCCATTTTTTTTGCATAAACAGGATATCTTGAAACTGTCTTTTGACAATGGACACATTATCAGCTTTAGCAGGCTATCCTGGTGCACATGTACGGTTGCGAAATAAAATATAAATGATAATGGCCAAACTGTTGACATGGTATGTGGACTGCATGTCTTGTAGCTGGAAGTGTAGATACACTTTTCTCAGTGTGTACTAAAGGGAACCAAAGTAAGATAGCCCTACGCACATCTCTTCTAATGGGTTTCTACTTGACAGCTCTTCCCCATCCTTTCAATTATAGACTAGAGACTGCATTTTATATCAGTTTGTGAATGGGTGTCGAACTACAGATTTCTTTAAATTTGACTGTAGGTGAAGTGGAAAGTGAATTGTGGAAATTTTTAGTTCCACAATCATTGAGGTGCCTGTCGACATACTCTTCCAGTTCCAAATTGGGGCATATTCAATAATTAAACCATAGTATATTATGGAACAAACGACTGGACAACTCACTATACACTGAGCAAAAGCTTCAAGTACAGATGCTACCTATATAACTCATATACTACCATCTAGGTAATTTGCATTCTACAACTACTTGAATCATACTACTACTTGTAAACAACACGAGAAGCTGGAGGGGGTGGGGTTATAAGTCAGTAGAATCAATACAATATAGATATATATATATATATATATATATATATATATATATATATATATATATATATATATAATCTCAGAAAGTCCAATGATGAGGCAGCATTCCAATAGTAGTAAAAAAGTAAAGGATCCCAAAACTTTTTTCACTGCTTCTGGAGTGCTTCCCTATAATTGTATTTTTTTGCTATTACTAAGGGCACTGGTGGGGTGTCCTATAGTTTGGGCAGTGCTGCACACACACACACACACACACACAAACACACACACACATACAATCTACTTAATGTGTTAATAAGAGTAACTTTTACATATAAATTTATTATCAGCAAATTTTTTTCTACATTTCAATAACTAAAGAGAATTTAGCAACTGCAAATAGTACATCACAACTTGCACATTTTTGAATTTTCGCTTGCCCATCACTAAGATTTCTGCCTGCTTAACGCATAACAGCCTCAAGAATTTGCCTATTGAAGTGTTCTCATTCAATGTGAAATGACATCAATCCTTATCACTCAGTTATGTTTGTCACCCAGACTGCATCACCAAAGACAAATATCCTCATTGAATTTTCAAAGAATTACCTTGAAATAATGGCACTCAGTAGGGGGCCATTCCTATTAGGCAGTGTGTGGGGGAGTTCAATTTCATTGGATGTGGTGCAAATAGGGGGCGTGTGTTCTGGTACAATCGGAAATGCTTTCATTAACCTGACATTTCCAGGATAAGATGCAATTTAATCTAAAAGATACTTCAGACTGTCATTTCAGGGGTATTTATTAAAAAAGTATATAGTTAAAAAGTCAATCTCTGCTACTACTAAACTGTGTTACTTCCACATTTTTATTGAAATAGTACCCTTAGACATTGTGTGTAATATATATATATATATATATTTATATATATATGAAATTTAAATAACACCAGCATATTCTGTATGCCTCCCCCCAGCCCCTGTAACCAGTGATGCTTACAATCTTCCAAAATCACACACACACATATATACTGTACACAAGGGCCACTTTCATATGAAGCCAAATATTTTTGGAGGGAAGGGGAAAACTTTTGTACACTACATGCAGATGGTGACCTCATTGGATTTGAACTTGTGAACTTGGGACCCCAGTGCTGCAGGGCAACAGTGTTAGATATGTTTATATCTCACAAATGGAAATAAAAATGAGTGATGTACGCGTTGTAGTTATAAAAATTACTATTTAGAAAAGTTGATGTTTTTGTAACTTTTAAAGAGTTCATTTCATCAATTCAGTTTTTATGTCTATTGCAAAATTGTTTCAAACTACATACATATACTATTTACTAATATCTGTTTCCAGGACTGAATGGAAGTTTAAACATTGTCACAGAAATGTAATGTAACCATGAATTTAAATATTCCCCGTATTGTAAAGTACTATGGGATGGGTGAACACTATGTAAAGAAATGATTTTCTAATTATAGGCTTGCTATTATAGCATAATAATGTGAGTGTCTATCCCACTAAAAAACAAAAAAAACCCACATTGATTATTTTACAGCATTGACTGGTATATATGTATTTAGGTAGAAAATCTAATCATAATTATATATACTTATTGGCTTTCTGTAAACTGTTCTTTCATTGTGTGTGTATGTAATATAGGTAAACTATATTGTAAACCCCACTGGAAACAAGGACATAGGTGTAAACTATACATCCTATGTACAACACTAGGGAACTTGTTAGTGCCACATAGTCTATAGCCACCAAATAAAAGTGAAGTGCAAGCAGTCCAACAATTAAGTGCCATTCTTTGTTGCACTTTGTTGGCAAAAATAACAAAACAATCTAAAAATCAGTTTCAATCACTTCAATGCAACTACCATTAAAATGCATGTACCTGCCATTCAAGAGTCATATTGCGCTAATATAATCCCTAGGGTGTAGGTGCATGCAAGGTACAAAAACTTTTACTGGACAGTTCTCCAGATTATGATCTAGACTGCACATCAAAGTTGATAACATATATAGGGTGGTATGCCAATACTATGCTCATATTAAAAAAAAGCACTGGTGCCTGCTTTGGTGCTTGCCGGGTCACACTTAATAGTTACATTTCTTGTAACTTTTTCAGCATGTACACTTCTATAACACAAACAGTAAGATAAATGGGGCACATACACCCACACATAACCTTATACATAATATTAGGACTCTGTGGTCCTATTAGCCTACACACACTTACAACTGTATTGCAAAAATCACAATTTACACCCCCTGCAAAAATCCATTAGACTTGAATAATAAGATAATGTAGTTCTAATTCTCTCCAGTCCCCGCCAGCTGTCATCTGTTATGAAAAGTGATTAAGCAAAGGAGCAGTTTATAATCCTGATATAACATGAACCAGTAATTTATTCCCCTAACAATAGCACAAGAGGCAGGATATGCACACAGAACAAGTCAAACATTCCACACTGTGTCTATCCATTCACATCAAATATACTGTTGTCAAAACACTGCAACATTATGACAAAGGATTGAACTGGAATACATCTCATGTAGACACCATGGGTGGATGTTAGAGGGAAAAAAGAAAAAGAAAAACCTCAACACAAGAAAGTTCCCAGTACAAAGACATAATTAGCACATGTGCAGCTCAATATACCCACATCATTTTGTAATTAGATGTCTAATGTGGCCACTCATTAATTGAAAGCTTGATGACACATCAGTGATACCATGAGGTATTTAAGACAACCACATTGATCGCTTGTCTTTTAGCTAGAAGACTATCAGCACATCATCCTACAAAGCTTTTCTAAAATGACATTTCACTACTGTTCCTGCAGGACCTAGAGCATAAGAGCTTACAATCAAGAAGAAGAAACTGATACATAGTGACTACTACAAACAAAGGAACAATAACAATAATAACAATAACAATAAATAAATAATCACCTTGTAACTGTAGTAGTCTAAACATTGTGAAAAGTCCAGATTGGGTGACTCTCCAGTCAGGGCATTGCCAGCAGCTGCAGGGTAAAACCTTACATCCATGTTTTAAGTAGTCAAGTTGCAGTTTTAGCCAGTCCTAGTAGTAGTGGGTCAACAGCATTCAAGTTCTGCTTGGAGTCCTCAGGTGCAAATAAAATTCAAGTTGCAGGCTAGAGGGTTAAGATAATAGTTCTTCCAGGATGAGGAGCATAAGACAGGAGTTCTGGACGTTCCTCTTGTAGTAGAGAGATTCGGGGCTGTTATTTTTAAAAAAGCAAGCAGCCAAACCATAGGACTTGCCTATGCATTGATACACAGCAGCTGCTATACACAAAGGAGCCACGCGTTGGGTTATTGGGATCAGGAGATCCCCCAGCAGAAGCTGATCACAAGCCGGTCAACCACCCAAAGCAATACAAAAATAAAAAGTAGAGATCACTGTCAAACCATAATAATAATAATACAGAACAAAGTAAACTCCAAACAGATCCAGAGGACTTTATTCCAGATATAAGGGTCTGTACAATGATGGATACATGAGTTTCTATGAAATGACCTCTCTGTCTATTTGAAAGAAAGGGAGGGGGTGGAGTAGGGGGGTTATAGTAGAACAAACAAAAAAGTCTTTGCAGCCAACGGTTGGAGAGTGGAGTTAGAAGTGGTAAAGAGACAGGAGCTGCTGCTGGCAGGGCTCCCTGGGAGAAATGAATAGTAATAGGCAATGACAAGCAGGAGCTGGGTCCCTCCCTTCCTCCACCACTCCCACTGAGTGCAGCTGCTACTGTGTACATAGTGTGGACATACTGATGCAAGGAGGCACCTACTGTTGTTACAGGGATGCTGGGATCCAGCAGGCGCTGACATAGGTGTAATGCTGTGGCTGCACTTCTACGCTGTGTGCTGCTGCGTGCATTGTTATATAGCCCCTGTAAGATGTTACATGCCTCTGGTCTATGTTTCTGCACAGTGAATGTTGAATATTGTAATTGTGTTATGATACAGTACACAGCACGGACTGACAATGATGCAGTAGGATGTAAGAAAATACACAGAGACTTACTGGAGAGTGGTTTATAGCGGACATGTCACCAAGTCCCTGACCGTATTATATTTCTAGCACTCTATAAAGCATAATGCACTGGATAAAAAGCTAAATAAATAGGTTTCACCTGAAACGGAACGAAATGAACCCATTCAGATTTTCTGCAACGGAATTTGTTGCGGAAAATCCGCAGCATAGTACAGTAGCAGAATTTTATTCTGCAGCATGTCAATTGTATTTGCGTAAACGCTGCTTATTTATGGTGGGTTTTCCGGTAAAACCGACAACAAATAGCAGTTGTTGCGATTCCGCTGCAAAATAGGCAACTCTGAAAAAAAAAATCTTATACTTACACAGAAGTCTGTGTTTTTTCCTCCAGGCCGATCTCCTGGGATGATGCCTAAGATATTCCCTTGTTCGGAATACACCAACGCAGGTGTGAACCCAGCCTAATACATTTAGAACAAATCATAGTATACTTCATTTCTTTAATGGATGGTAGTACATGTACACCTGTTTTTGCACCAAAAAATGGTAGGAGAAACCTTTGGAATTTGTATAGATAAATATTTTTTTTCAAATCTTTCGCACGTGTTGCAGAACAAGATTAAAAATGGTGCACGTCTTGTAGCATTTTTCTATTGAAAGTTACGGCCAATTTCTGTTGATAAATGTGCTCCAGCAACCCTTCCATTTAATTAATAATACTTTATTACAGGTACTATGGTTGAATCAGTCCGCAGGCAGATTATCCCCCTTCAAATTTCTGAAGTGCAAAGTGGCTTCCTGTCCAGGAGTGAGAAAAATACTTTAAAGAAAGTGCACTAGCCTAATGGAATGGGGCCATCTTGGAAACTCTGTTTTTGCACAACATATCAACGTAAATAGCAAGTAAGAATATATTCAGGAGTTTCAGGGCGGGTGAAGTATCACCAACTCTTGCTCTATTTACATTGACATCATTGCCTTCTTTTTTTTATCCGAGGTTGATGGATCCAGTATGATACATTTTGTGATAGATGCTGACAGATCTTGATGTATCAAAATCACTTATAATAGGTCTGTTAGCCAAGGGCTCAGCTATAGGGGGAGCCGAGGTAGCAGTTGCATCCGGGCCCTGGTGTTTGTAGGGGCCTTAAGCCCCATCTGCCACATAAGTATTATAAATGGCACACGGTAGATGGGAGCCCTGTTACAGATTTTGAATTTGGGCACAGGAACTTCAAGTTATGCCTCTGGGGCTGAGTGTTTCTGCCCCAGCGTTTAAGCGATCAGTGGGGGTCTCAGTACCCAGACCCACACCGATCAAAACTTCTGACATGTCTCTAGGACATCAAAAGTTTTCTGAAAGTACAGTTACTTATTTAGAGTACGAACACACACACAGCGTAAACACTGCGGATTTTCCGCATCGGATTCATTGCGAAAAATTGTGGATGAGACTTCAACCAATCTCATACCCACACAGCAGAAAAAATGCACATAAATTGACCTGCGGTGCGGTTTCCTCATCCGCAGTATGTCAATTAATGCTGCGGAATCGCAGCTGTACTGTTGCAGGTTTTCCCCATTGTATTCAATGGGGTGCTTATACCCACAACAAAGTGGTGTGTTGCAACATTTGCGGCGGAATCACAGAGATTCTGCCTCAAAAATTGGTAGCAAGAAAAAATAACTTCTACTTACCCAGAGTTCCATGCTTCTTCTCCAGTCTGGTCTCCTTTGATGACGTTTCCCATGTGACCGCTGTGGCCAATCACAGGCTGCAGCAGTCACATGGCCTGCAACGTCATCCCAGGAGGCCGAACTACGCACAGAGAAGAGTAAGTATGAAAGTTTTTTGTTAAAATTCTGGGACTGCATTAAGCAGCAAAAATTCAGCCGGAAAAACACCCTTTTTCGGACGGCATTCCCTGTGGTGTTTAGGGCAGATACGCTGCGCAGCTTGACGCAGTGTATCCGCTCTGAACAATGTGTGTGTTTGTACCCTAAAGCTTCCAATTGACTTCAATAGGATTAAGCGCCGTTAGTGCAAACCATGTTTTTTTTTGTACGTAAACGCAATTAAATTACATATCACATTAAAAAAAAGTGTCATGTCAAATCTTGGCGCATTTTCCGCCTAAAATATGAATTTTCCCATTCAAGCCAATAGGAGTTTTTAAAACGCTGTCAAAAAACGCTGTCAAAAAACGCTGTCAAAAAACGCTTGCTCTTTTGAGTGTTTTTGCATGTGTAAACGTGCGCACATATTTTTTGGGCAGTACATTTTTAAACATACCTCACAGGTATTTAGGTACAGTATTTAAAAAATCATCATAAAAAAGCGGTGAAAAAACATGTAAAAATACACGTGTACAATAAAAAACTGTGTAAAAAAACGCATGTACTTTTTTTATGCGAATACGCATCAGATTTTTTTTGCCTACAAATTCCTCCATGTGAACATACATTTATAATATTACATTTTTTCCTGAGCATGCTGTTTATAGTGCATTTTATATTTCACTAAAAAAAACTTGAAAAGTTAAAAAGTTGTTGTGAAATCCCATAAGAAAAATTATTACATTTGGATTAAAAGTATTACCTAGTATTTCCATTTGATTACTTATCCTCATGATAGGCTCTCAGTCTTTGATTGGTAGGGGGGCAAAGCCGTAATACCAGGAAAAGACACCCATACAGATGAGCCGCTTTGTCTATGTACACAACAAATGTTACGTGGCGCCTTCATTCTGCTTATTTTTGGGGGTCCTGATTCAGATCCCTGCCAATCACATAATGATGTCTTCTCATAAGGATCGGGGTGGACAAACTATTTTGCTCTCCTTTAAGGAAGCACAATAAAATATTCTATTCATAAATAAATACTATAATAAATGAAATATTGCAGCTGTAGATCACGTTTAGTGCTGAGTTAAATGAATATCATTATACTTCATAAGCTGGATGTGTGTATTATATTATAGTGTTGGCACTGAACAGAAAAAGAAACAAGAAAGTATCAAAAACTGCTGTGAATATGGTGAATCCATCTCTCCATCACTGTCTGGAGTGGAATCAGAACATACACCGTGTGATGTCATAATCTACAATCTAGGCTTGGAGCATCTGTATATACTTCCTATGTTTACATCATCTAGAATCTGGGTGTGGTCTATTTACACATGCTTCCTGTGATGTCATGATATAGTTCTAACATATTATGACATCATCAGGCCTATAAGTATGTCTTACACCATGACAAATGTGTCAGTCTTGTCTCTTCACTGTACAATTGTTTTTTATTCCTAGATCAATGATAACATCTGCTGCCCGGGCCCATTACCATCGATGGAGGAAAGTGCTTTGCAGTAATTATATTTTCATTACAGGACTGTTCTGGAATTATGTGAATGCTAAAGTTAATCTTATTTTTTACATAGGAGCAGTCTTTACAAGAACACCAATGGTAACATCTAGAACATCTATAATAACATCAGGATTAACAACATTAATACCATCTATAATAACATAATCTTTAATACCATCTATAATAACATCATCTATAACACCGTATATAATAACATCTATAATAGAATTTCGATAGCATCTTAAATTCTCATGAAGACTCCTCTATAGATGAAATGTCTATTTAGAGAACAGGAGACAAATTTAGTAAATTCTGTTAATAAATGTAAAATTTTTATGGTTGGGGCAAGACTCTCATGTGTGTGTGAGTCACAGTCTGGTCTCTATTGGGTATTTATGTATTTGTCTTTTTTTGTGTTTTTGTATTTTTTAAATGCCCTTTACCATTTTCATTTTGTTCTATTTTTTTTTTTTTGCTTGTTTAAAATGTTTCATTCTTTAATAGGATCTGAGTATTCTAGTGCCTGAAGACCTGAAAATGTAAAAATATTAGAACAAAATTCAGCCCATCTCATTCAAGGTTGCAGTCAGGGCAAGACAGCCCATCTGGCAAATGTCAGATGGGCCATTGTCTGCAGTGGGCCGCTCTCCTTCTCATCCTCGGCTCCTGTAGCTCCTCCACCTCCTCTCTGATCTGTCTCTGCTTAGGTCAGTCAGTCACCCAACCCCTGCAGTCTTGGTTGTGCCCCTGCTAGGTATGAGATCACAGCAAGGGTTGGGGACCTCTTGGGAGAAAAGGTGGGGGTCTCCCAGATTACAGTAATGTTTATAACAGGAGGCAGCAGCAGTTTGCTTGTCTACACGTGTATACAGGTGAAGAGAGAGAAGTGGGAGATTGCAGGATGAGACTGCATGCTGGAGGGGGCTGAAAGGATGTCAATTATGTGTTTTTTACATGGGACTGCATGTTTGGGGGGCTTAAGTGAGGGGAAGGATGTTTAGCACATAAGGTCTGCATGTTGGAAGGTCCTGAAGGGAGGAGGAGTGATGTTTAATTTTTTAACATGGAGTTGTATGTTGGAGGGGGCAGGAATGGATGGTAGTGATTGTTATGCCCGCGGTCGCTGACTACCGGCACGTCCCACTTGCCGGCAGCCGCAACCGTAGAACTGTATCTTTATGTCACCGTCTTCCTCCTCAGAAATGCCGACACGCATGACTGCAGCACTCTCCTGTATCCCGTAGGGACACCCTTGGACTCCAGTGACACCCTGGACTTTAAAAAGGGCTCTGCCCTTCCTCTCCTTGCCTGAGCATTGTTAGGCTATGTTCACACTGAGTTTTTTTTACGAGTTTTTTGATGCGGAAACCGCGCTGCAAAAATCGTCAAAAACGGCCCTAAAATGACTCCCATTGATTTCAATGGGAGGCGGGGGAAAGGGGGGACATGCCCTATCTTCGGGCGTTTACGCCTCTGACCTCCCATTGACTTCAATGGGAGGCAGAGAAAGCGTATTTCGCAGCATTTTATGCCAGCGGTGCTCAATGGCCTTCCAAACGGAATTTTGAGGCAGAAATTCCGCCTGCAAAAAACTCTGTGTGAACATAGCCTTAGTCTTCCTGTGTTTGTCTATGCAAATGGTCCCTTAACCCCTTAGTGACCACTAATACGCCTTTTTACGTCGGTCACTAATGGGCTTTTCACCTTTTCACGCCTTTTCACGTCAGCCTAGTCTAAGTCCTGCACGGGTCTCCCGTGCAGGCAGGAGCCGGGGCTCTGCTGTCTGATGACAGCTGAGCTCCTGCTCCAACGCCCGCGATCGAAGTTTACTTCGATCGCGGCCGTTTAACCCGTTAAATGTCGCCGTCAATAGCGACCGCGGCATTTAACTTTGTTTACAGAGGGAGTGCGCTCCCTCTGTCACCCATCGGCGGCCCGCGAATGAAATCGCGGGTCTCCGATGGGGTGTCATGGCAGCCGGGGGCCTGATAAAAGCCCCCAGGTCTGCCCTGGACATATTCCTGTTAGGACGCGCCGGAGGCACGTCCTAACAGATTGCCTGTCAGATTTACACTGACAGGCAATAATGGTCTGGTATACGAAGTATACCAGAGCATTATAGCAGCGATCGGAACATCGCACAGTAAAGTCCCCTAGTGGGACTAATAAAATCAGTCATCAAAGTGAAATAAATATTATTAATAAAAAGTACAGTAAAAAAATAAATAAAACCATTTTTTTCCATAAAAAGTGGTTTTATTTAGTAAAAGTGTAAAAAAAAAAAAAAAAGTACACATATGTGGTATTGCCGCGACCGTAATGACTCCATTAATAAAGTTAATATGTAATTTAAACCGCAAAGTGAACACCGTAAAAAAAAAACTCAAAAAACCATGGCGAAATTGCAATTTTTTTCCATTGGCCCCCAAAAAAGTCATAATAAAAATGAATCAATAAGTCCCATGCACCCCAAAACAGTACCATTCAAAACTACGTCTTGTCCCGCAGAAAACAAGCCCAAAAAATCACTACATTGATGGAAAAATAAAAAAATTACGGCTCTTGGAAAGCGACGATGCAAAAGCAAATAATTTTAGTTCAAAAGTGTTTTTATTGTGCAAAAGTCGTAAAACATAAAAAAACCTCTACACATGTGGTATCGCCGTAATCGTACCGACCCATAAAATAAAGGTAACATGTTAATTACGTCGCACAGTGAACGGCGTCAATTTAAAAACGCATAGAACAATGGCGGAATTTCAGTTTTTTTTTATAATCCCCCCCAAAAAGGTTAATAAAAGTTAATATAAAAATTATATGTACCCAAAAATGGTGCCATTAAAAAGCACAACTAATCCCGCAAAAAACAAGTCCTCATACAGCTATGTAGACGAAAAAATAAGAACGTTATAGCTCTTTGAATGCGACTATAGAAAAACAAATAAAATAGCTTGGTCATTAGGGCCTAAAATAGGCTGGTCACTAAGGGGTTAATTGTATCCTGCTCCCAGTGTTCCCGTTTCCCAGTGTTTCCTGCTTTCTGTATCCTGCATCCTGTTACTGTGTTTCGTTCCTGTTCCTAAGCATATTGTTGGAGTCATGTGTGCCTCATCTGCCATGTCTGGTATCATCTGATATGTCTGGTATCATCTGCCACGTCTTGTGTCATCTGCCACACCAAGCATCACCTGTGCCATGTGCGTGCTACTCCGAGCCTCTGCCTGAACATCTTCCCAGATGCTCGTGTCAGTGTGACTGTTATTGACCATAGTTATTGTTATTGTTTGGCCAGTTCCTTCTCCGCTATGGCGGAGCGGCCTAGTGGGTCCACATACTGCACAGCCATGACAGTGATGTTCTTCACATGGGACTATATGTTAGAGGCAGCTGAAGAGAGGGAAGTGATGTTTTTCACATGGGACTATATTTTGGTGGGGGTTAAAGGGAGAGAAAATGCTGTTTTTACATGGAACTGTATGTTGGAGGGGGCTGAAGGGAGGGAAATATTTTTTTTTTTACATTAGACTATGTTGGAGGGGGCTGAAGGGAGGAGAGTCAGGTTATGCACATGGGACTGTATGTTGGAGGCAGCTATAGGGAGGCAAGTCATGTTTTTTTACATGGGACTGTATGTTTGAGGGGGCTGAATGGATGGAAGTAATGTTTTGCACATGAGACTGTTGGAAGAAGATAAAGGGAGGGTAGTGATGTATTTTTATTTTATACATTGGACTCTATGTTGGAGGGGACTGAAGGGAGGAGTGATGTTTTGCACATTGGACTGTATGTTGTAAGGGATCGTTGTTGCAAACAGTAGGGATTTTATGAGCCCTAGGATATGTGAGTACTGCTGTTCTGCTTCACTATGTATTTATAACTTGGCTATCAGTCCGGTCCTGGTTTAGATATGGAAGGCTGGACTGACTACCATCTTCACATCATCTAAAGCTCCTTCCACTTCTCCTCATTATTCTGGACCTCCTTCAGTCCTTTTTTTGTGCTTGTAGTCCGTGACCACCAGCACGTTCTACTTACCTGCAGCCGCGACCGCAGGACACTCTCTTCATGCCGGCGTCTCCCTCCCCAGAGACACCGGCACATGTGGCTGCAGCTCCCCACTGATTCCTGTAGGGTGTGTGCGTGCGCTTATTCCTGGCCATAAAGAGTCAGTGCGCGCATCAGTCCAAAGTTCCCTAGCCAATCCCTAAACACCCTGGACTTTAAACAGGGCTCTGCCTCCTACTCTCAAAATCCCTAACTCGTTCAATGTATCTCTACTAAATAAAGCCTGTGGTCCTGAACCGTTACAGCAAATCCCCTGGCTCTGCAGTCGCTCATAGTGGTTCTTCTGACATCTTTGAGGTAAAGGAAGTCCTGGACTTCAAGAGGGTAGGAGGTAGGAATTTCTATCTGGTGGACTGGAAAGGGTTTGGTCCTGAGGAGATGTCCCGGGAGCCTGAGGAGAACATTGATGCCCCAGCTCTCATCAAGAAGTTCCTCTTATGCTCTGGACCTAAGAAGAAGGGACGTAAGGGGGGTAGATACTGTTGTACCCGCGGTCGATGACCGCCGGCACTCTCTTCATGCCGGCGTCTCCCTCCCCAGTGACACCGGAACACGCGGCTGCAGCTACCCACTGATATCTGTAGGGTGCGTGTGCGCTAGTTTGCGGCCTTGTTTCACTGTGCCAACAATGCAGTTCTTCTAGAAAGGGAAGTCCTACTTACCTCTCTGTGATCAAGTGGCGTCTCTCTCTGCCAGCTGTAGCAATGAGACTCTTGTCAGGGTTGCTGCGGAACCCATGCAGATCGGGTGAACAATATTTACAACCGAACTAGCTTGTTGTATAAATCTATGTCTCTGCTTCTAGTATGGTGAGACCGGACACCAAGTCATCACCTATTCTAGGTGACAACAGGAGTATCTTCAGCGTCTGAGTCCAGGGAACTTACCTAGACGCACAGGTATTCCCTACTGATAATTTAAGTGGCATTGCTTTAGGAGTCGAAGTGGTCACAGTTACAACCGGTCCCTGAATCCATGGCTCCTCCGCACAATGTCTGTCCACAGTTACTGTAATAACTGGGGCCTATGTAGTAAACGACATAGGCCTCGGCTACTAAAGTAATATTTCCATATACTTACCCTCTTCGCTCCTGAGTTTTCCTCTTCGGTTTGGGGCGCAGCATTGGGTCCTCATGCAGTTCAGCGTAAGAACGTTTTATGCGCGGCACACATAACGTTGTGTATGGGAGGGTAAAACATATTTCTTGGAGCTTGTAACCTTATCTTTTAAGACCCTAGCAATGCCCCAGCAATGCCCAGGCAAAAATTTGTCACAAAGGTGGGCATTATGCCTGTGTGGGGAACTAAGAGGAGCATTATTTCTGTGTGGGGCCTAAACGGGGAACTCTTACTGTTTAAAGGCACTGAGAAGATGACTATTAGTTTGTGTGATACAAAATGTGGCACTATTACTTTGTGTGGCACTATTGCTGTCTGGGGCACAATTGAACTATCTTTACATTATTATTTTTTGGGCCGCTATCTGGCACTATTGTTTGTAGGGCCACTTTTTTGGGTGGTAACTACAGTTCTGATACCATTATTTCTGAAGTATAGTATTTGGGAGCACTTTGCAACACAGCAGGCACAGTAATAGGGGCAAATGGGCCAGCAACAGGCACAAAAAAAGGGGATATAAAATTTGTGTGGAGGGTGGGGAATAGGTAGGCAGTGTGCAGTAAATCAAGGTGTCAAAGATATCTGTTCAGCAAGCTCTGCAGACAGTCAAGGCTAGAAGTCGTCATGGCGTTCTGAGCCAGATGGAGAAAGTGAATGACTACAATCAGAGAAGACGTAACCGGTAAATCACTGGATGTCATTGTACTGTAATCACATATATAACCTGCAGACTGCCTGTATAGAACTAGTATCTACCGCTCTATGTCACTGTATGAGGTGTTATGTTAATATGTGGTCATGTTGTAGGGGTATTATTTAAGCCTTGAAAATTGGTATTCAATAACAGTATGGAGGTAATATTTATTTACTGTACTGTGGTAATATATGCTACTGGTATAGTGGTTTCATTTGATAACTATATAGGTATATAAATAATTTTTTTGTGTAGGGAGGGACATATGCCTTGGGGCTAGTGTCCCTAAGACCCTAGAACAACCCTAGAACGTCTTCTGAATTGATTGAATGTGATGGTGTTGTTGGCACAGTAAGATCCCATGGTGTTATGAGTGGCGTTTTACGGCTCCATACAACTCGGAAGCTGTGATGCTGTAATGTCCGTGGTCGCTGACTAGAGATGAGCGAACTTATCAAAAGTTCGGTTCGGCTAGTTCGCCGAATTTCACAAAAAAGTTCGGTTCGGACCGAACTAGTTCTGACCGAACCTGTCACTTACGTGCGCCGAGCATGCTACTGTCCAGGGTGCTGATAGAGTTAATGGGCTGCACTAACTCTTTCAGCAACCTTCACAGTACATGCTCGGCGCGCGGAAAATACAATTTAAATGTAATAAAAAAATAAAAATTATACGTTCGTAC
Source organism: Rhinoderma darwinii (assembly GCF_050947455.1). Classification (NCBI taxonomy): domain Eukaryota; kingdom Metazoa; phylum Chordata; class Amphibia; order Anura; family Rhinodermatidae; genus Rhinoderma; species Rhinoderma darwinii. The sequence goes on from NC_134695.1 coordinate 40,695,340, forward strand.
TTACTTTCCTCCTGTCCGGCCTCCAGCGATGACGTTTCATCCCTTTCGCCGATGCAGCCAATCACAGGCTGTAGTGGCGGTCACGCACGTCAGGATGACGCTTCATCCCACGTGACCGCCTCTGCAGCCAATCACAGGCTGCAGCGGCGACATGAATGAAACGTCATCGCTGGAGGCCGGACAGGAGGAAAGTAAGTATGAACGTATTATTATTATTTTTTGGCATGTATGTATGTTGGCATGTATGTATGTATGTATGTATGTATGTATGTTGTCATGTATGTATGTATATATGTGCATGTATGTTTGCATGTATGTTGGCATGTATGTATATATGTGCATGTTTGTATGTATATTTGCATGTATATATTTGCATGTATGTATTTTTGCATGTATGTTGTCATGTATGTATGTATGTTGTCATGTATGTATATATGTGCATGTGTGTATGTATATTTGTATGTATGTATGTATGTTTGCATGTATGTTTGCATGAATGTATGTATATTTGCATGTGTGTATATATATATATGTATGTATGTTGTCATGTATGTATGTATGTTGTCATGTATGTATATATGTGCATGTATGTTGGCATGTATGTATATATGTGCATGTGTGTATGTATGTATATTTGCATGTATGTATGTTGTCATGTATGTATGTATATATGTGCATGTATGTTTGCATGTATGTTGGCATGTATGTATACATGTGCATGTTTGTATGTATATTTGCATGTATATATGTTTGCATGTGTGTATGTATGTTTGCATGTATGTATGTTTGCATGTATGTATGTTGTCATGTATGTTTGTATGTATGTTGTCATGTATGTATGTATATATGTGCATGTATGTATGTTTGCATGTTTTTATTTTTGCATGTATGTTTGCATGTATGTTTATATATATGTGCATGTATGTAATTATGTTTGCATGTATTTATGTTTGCATGTATATTTGTGCATGCTTGTATATATGTATGTATGTATCTTTGCATGTTTGTTTGTATGTATGTATGTTTTCATGTGTGTGTGTATGCATGTATGTATGATAGTTTGCATGTATATATGTGTGTATGTTTGCATGTATGTATATTTGCATGTATATATGTGCATGCTTGTATATATGTATGTATGTTTGTATATATGTATGTATATTTGTATATATGTATGTATGGCCATGTATGATACTGTCTGCTGGCGCCCTGTATCTAAGTCAACTTTGCGGCAGGCTTCTATACATGGTATAACAGTCAGTATCACACATTAAACTGAATCTAAGCCTACAACATGTTTTATTTCATTATTTTATTTTTTTACAGGTTTGGTGTTTGGACTACGTCGGTTTCGAGGACTACTTCGATGACGGTTTTTTTTCTACAATAAAATGGTTAATGAGGGTTGTGTTGGGGGTGCTTTATTTCAATAAAATATTTTATCTATATCTTTGTCTTTTTCTTTTCAAATTTTATTATTACCACTTTAGTAATGGCCGCTGTCTGAGTGACAACATCCATTACTAATGCGAGGCTTAGTGTTAGCCGGTGCAGAGGCTAACACTAACCACCATTATTACCCCGGTACCCAAAACCACCAGGGGTGCCGGGAAGAGCCAGGTACGATCCAGTACCCGACCATCTGTTGTGATGGTCGGGCCCTGGGGCGGCCGCAGGCTGGTATTATGAGGCTGGGAAGGGCCAAAAACAGTGGACCTTCCCACCCTTGTAATGCTAGGCTGCTGCTGCTGTGTTGTATCTGGCTGGTTATAAAAGTGGGGGGGACCCCACGTCATTTTTTTAAATTATTTATTTATTTACATTTTTTTTTTAAAAAAGACATGGGGTTCCACCCAATTTATCATAACCAGCCACATACAACACAGTGTTATTAGCCTGGGAATGGACAAAACCAGTGGCCCTTCCCACCCATGTAATGCCAGACTGCTGCGGCCTTGTATATGGCTGGTTATTAAAAATGTGGGGGACCCGTCTATTGCTAAATTTGTTAAATTCAAAAAAAAAAACGACGTGGGGGTCCCCCCCATTTTTATAACCAGCCCGATACAACACAGCAGCAGCAGCCTAGCATTACAAGGGTGGGAAGGTCCACTGATTTTGGCCCTTCCCAGCCTCATAATACCAGCCTACGGCCGCCCCAGTACCCGACCATCACAACAGATGGTCGGGTACTGGATCGTACCAAGCTCTTCCCGGCACCCCTGGTGGTGGTGGGTACCGGGGTAATAATGGGTGGTTAGTGCTAGCCTCTGCACCGGCTAACACTAAGTACCGCCTTAATAATGGACGCTGTCAATCAGCCAACTGCCATTATCTAGGCACTAATAAAGTTTGAAAAAAAAAACACAAAGACAATTCTTTTTTATTGAAATAAGAAATCCCCAACAAAACCCTCGTTAACCATTTTATTAAAATTTGAAAAAACGCAGATCTACGCAGTAGTCCAACGAATCGTAGATGTAGTCCAATCGGTACATCAAAATCTGCAACAACATAAAAAAACAGTTATCAATGTGAACAATACCAATACTTCTACTCACCTACACACATATATACACGCACACACAAACAAACAACCATACACAGACACACACATATATACACAAACACAACAAGATATACACACACACATAAACAGACAAACACGCACATATACACAAACTCACACATATACAAACAAAAACACACATATCCAAACACACACACACACAGTTATACACACATACACGAACACATATACACAAACACATATACAAACAAAAACACACATACCCAAACACACATATACACAAACACATATACACAAACACACCCATATATACACACAAACACACACCCATATACACATACAAAAACACACACAAACATCTACACACAAACATATACACAAATACACCCATATATACACAAACATATACACAAAACACATATACACAAACACACCCATATATACACACACACACACATATAAAAACAAAAACAGACAAAGTCACATACCCAAACACACATATATACACAAACACACACATACACAAACACGGTTTCTTTTAAATGCTGCTGGGGAACCCGCTCGATCCACTATATACGGCTGCGCTACAGTGCAGCATTTAAAAGAAACAGGATCCTGACCTGTCCATAGAGTTTAAGGCAGCACAGAGTATTTCAGGAGATGAGCGTGCAGATTCAGTGCTGCTGCGAACTCTGCTCTTACCATTACGTAGCTCTCAGTCTGTTACCTCTCCTCCACTCCTGTCCTCCAGAACACCTTCACATGATTGGCAAGTCACCACGTAATGGTAAGAGCAGAGTTCACAGCAGCACAGAGTATTTCAGGAGATGAGCGTGCGGATCTTGTGCGGGGTGGTGACTTGCCAATCACGTGAAGGTGTTATTGAGGACAGGAGTGGAGGAGAGGTAACAGACTGAGCTACGTAATGGTAAGAGCAGAGTTCACAGCAGCACTGAATCTGCACGCTCCTCTCCTGAAATACTCTGTGCTGCTGTGAACTCTGTTCTTACCATTACGTAGCTCAGTCTGTTACATCTCCTCCACTCCTGTCCTCTATAACACGTTCACATGATTGGCAAGTCACCACCACGCACAAGATCCGCACGCTCATCTCCTGAAATACTCTGTGCTGCTGTGAACTCTGCTCTTACCATTACGTGGTGACTTGCCAATCATGTGAAGGTGTTCTTGAGGACAGGAGTGGAGGAGAGATAACAGACTGAGAGCTACGTAATGGTAAGAGCAGAGTTCACAACAGCACTGAATCTGCACGCTCATCTCCTGAAATACTCTGTGCTGCCTTAAACTCTGTGGACAGGTCAGGATCCTGTTTCTTTTAAATGCTGCACTGTAGCGTAGCCTTATATAGTGGATCGAGCGGGTTCCCTAGCAGCATTTAAAAGAAACAGGATCCTGACCTGTCCACAGAGTTTAAGGCAGCACAGATTATTTCAGGAGATGAGCACGGGCAGCCGTTCGTTTTTCCGAGCCGTGCTCCCATCATGCACACGACCGTAAAAACACCCGTTATTGCGGGTCGTAATTACGACCCGCAATAACGGGCTCATAGACTTCTGTTACCCACGGGTACCTTTCCGTATTCTCACGGGAAGGTGCCCGTGCCGTTAAAAAAATAGAACATGTTCTATTTTTCTATTTTACGGGCCGTGCTGCTATAATTATAATGACAGCACGGTTCGCAAAAGCGGCCGGCTGCCCGTGGCCGGCCGGCCGTGCTCGTACTTACGAGTCGTAATTACGAGCACGGCCCGTAAAATAAAAAAATAGAACATGTTCTATCTTTTTAACGGCACGGGCACCTTCCCGTGAGAAAACGGGAAGGTACCCGTGGCTAACAGAAGTCTATGGGCCCGCTATTTCGGGTCGTAATTACGACCCGTGATAACGGGTGTTTTTATGGTCGTGTGCATGAGGCCCCGTAATGACGGGTGGCTACATGTGTGCACCCGTCATTACGGCAGCGTTGCTAGGCGACGTCAGTAAGGGTATGTGCACACACACTAATTACGTCCGTAATTGACGGACGGATTTCGGCCGCAAGTACCGGACCGAACACCCTGAAGGGAGCCGGGCTCCTAGCATCATATTTATGTACGATGCTAGGAGTCCCTGCCTCTCCGTGGAACTACTGTCCCGTACTGAAAACATGATTACAGTACGGGACAGTTGTCCTGCAGAGAGGCAGGGACTCCTAGCATCGTACATAAGTATGATGCTAGGAGCCCGGCTCCCTGCACTGTGTTCGGTCCGGTACTTGCGGCCGAAATACGTCCGTCATTTACGGACGTAATTAGTGTGTGTGCACATACACTAAATAGTCACTGTTCAGGGTGCTGAAAGAGTTAACTGATCGGCAGTAACTGTTTCAGTACCATGGACAGTGACTACCGATCACAGTACCTGTAAAAAAAAAGACGTTCATACTTACCGAGAACTTTCTGCTTCCTCCAGTCCGGTCTCCTGGCCGTTGCCTTGGTGACGCGTCCCTCTCGACATCCGGCCCGACATTCCTTGATGACGATGCAGCCTTGTGAGCGCTGCAGCCAATCACAGGCTGCCGCGGCCTCTGCAGCCAATCATAGGCTGCAGAGGCCTCTGCAGCCAATCACAGGCTGCCGCGTCAGAAAAGGTCGGACTGGAGGAAGAAGAGGGACTCGTCAACAAGACAACGACCGGGTACGTATGAAATGCTTTTTATTTTATTTTTAATCAGCAGCCTCTTTTCTCTATCAGTGATTGATAGAGATAAGTGGCTGCCGATTTGTATAATGTTTTTGACCGGGTTCGGTCAAAACGGGTTCGGCCGAACCCGGTGAAGTTCGGATTCGCTGCGAACCGAACTTTACCGGAAGTTCGGACCGAAACCGGGTTCGGTTGTCCCGGTTCGCTCATCTCTATCGCTGACCACAAACTCCTTCCATCCAGTCGACGCCCTTCTCTTCAGAGATGTCTGCACATGTGACCGTCCTGTTCCACAGTGACCACCAGGGTGCGCTCACTAGCTCAGTCCAGACTTAAGGAGCCAAAGCGCACACAGGTGGGGGATTGAGCTGATTGCTCCCAGAGCACCCTGGGCTATAAGAAGGGCTCTGCCCCTCCCTGCAATGTCTGAGCATTGTTGTCGTTATCCTAGTATGTTTATGCAAATGGTCTCCTAGTGTTTCCCAGTTCCCATTGTTTCCCGTTCCTGCTACCTGTAACCTGTATCCTGTGCTATCCTGACCAAGTACCGTGTTGAGCTGAAGTCGTGCTGTGCTGTATACCACGCTTGTTTTGCTACAGCACACCTGGAGCCTTCCTGCTGCCTAGTCCCAGTTGAGCCTTTCTTGCTACTGTCTGGGCTACCACAGGTACACTATACAAACTATAGACTGTGACCTGTGTCCTGTTGGCCAGCTGCCATACCGTCAAGTCGGTACGGCCCAGTGGGTCCAGGTACCCAACGTGACAGATGCCTTGTAATTTGGTCATGTGCATGAGCCCTTCAAATGCTGAAACCTTTATCTTTCAGCACCACACTTATAGGCCATTCTTACACCATAAGTGCAGTATTCCTAATCTGGGAAACTGGGACATAGAATATAATTAAAACCACAGAAAAGGCCATACTCACAAATTAGGAGGAGGGTAAAAACCCGTTCCAAACAGGACGCGGCCAGGTCAGAGAATGCTGCTGAAGGGAAGTGCCCAAGTGAATGTGTAATGGAAAAGATAAAAAATATAAAATATAAAATACAAAAAATAATAAAGTACTGTGTATGGTATACATGTGAGGTATAGGGAACATTACTAAGTGTAGTGTGTAGAAATCAGGGCTGTGAGTGATACAAAAACGTGAGTGTAGTGTGTAAAACATGGAGGCATAGTGTTTGGATAGTAAGGCACAGCATATATCGTCGAATAGCAGCCTATTTAGAACGCCCATACTGTAAGAGAGGGGGCTGCCATGCATGCAATGCCAGACACTTGTACACCATGCTCTCCCAGCACCATAAGACCCGGCCGCATCCTGAAAAAAAGGTATGTACAGTGTAAGGCTATGTTCACACGGGGTATTTTGCCGAGTTTTTTGACGCGGAAACCGCGTCGCAAAACTCGGCAAAAACGGCCCGAGAACGCTTCCCATTGATTTCAATGGGAGGCGTCGGCGTCTTTTTCCCGCGAGCAGTAAAACTGCCTCGCGGGAAAAAGAAGTGACATGCCCTATCTTCGGGCGCTTCCGCCTCTGACCTCCCATTGACTTCAATGGGAGGCAGAGAAAGCGTATTTCGCGCTGTTTTATGCCCGCGGCGCTCAATGGCCGCGGGCGAAAAACGGCGCGAAAATCACCGCGAAAATCGGCGTGCAGGGAGAGGAAAATCTGCCTCAAAGTTCCAAACGGAATTTTGAGGCAGATATTCCTCCCCCAAAATACTCCGTGTGAACATAGCCTAAGTAACCATGAAAAAACATGGGGTATTAGTTGTCGTTTTTTTTTTATCTTTTCCATTACACATTTATTTCCATGCCCAACACACCACTCCAGGTTAGGTTACACTTCAGCAGCATTCTCTGACCTGGCCGCGTCCTGTTTGGAACAGGTTTTTACCCTCCTCCTAATTTGTGAGTATGGCCTTTTATGTGGTTTTAATTGTATTCCTAATCCATGAACATCATCAATGTTCACAGTGACTGTGCAACATGAAGTGAAGTAGTGATTGAGTACCAACCTGTGATAGTGCCCCCCAATCCTTATACTTAGGCCTCATTTACACGAGCGTGTGCATTTTTGCGCGCGCAAAAAACGCTGCGTTTTGCGCGCGCAAAAGGCACTTGGCAGCTCCGTGTGTCATCCGTGTATGATGCGCGGCTGCGTGATTTTCGCGCAGCCGCCATCATAGAGATGAGGCTAGTCGACGCCCGTCACTGTCCAAGGTGCTGAAAGAGCTAACTGATCGGCAGTAACTCTTTCAGCACCCTCGACAGTGAATGCCGAACACAATATACACCAACCTGTGAATAAAAAAAGACTTTCATACTTACCAAGAACTTCCTGCTTCCCCCAGTCCGGGCTCCCGGCCGTTGCCTTGGTGACGCGTCCCACTCTTGTCATCCGGCCCCACCTCCCAGGATGACGCCGCAGTCCATGAGACCGCTGCAGCCTGTGATTGGCTGCAGCCTGTGCTTGGCCTGTGATTGGCTGCAGCTGTCACTTGGACTTAACTGTCATCCCGGGAGGTCGGACCGGAGTTATCGGTAAGTCAGAACTTTTTTTTTTTTTTACAGGTTCATGGATTTTCGGAGCGGAAGTCACTGTCCATGGTGCTGAACCAGTTTAACGCTTTCAGCACCGTGGACAGTGACTGTCTCCTGACGTCGCGTACCCGAACATTTTTTACCGGTTTCGGTCAAAACGAGTTTGGCCGAACCCGGTGAAGTTCGGTGCGCTCATCTCGAATTTGACACTCCGTTTGGATGTTTGTAACCAGAAAAGCACGTGGTGCTTTTCTGTTTACATTCAGGAGTTTGACAGCTCTTGCGTGATTTTCGCGCATGCAACGCAGGACCGTCAGTGTGGCATGCGTTGTTTTCACGCACCCATTGAAGTCAATGGGTGCGTGTTGCGTGAAAAACGCAAGAATATAGAACATGTCGTGAGTTTTACGCAACGCACTCACGCAGCGCAAAATTCACGCATCGTCTAAACAGCCCCATAGACTATTATAGGTGCGTACGACACGCGTGAAAAGCACGCGCGTCGCACGTGCGTATAATACGCTCGTGTAAATGAGGCCTTAAAGTGAATGTTGTCTGTTTATATATAAATGTCTTAATATATCTTTATAGTGGTAAGAAATGTTTTTCTAATACAAATAGAATAATAATACAAATAAAAAGAAGAAAAAAAGAAAAAGTTTCAGAAATATAACTAAGCACTCTTGGGCTCAATAAAAGTAAATAATTATTTTATTTTTTGAATCCAGATAATACCGGAAAAGATAAATTTATACATACACCAAAATACAATTTAAAAAGAGAATTCTCCTGGCCAGGAAAAGGAACGTACGAATAATCTTCAAAACATTGGTAATATTACCTGATGGTTATATAGTATAGTATATGTGTACCACACAATTATACAAAAAGATTTCCAAATGGAGAGCCGCTGGACTGTGTTCACATCTGCGGTTTCCAAACATATGTATAATTTGTATCACATATTGCTAAAGGACCTGTTTGGAGTAGCTGTAAATAATATAAGAGTTTTCCAAATGGAAAACCGCTGAACTGTGTTCACACCTGCGTTTTCCAAGCATATATATAATATATATCATAATATTACCATAGGACCTGTTTGAGGTAGCTGTTAATAGTATAACATACAATAAACCTTCAAAGGCGTAAGTGATATTGCCAGATGGATATATAGCATGATGTATATGTATTAAACGATTTTACAACAAGATTTCCAAATCTAAAACCGCTGGACTGTGTTCACACCTGCGGTCTCCAAACATACATGTAATTAACTTTGAATCCCAGGGGATTGAATAATGAAATTAAATTTAATATGTTTCTTTGAATGGTTGGGGTTTGAGAGACTGTCCTGTATTTCCCTCAATTCTCGGTATTCTGGAGTTAGCTGGTATTGGATATAAATAATTCCTGATACAAGAATATTAGATTAAAGAAAGGGACCCCCCCCCCCCCTTTTTTTCGTATGTCATCCCTGGAGAATGATCTAGGAAAATTGGTTGTTTAAAAATTTGGATTTAAATATACACACCTTCTGGTTTTAATTTTGGAAACCTGATAGTTAAATCCTAATTTGCCTTCTATCCGAATATCATATAATAATTTTTTCATTATAATTTGTTTTAGTGGTATGACTATGAGTTACTTTATTTCCAATATAGAATGATCAATTAATTGGATTAATAATATCTAATGGGTGGGAATTGGGGATCTGCTGTCTTATAGACACTGGATCCTGAATTCGTGCCTTCGCTTGGAATTTCATGATGGCTCCTATTATTCATCAGAGTCTTTTATACGCATATGCGAAATATGATGTAATCCAGTAGCAAAATTAACCGATTTTGATTCTGCTTTGGGGGTGGTGGGGACCCGGGTCCTGATGCCTTAATTGGTAGTAGTTCTCCGTCCCTGCCTCCCCTAAGGTATTATCTGGATTTCATATGCTTATATGTATGAGTGAATATACTCTATATACAAATATGTTAAAAGAATTGAATAGACTTTATCTTATGTTAAAATAACACAAGGGGGGCTCCCCTATTGAAGAAAAACTTTTTTCCTCCATAAATCTATCATAAAGTCTAGATATTAATAGTTAACCGTATTAACGGAAGAATTTATTTATTTTATTAATTAAATCTAGGTATCAATGGTATCGCTATATAAAATTTAACAATTGGTCTTATTTTGACCAAGTTGAGACACATCACTGATTACCCTCCTCCGGATAAATACTGAATACTCTTATGAATTTGATTTTCTGGATATTCTAATTGTTTGTTTGAACATAAAAATATTTTAGCTTACTATTAAAATTGAGAGATATATTTCATGCGGCATCTCATGCAAGAGTTAAATATATAATATCCATAATGTCTTTGTGTGAAACATTATGTTTTTGATCATGGAACCAATGAATGAATTTGGGACACTATATATATATGGTGTGTTTGGCAGTAATTGTCAAACTGCTCTGAAGAAATCCCGTTCAGGGATGAAACGCGTCAGCTGTCCTAATCAATGAGGCGGGTAGTGACGTCCTAACCCTGCCCAGAGAATACCTGTCCAGTTTTGAAGAGCTCTGAGGAAAGGAACATATGTTGGAATAATTACCTATCTGGTTGCCGGCGTGCGATCCTGTCCGGTCCGTTCCTCTTGGAGTGCCTGGTCAATTCACCTGAAATTTCAGTGTGCGATCCTGCCTTGCTGGGCCCCTATCTCAGTGAATACAGCGGCCTTTGCCAGTATGGATCTATAGAGGAAGACGCCAAGGGAAGTAACGGTGGAGATGTGGATGCTTTGCAATTAAATGTGTGGCCACACAGGCGAATTTTCCTCTTGAGGAGATCTATCTTTTACATCGGAGTTAATTATCTCCCTGCATGGTCTCCCTGGCATTTTTTTGATTTCAGAGATGAAGGTAAAAATCCATTCAAGCTCATACTCTACTCCAAAATTCAATTGCCTGTAGGCTATACATTGACCTAAGGGTCTGTGAAAAGACTTCCTATTATCATCAGTTTTGAATTGGAATTTTTTATCTACTTGATGAGAGAAAAAAGCACGTTCATAACCACATTCCTTCAAATCGTGAGGCTATTTTTCTATTTTTGAGAGTTGTCATATTGTATATGCATGGAAAAATCTCGTTATAAATAGCATTAACAGCCACTTCGAATGGGGTTATTTTGCAACATTGTGATACAAATTACATACATGTTTGGAAACCGCAGGTGTGAATACAGTCTAGCGGTTTACCATTTGGAAATCTTCATGTAAAATTGTGTAACAAACATACATCATGCTATATATCCATCTGACAAAATTATTTACCTTTTGAAGGTTTATTGTATGTTATATTATTAACAGTTACCCCAAATAGGTCCTCTGGTAATATGGTTATACAAATTACAATTATCTACAGCTACCTATAGTAGTCTTTTTTTTTTTTTTTTTTTTTTTTTTTTTTTTTTTTTTTGGGTAATATTGTGATACAAATTACATGTATGTTTGGAGACCGCAGGTGTGAACACAGTCCAGCGGTTTTAGATTTGGAAATCTTGTTGTAAAATCGTTTAATACATATACATCATGCTATATATCCATCTGGCAATATCACTTACGCCTTTGAAGGTTTATTGTATGTTATACTATTAACAGCTACCTCAAACAGGTCCTATGGTAATATTATGATATATATTATATATATGCTTGGAAAACGCAGGTGTGAACACAGTTCAGCGGTTTTCCATTTGGAAAACTCTTATATTATTTACAGCTACTCCAAACAGGTCCTTTAGCAATATGTGATACAAATTATACATATGTTTGGAAACCGCAGATGTGAACACAGTCCAGCGGCTCTCCATTTGGAAATCTTTTTGTATAATTGTGTGGTACACATATACTATACTATATAACCATCAGGTAATATTACCAATGTTTTGAAGATTATTCGTACGTTCCTTTTCCTGGCCAGGAGAATTCTCTTTTTAAATTGTATTTTGGTGTATGTATAAATTTATCTTTTCCGGTATTATCTGGATTCAAAAAATAAAATAATTATTTACTTTTATTGAGCCCAAGAGTGCTTAGTTATATTTCTGAAACTTTTTCTTTTTTTCTTCTTTTCATTTGCAGGTGTGAACACAGTCCAGCGGTTTTAGATTTGGAAATCTTGTTGTAAAATCGTTTAATACATATACATCATGCTATATATCCATCTGGCAATATCACTTACGCCTTTGAAGGTTTATTGTATGTTATACTATTAACAGCTACCTCAAACAGGTCCTATGGTAATATTATGATATATATTATATATATGCTTGGAAAACGCAGGTGTGAACACAGTTCAGCGGTTTTCCATTTGGAAAACTCTTATATTATTTACAGCTACTCCAAACAGGTCCTTTAGCAATATGTGATACAAATTATACATATGTTTGGAAACCGCAGATGTGAACACAGTCCAGCGGCTCTCCATTTGGAAATCTTTTTGTATAATTGTGTGGTACACATATACTATACTATATAACCATCAGGTAATATTACCAATGTTTTGAAGATTATTCGTACGTTCCTTTTCCTGGCCAGGAGAATTCTCTTTTTAAATTGTATTTTGGTGTATGTATAAATTTATCTTTTCCGGTATTATCTGGATTCAAAAAATAAAATAATTATTTACTTTTATTGAGCCCAAGAGTGCTTAGTTATATTTCTGAAACTTTTTCTTTTTTTCTTCTTTTCATTAACTTATATCAGGAATGGCACCGTGCTATATTATATTGCATTTTTGGGTTCTTTAGGTATGGTTTGTAATAACCACATCTGTTTTTCTTTAAAATTAATAATACAAATATCCTGCGCAGACTGGAACAAAATTACCTGTTTTTGCTATCCTGTCAAAGCTTCCTCCTAAGGGTATGTGCACACGATATCGTCAATTACGTCTGAAATTACTGCAATTACGTCTCCTGCATTTCAGACGTAATTGCTCGTACTCGCGTTTTGCGAGGCGTCAATTATGGGCGTAATTTGGAGCTGTTCTTCATTGGATTCAATGAAAAACGGCTCCAATTACGTCCCAAGAAGTGTCCTGCACTTCTTTGATGAGGCTGTTATTTTACGCGCCGTCTTTTGACAGCGACGCGTAAAATTACAGGTCGTCGGCACAGTACATCGGCAAACCCATTGAAATGAATGGGCACATGTTTGCCGACGTATTCGAGGCTTGTTTTCAGACGTAATTTGAGGCGTTTTACGCCTGAAAATAGGTTGTGTGAACCCAGCCTTAGGGTCCTATCTGCACTATTTATTAAAGAGGCAATCCAGGATTTAAAAATTGATGGCCTATTCTTAGGGTAGGCCATCAATATTAGATCGGTGGGAGTCCAAATATATGCACTCATGCCGATCAGCTGTTTAAAGTGGCAGCGGCGTTCTATCCTGGTTAACCCCTTTCAAGACTGAGAATTTTTTTGCGTTTTAATTTTTCACTCCCCGCCTTCCAGGAGCCATAACTTTTTTATTGTTCCATCAATAGAGCGGTGTGATCGCTTATTTTTTGTGGGAGGAGTTGTAGCTTCTATTGGCATTATTTAAAGTGCCATATAACGTAGTGGGAAACAGAAAAAAATTATTTGCGTGCTGAAATTGGAAAAAACTGTGCTGTGATTCCTCCATTGTTTTTTGGGTTTCGTTTTTATGGCTTTCACCGTGCGGTAAAAACAACAACTTATCTTTATTCTGCGGGTCAATACGGTTACATTGATACCAAATTTATATTGTTTTTTTTATATTTTACTACTTTTTACTACTTTGTTAAAAAAGAATTATTTTGTTTGACCACATTCTGAGAGCCATAACTGTTTTATCTTTGGGCGTGTGAGGACCTATTTTTTTGCGGGAAGAGCTGTAGTTTGTATTGGTTCCATTTTTTTGTACATGCAATTTTTTTTATCAGTCTTTATTAAAAACTTTTTAGAGCTGAGGTGACAAAAAAACTGCGAATTTAAATTTCATTTAATATTTACATTTTATTTTTTTAGGATGTTCACCGTCGAGTTAATATGTTATATTGTTATAGTTCTGACTTTTACGGATGCAGCACTAATTTATTGTCTAATTGCCAGGAAAAAAGATTAATTCCCACATGTTGCTGGTTCCTGTGCCCTTGCCTTATTACCTTGTCTTATTTGGATTTCTTGTTGCTGACCCGGATTGCTTGGCCTTGCTGCTTTTTGTGAGCCCGTTACCTTGTATTTTATTTGACCTTATTGTATTGCCTGATACAGGGGCGTAGCTATGGGGGGCAGGTGGGGCATGTGCCCTGGGCACAACTTAGAGGGGGGCGCCAACGATCACTGTCGGCGGCCTGCCTTCTAGGTGAGCTTCTGGCCTCAGGCGCAGGGCACAGCAGCTAAGAACTGCCGCCCGACTGTAACAGAAGCTGTAGTCTGTGCTACTAACAAATCTCCCCCGCCATCCCCCCCCCCCAACTCTTTACACCTCTCCTCGGGCTGCTTCTTTTATCATTCGGGACTGGAGGGAGGACGAGGGGAGACTTTCTGCGGCTCTGTGTCTGGCCATCAAGCTGCAGAACTCCCTTCACAATTATCCCACATAAAAGGTAAGTAAGTGCATGTGTGTTTATAATGTGTACTTTATATGTGTATAATGTCTGCATGTAATGTGCATATTTGTGATGTGTACATGTGCGTGTGTATATAGTGTATGTGATGTGTACATGTGTGTGTATATATAGTGTGTGATGTGTTCATGTCTGTATATATAGTGTATGTGATGTGTACATGTATATATATACTGTGTGATGTGTTCATATGTGTATATATAGTGTGTGATGTGTTCATGTGTGTATATATAGTGTATGTGATGTGTTCATGTGTATATATAGTGTATGTGATGTGTTCATGTGTATATATAGTGTATGTGATGTGTACATGTGTATATATAGTGTATGTAATGTGTACACGTGTATACATAGTGTGTATCTATAGTGTGTGATGTGTTCATGTGTGTGTATATATAGTGTGTGATGTGTTCATGTGTGTATATATAGTGTGTTATGTGTTCATGTGTGTGTGTATATATAGTGCATTTGATGTGTACATGTGTATATATAGTGTGTGATGTGTTCATGTGTGTATATAGTGTGTGATGTGTTCATGTGTGTATATATAGTGTGTGATGTATTCATGTGTGTATATAGTGTGTGATGTGTTCATGTGTGTGTATATATACTGTAGTGTGTGATAGGTACGTGTTCATGCATGTGTGTTCATGTGTGCCTATGACTTTCAACGGAATTTTCTGCAGAAATTTTCTGCAGCAATTCTATTGTGTGTGCGGACAACCCCTAAATCCGCAGTATAAGGGCTTCTCCACACGTATTGGAATTGCTACAGAAAATTTCTGCAGCAACAAGCGGAAATTCTGCTTTGGAAAAACAGCACCATCTAAGCACCAATTCAGTCCACTTTCCGCAGCAGGAATTGACATGCTGCGGCACGAAAAATACGTACCGCAGGTCAATTTGTGGTCAGAACTTTTACGCAGTGTGTGGATGGGATTTGATAAGTATCACACACTTTGCTGCTACTGTATTGTGCTTCATATTTAAGTACGCAGCAATTCCATTACGTATGGACAAGCCCAAATGCAGTAGCAACAAAATGGGTGAGATTTGAACAAATCTCACCCACACGATGAGCGGGAAAAAGGCTCAGTAATTGACCTGCAGTTCGTTTTTTTAATCCGCAGCATGTTAATTGTATTTGGGTAAATGCTGCTTATTTGTTTCGGGTTTTCCCCCATTTAATTCAATGGGCAAGTAAAATTCCCAACAAATGGCAGATGTGTTTTTTTGCGGCGGAGATGCAGCTATTAATCTTATACTTACCTAGAATTCAGGTTTTTCTTCCGGGCTGGCCTCCTGGGACGACGTTTCATCCCATGTGACCACTGCAGTCAATCACAGGCTGCAGCGGTCACATGGGATGAAACATCATCCCAGGGCTGCAGGATGTAGGAGGGAAGCGTCTCCATGGTAAGTATGCATTTTGTTTTTTCTGCTCATTTTTATGCAGCGGCCATTCCTGGCCGAAAAACTGCACCACAGGGCAGTGCTTTTACACAGCGTATCTGCCCTGTGTGAACATACCCATACAGTATATACATATAGTAGCTGCTGTCTTAGGCTGGATTCACACGAGCACATTACGTACGTAATGGACGGAACGTATTTCGGCCGCTAATCCCGGACTGAACACTCTGCAGGGAGCCGGGCTCCTAGCATCATAGTTATGTACGATGCTAGGAGTCCCTGCCTCGCTGCAGGACAACTGTCCCGTACTGTAATCATGTTTTCATCGTACATAACTATGATGCTAGGAGCCCGACTCCCTGCACTGTGTTTGGTCCGGTACTTCCGGCCGAAATACGTTCCGTCCATTACGGACGTAACATGGTCATGTGAACCCAGCCTTACAACGATACAGCTGCAAACCATGTTAACATGCTGCATTCCCACGAGTCAGCGCAGTTTTCAAATGATTGTTAATGTCCATGGAGTTTATTGCAGACATTAACAATCATTTAAAAACTGCACCGACTTTTGGTACAACTGCAAGTGCTACGTGTTGTAAAGGACAATGGTTGTTACGATCTGATTGTTTGCATTAAAGGTTATGTTCACCTTTGAAAGGAATTTTTTTTTAAATGTCAGTCAGTGTGTTTTGTGCAACTTTATAATTAGTTTTTATTAAAAAATCTTTTTACTTTTTGAGATACAGCTGCTCTGTATCCTGTATACAGAGCAGCTGTATCTTACGCTGAATCTTGAACACGTCAGGTCTGTGGGACTGATGGGTTCAGTGTCAGCGGGTCCACCTGTAATACATCACGTCTAAGTTAGATGTGATAGATTACAGGTGGTTACAGTCGACTACTCTATTGATACCGCCAATAAAACGGAAACCTTGTGAAACGGAGACAAACAGAAACCATTAGCAACAGTTAAAGCGGCTCTGTCACCACATTATAAGTGTCCTATCTCCTACATAAGGAGATGGGCGCTATAATGTAGGTGACAGTAATGCTTTTTATTTAAAAAAACAATCTATTTTCACAACGTTAGGAGCGATTTTGGTTTATGCTAATGAGCTTTCTTAATGCCCAAGTGGGCGTATTTTTACTTTCGACCAAGTGGCCGTTGTACAGAGGAGTGCATGACGCTGACCAATCGGCATCATGCACTCCTCTCCATTCATTTACACTGCACTAGCAATATAGTTATATCACTATGTGAAGCCTCATACACAAACCCTAACATTACTACAGTGTCCTGATAATGAATACACATGACCATCCAGCCTGGACGTCATGTGTACTCAGAACCCTGACACTTCTGAATCTTTTTTGTGAGATTCCGGCAAGTGAAACGAAATCTCGCGAGATTACGGAGCTAAACGAGATTTCGTTTCACTTGCCGGAATCTCACAAGAAAGATTCAGAAGTGTCAGGATTCTGAATACACATGACGTCCAGGCTGGATGGTCATGTGTATTCATTATCAGGACACTGTAGTAATGTTAGGGTTTGTGTATGAGGCTGCACATAGTGATATAACTATATCGCTAGTGCAGTGTAAATGAATGGAGAGGAGTGCATGATGCCGATTGTTCAGCGTCATGCACTCCTCTGTACAACACCCACTTGGTCGAAAGTAAAAATACGCCCACTTGGGCATTAAGAAAGCTCATTAGCATAAACCAAAATCGCTCCTAACGTTGTGAAAATAGATCGTTTTTTTAAATAAAAAGCATTACTGTCACCTACATTACAGCGCCCATCTCCTTACGTAGGAGATAGGGCACTTATAATGTGGTGACAGCCTCTTTAACTATACGTCTATGCAGTGTATATGACGCTTTGGGTCAGAAAAAAATATTCTCTGACTACTATAATGATATCTTAAGAAATAAATCAGCACAGAATTTTGGACCTATATAGATTTTGAAAAAAATTTTGTTTGACGGCGGACATTCACTTTGACTTTGTTTTCATACATTGGGCTCCTCCTCAGACTTCAATTCTGTTGTTCTTAGGTTCTGTTTAAATGACATTCGGGCACTTCATTTGGCATATATACGTTAGATGATGCTCCCGACATGCTCAAGAGGGCCCTTTTGACATATGTTTGGCCAGTAAATATCTTTACACCTTTTTTTTTAAAAGCATATGCTGCCAGGTTCCAATACAAGTGGATGAACTAAAAAATATGTACCGTGCTGTATACACTTTTTATACAAAGGGAGTCAATGGCAGATGTGTGCAATTGTATAGGCAAACAGTTGCATGACATATGTCTGGTTGCACTCTTCAAACGTTCACACCGCATGTAGTGTCCAAACAAGGGAAATCTCGTTTACCTCGTAATCTCGCGAGATTACGCGTGGCTTGCTGGAATCTCACAGAAAAGATTCAGAAGTGTCAGGATTCTGAATATACATGACGTCCAGGCTAGAGGTCATGTGTATTCATTATCAGGACACTTGTGTATGTGGCTGCACATCATTCTAGTAAAAACACTATGTGCTGTGTAAATGAATGGAGAGGAGTGCATCATACACTTCTATTCACAACGCCCAGTTAGTAAAACAAGTAAACACGCCCAGTTAAAAACACAATACACGCCCAGTTGGACATACGAAAAAAAACACGCCCAGTTGTCCATTTCAAAGCTCATTTGCATATATATAAAATAGCTCATAACTTGGCCAAAAATGAAAGTTTTTTTAAAAAAACAAAAACGTTACTGTTATCTACATTGCAGCGCCGATCACATGCAATAGGAGATAGGGATTTGAGAATCTGGTGACAGAGCCTCTTTAAGTTTTCCCGGTGTATCAGCAGGCTTTATCTTGTCTGTAGGGAGAACAAAGTGAAAAATGATAAATAGGTATTTTTTCTAACATCCTGGTGTAAAATTGCGTAGTCATGCCATCAAAGACGCGTATAAAACAATTTTTATTCCTTCAGTTGCCGTATATCTCATTGTTTTAATGTCAAAATACATGCACTTACTACCTATACACATAGACAAACATAAACATACACATACATACATACATACATACAAACATACATATATACAATATATATATATATATATATATATATAAATACGCAGACAGGAACATATTCAAATACATAAAAGGCACATATATACAAGCACAAAAGATACAATTACATACAGACCCATAAATACCCACACAGGCACATATATATACACAGTACAGATAATGTAGTAGATTTCACATGCAGTCCTATGTAACACCACAGATAACACAGTGATAAATCTCTGAGTACAGATAATGGAGAAGATGTTATCTGCAGTCATATGTAACATCACAGAAAACACACAGTGATAACTTTCTGAGTACACATAATGTAGTAGATAATAACTATAACGTGTGTGTGTGTGTGTGTGTGTGTGTGTGTGTGTGTGTGTGTGTGTGTGTGTGTATTATGCAGTGCACTTCCAGACTGGAGATACACTTTAAAGGTATTATTTCCATGAATTGGTTAAAGTTTTATAGATTACTGTTTATGAAAATGTGGTGTTTCCCCTAAGGGCAGCAGAGTATATAAGGGGCAGCAGGGTATATAAGGGGCAGCAGAGTATATAAGAGTCAGTAACTTGAGAGATCACGGTATAGATTTGTAGAAAAAAGATTCAATAGAACTGGTCATTTATTGATCTAAATCACTGCTCCCATTCAGCGCAGGAGTCCAGTGGGCGGTACAACTCAGTGATTGACAGCTATCTCTGTATGCACACTAATACAGAAAAAAGCTGTCAATCATTGTATGAGACTGCCTACTGGACTCCTAGCAGTAATTTAGACCAATAGACGACAAGCTAAACTGAATCTTTTTCCACAAAACAATATATTAATCTGCTCAGCTCCTCTTGCTGCTACAGATATAGCAGGTATGTGACATCTGACATGTCATGATACAGTATATGTGAAAATCCACAAGCTCTGGTCAACTGTGATTTACAAAACAAAGGGGCTATAGATCCATGTAGAGTGCCTCAACCTCTGTCATGCCCATGGCCGCGGGCCGCCAGGTTTGCTTACCTCCTGACGGCCGCAGCCATGGATCAGTGAGCGCTGGTCCCCATCTCCTCATCAGGAGATGCCAGCGCTAACTTCCGCTTCACTCTGCTGTGTCCCGTAGGGTGCGCGCGCGCACCTGAATTAAAGGGCCAGCGAGCTCTTGAATTAAAGACCAAATTAGCCCATGAGCACCCTGGACTATTCGAAGGGCTCTGCCCCTTCCTACATTGCCTGAGCATTGTTGTCGTTACCCTGGTTTGTCTCTGAAAATGGTTTCCTAAGTGTCTTCCAGTTCCCAGTGTTTCCCGTTCCTGCTACCTGTAACCTGAATCCCGTGGTATCCTGGTCCAAGTGCCCTATTGAGTTGGAGTCGTACTGCGCTGTGTTCCATGCCTGTCCTGCTACACCACGCCTGGTGCCTGCTTGCTGCCTAGTCCCATCCGAGCCCGTCTTGCTACTGTCTGAAGCTACCACAGGTACACCTATATGAACTATAGACTTTCACATGTGTCCTGTTGGCCAACTGCCATACCATTAAGGTGGTACAGCCCAGTAGGTCCACGAACCCTACATGACAACCTCATTGACCCTGTTTGAGAGTTCGGTTACTGGAAAATTCTTACCCAACATTCAGAGCAAAGCAGGCTTAAATGATTGTTCCTTTAATATTTTGTGTCAGCCATCTTCAATAGTGAAAATTGGTGAGTGGTGCTGAAAGGGGTTAGGCACGCTATAGTTTTGGAAATCAATGGAGATCCGAGGTGACTTGCTTCACGGATGTGATTTTCTAAGTTTCCCAGGTATGTCCAACTTAGCCTTATTTCACAATGAATTACGCATTCATTATCTCGACATCGACAGAATCTTATGGGGAGCAAAAACAACAATATAGGTTGGAGTACAAAATTGATTGGCGTAGTCACTGGGTCATTGCAGTGAGTCTTATGGTCTGGCTGACAGCACCTTGTAAATTGAAATCCCTTTAAAAGTAGATCTCCCTCCCACTTTCTACCTCATGATCACATTCTTGGTCCATTGAGAGCAAAACCACAGCAGCCCCCTAGATGTGATACTTAAACAATGCATTGCCTTTATTAGAGATTTGGATGCTAGCCAACAATACTGCCTCTCAAATTTTAAATCATATTGAATTGTGAGACTAGAATTTTACTTCAGAACCTATATAATATACAAGTTCGCAAATTTTACTTCAGAACCTAGAGACAAGTTCGCAATTCTGTTTTTGATTAAATGTTGTGGTTAGATTTGTGTTGCCTTCTTGGTTCCTCTGTTAGTAGACTCAAACCTAATGATCAGATTAAAAAACTACAAAAACATGTGTTAAAGGGAGAGCTACATATACATCCAGTTGACATTGTTTTCTGCTTTGCACATTTTATTTAGGTCATTTTGCATTCCTTTATTTTAATTTTTTTATTGCTCTCTAATTGCCATTATTTTTCATTTTGCATATTTCCTTGTGAACATTTTCATTTCTGCACATCTGTTTTCTTACATTTTTTTTTCCCATGCGTATTCACATGTTCTTTTTATATTAATGTTTTTATTTTTATTTTTTGCTTTAATTTACTTTTGTGATCTGGTTACATAGTTAATAAGGTTTAAAAAAGACACATGTCCATCAAGGTTCCTTTCTTAATAATTTCAATTTAGCATGTTTAGCATACAGGAGATTTAATGACATCCCAGTATAAATCCATAGGCATTAATAACCCCTTTGCAGCTTACACTCTTCTGGGAGGACTTTCTACAAGATTTTGGAGTGTCTGTGGGAATTTTTGCCTATTCATCCAGAAGAGCATTTATGAGGTCAGACAGTGATGTTGGAGGAGAGGGCCTGGCTCACAATCTCTGTTCTAGTTCATCCCAAATGTGCTGGATGCGGTTGAGGTCGGGGTTCTTTGTGGGCCAGTCAAGTTCTTCCACAGCAAACTCACCCAAACATGTCTTTATGGACCTTGCTTTGTGCACTGGGGCACAGTCATGCTGGAACTGAAAAGGGCCATACCCCAAACTGTTCCCACAAAGTTGGAAGCTACAATTGTCCAAAATGTATTGGTGTGTTGAAGCATCAAGATTTTCCTTCACTTGAACTGTGGAGCCTAGGCCGACCCCTGAAAAACAAACCTATAGAATTATCTCTCCTCCCTAAAACTCTACAGTTGGCACAATGCAGTCAGGCAGCTAACGTTCTCCTGTCATTCCCCAAACCCAGAGTCGTCCATCAGACTGCCAGATAGAGAAGTGTGATTCATCACTCCACAGAACACGTTTCCACTGCTCCAGAGTCCAGTGGCGGCATGCTTTACACTACTGCATCCGAGGCTTGGCATTGTGCCTGGTGATGTAAGGCTGGCATGCAGCTGCTGCCATGGAAACCCATGCCATGAAGCTCCCAGCGCATAGTTTTAGTACGGTTGTTAATGCCAGAGGAGGTTTAGAACTCTGCCGTTATTGAGTCACCAGAGAGTTGGCGACTTTTATGGACTATGCGCCTCAGCACTCAGCAACCACGTTTTGTAACTTTACGTGGTGTGGCACTTCGTGGCTGAGTTGCTGTGGTTCCTAAATGCTTCCAATTTGCAATAATATCACACATTTAATTATGGAATATCTAGAAGGGAAGAAATTTCATGAACTGACTTGTTGTAATGATGACATCCTATTAACCGGTTAAGGACTAGGCTGTTTTACAGCTAAATGACCAGAGCAAATTTCACAATTTTGCTATGCGCTTCTTTAGATGACTATAACGCTGCAGGTGAATAAAGTTCATCTTTGAATTTTACACTCTTTTTAAAGGACAGATAGGGCTTTGTTTTAGTGGCATTTGTCAGTATATATCATTTTTATTTTTTTCTCTAAAGTGGGCAAAATTGGAAAAAAATGCAAGAATTTAGCAAATGCGTCAGTTTAGGCTAGCATTTTTCACACACGGTATAGTCCACGGACAAAATTCATCTCCTTTCACATTCTTCCACTTCTCCCGTGCATGGGGATACCAAATATGTGTGCCTTATTTGCTGTGCGGGCATGTGCCAGGGCTTGGCATAAAAGGAGGCTTTTTGGCCTTTTCGGTCCAGGAATTTTGCATTTGATTTTAGAGCCGCATACTGTTTTCTGGGGGGCCTAATGCTGCTGAAACATTAGAAACACCCCATAAATGACTTCATTCACACAAGTAGACCCCACAAGGTTTTCTTCAAGGGGTTTATCATATTTTTAGACAGTCCAGTTTTCTTCTGAAAGTTTCTTGAATAAGATGGAACAAAATAAAATCAGCACTTTTTTAGCAAATGCGTCAGTTTAGGCTAGTATTTTTCACACACGGTATAGACCACGGCCAAAATTCATCTCCTTTCACGTTCTTCCACTTCTCCCGTGCATGGGGATACCAAATATGTGTGCCTTATTCACTGTGCGGGCATGTGCCAGGGCTTGGCATAAAAGGAGGCTTTTTGGCCTTTTCGGTCCAGGAATTTTGCATTTGATTTTATAGCCGCATACTGTTTTCTGGGGGGCCTAATGCTGCTGAAACATTAGAAACACCCCATAAATGACTTCATTCACACAAGTAGACCCCACAAGGTTTCCTTCAAGGGGTTTATCATATTTTTAGCCAGTCCAGTTTTCTTCTGAAAGTTTCTTGAATAAGATGGAACAAAATAAAATCAGCACTTTTTTAGCAAATGCGTCAGTTTATACCAGCATTTTTCACACACGGTATAGACCACGGTCAAAATTAATCTCCGTTCACATTCTGCCACTTCTCCCGTGCACGGGGATACCAAATATGTGGCCTTATTTATCACATAGAGATGTAGGAGGGCGGAGGATAGAAGAAGATTATTTCACATATCGCTTTTTTTCAAAGCTGGTTTTACAAAACTCAACAGAGTTTCTATAACACTTCCAAAATATCTGCTCTTGAAGCAGAAATCCCAAAATATTCATCTAGGGGTATAATGGGAATTTATTTTTTGGGGTTTTCTAAAATAAGAAATTGCAGGTTAATGCAAATGGACTCTCCAGCAGATGAACTTTAGAGAATATGCAAACATGACATCCACCCCCCACCCATTCCCTCCCTCACCCTTGGAGTAAAATCATGGGAAAAATAAAAACGTAATGTAGGGCAAATATATTTTCAACAAATTAACTAAAATCTAATAATTCAGAACAGTGTGGTATTTTTTAAAACATGGCTCAATGCACAGGCCTGGTTGCGAGGGACATGAGGGACAGAAATATCGGGAATCTTTGCGGTGCCTGTCTTTTCTGCAGACGCGGCACTTTTTCTGAGGGTTGCTTCTGGTTGGTGTTGGGGGAATCCGACTGATGAAGTGTCTTTCAGTCAGTCGCGTGACATCCTCAGACTGGGGGCATTCTCGGGTGTCCTGAACATCAAAAATGAGGCCTTCAATAATTTTTTCCTGGAAATCCAGGTATGTGTCTCTGCCTCTGTTTTTTTTGTAGAGCACAAATGAGTTGTGGATTGCCACCTGTAACAAATAAATGGCCACCTTTTTGTACCAGGTTTTAGTTTTGCGTTTTACTAAATAGGGCTGTAAAACCTGGTCGCTTAAATCCACCCCCCCCATGTACTTGTTATATTCGGACACGCTCACTGGTTTGTGCTTGTCCGATGTTGCCCCTCTTTCCCTCACTGCCACTGTTCCTGCGGTATGAATCGTGCTTAGCACATACACGTCTTTGCGATCCCTGAACTTGACCGCCAGCAATTCTTCAGATGCATAAGCACAGGAGTCCCCCTTTACCATGCGCTTCCCCACTAATTGCTGTGGAAAACCAATTCGGTTTTTGCGCATGGTACCACATGCCCCAGTCCTTGCAGCATGCAAATGCCTAAACAGGGGCACACTCGAATAAAAATTATCACAGTACAGGTGGTACCCCTTGTGAAGTAGAGGCTGCATTATCTCCCACACGATCTTACTGCTGGTGGAAAGATCAGGGGGGCATCCAGGAACATTTATTGTGCGGTCCCGCCCTTCATAAATCCTGAAGGCGGTGGTGTATCCTGACCCGCTTTCACACAATTTGTAGAGCTTAACGCCATATATTGCCCTTTTGGAAGGTAGATATTGGCGAAAGCTGAGTCTGCCATGAAAGTTGAGGAGGGATTCGTCCACACTTACATTCTGCTCAGGGGTGTAGAGTTGCAGAAATAAATTATTCAGGGAATTTATTAGCGGTCTTATTTTGAACAACCGATCCCGGTTTGCATCGGTACTTGGGGGGGCCTGTGCGTTGTCATTGAAGTGGAGGAACCTCATTATTGTCTCATAACGAGACCTGGGCATTACTGCAGAATATACTGGGGTGGCTTGGGCGGGTCTTGTTGACCAGTAAGACCTAATGGAGGGCTTTTTGACAATACCCATATTTAGGGTGAGCCCCAAAAAAATTTTTAATTCCTGCAAATTGGTGGGCGTCCAATCTCTGGCATGGGTGGATGAAGGTTTCTGCCTTATATATTGCGTGGCATATAAATTTGTTTCGTGGACAATCTGATTTAGGATGTCGTCCGTTATAAATAAATGGAAGTAATCCATTTGGACAAAATTTGTATTGTCCACGGTTATGCCAGGAGTGGCAGTAAATCCGTGGATTCTAGGCCCAAAAGATGGGGCAGGTGCCCATACAAGAGCCTGGACTGGAGGGACCAGGCTGTCCCGTGCTACAGCGCTACTTGGCCCTGCGCTTTCATGTTCTGCAGTTTCGACTGCATCAGGGACAACGTCCCCTGAAGATGAACCTGAAGTGACGCTGTCATCGTCACTACCTAAAACAGGTTCCATCTCGGACGCCATCTCTGATGCGGTCTCCGACTCAGACCATAGCATGGCGTATGCCTCCTCGGCGCTAAACAACTTCCTCGCCATAACGTAACTAACACTAACACTAACTAAACAAATTTTTTTTTTTTTTTTTTATAAAACACACAAACTAACTGCTATATATATCTACACTACCGCTAACAAAAAAATAAACCGCTATTGCTATATATATTATATATATGTGGATATATATATAATTATATACTCCCTACCTGCCTATTCTAATAGAATAAAAGAAAGAAAGGTAGATAGATAGATAGAAAAAAAGATAGATGGATAGATAGATTGTATAGATAGATAGAAATCTATCTATACAGAGAATGTTTTAGAGTGTAACTGTATTTTTTTGTAACTGTAACTGTATTCTTCTGGCAGCAATTCTCCCGAGTCTCTTCTTCTCCTCAAACTGAAACAATGTTTGAGGAGAAGAAAAGAGGCAGGAGATTTACTGCCAGAAAAGTCAAAATAAAACAAATGTGGTCGCTGTGATAGGTTTTCACAGCGATCACATGTTCAGGGACCATCAGATTGGTCCCTGATACTCTGCCCAGTGCCCAGAGCTGTTGGTAACAGCGTGGGCACAGGGCTGTGTGCACGCGATCGCGTGCACACTGTTTTATAAGCAGAAATGCATGTGATCGCTGTGATTGGTTGTCACAGCGATCACATGTTCAGGGGCCAAAAGATTGACCCCTGACATTCTGCCCAGAGCCCATGGCTGTTAGCAACAGCCAGGGCATAGAGCTGTGTGCACGCGATCCCGCGTGCACAGTCTCTGAAGTGCGGCCGTATATATACTATACGCCAGACTTTAGAGACCCTGACTGCTGGCCGTATATTTACGGCCAGCGGTCGGGAACCTGTTAAAATACCACACTTGAATTCAGCGAGCTCTTTAGACCGACCCATTCTCTCACAAATAACCAGGTGCTTGATTTTATACTGCTGTGGCAATGGGACTGAATGAAACACCTGAATTCAATGATTACAAGGTGTGTCCCAATACTTTTGTCCATATAGTGTATGTCTGGCCCTTTAGTCTCTTTTCTCTCCGGTGTAGTGCAAAAGGAAAACTGATGATAAAACTAATGCCATCATTTTGTATCTAGTAGCATCAGTTATGATGCCGGACATCTGAGCATTACTCCATTGTCCATAACCAGACAGACTACCATTGCATGCAACATTTCGCTATCCAACTAGGGCAAGGTGTGCAGTTTTTTCATCAATTGTTCTGGCCCAGGCAAAAAAGAACTGGCTAGACATAGATGATGTATATGAAGGCATTCTTATATAGTAGGTATATCCCTTTAAAGAGTAGATGTATATTTATAGTCAGTGTATTTCTAACGCCTGGCAACACGGTCATGTATCCTGGGTATTTTGCTGGTGCCCCATATCACCACATTCAATTGTATCTGTGTCCTTCCCCCTATACCAATGCCCCCATGGCACCCCGAGTTTCTTAAGTCTACTAACACCCCTATACAGCCATTTTAAATAACAAGTAATTACCATATGGCTTCCCACCAAAAGTCCCATGAGAAACCTTCTTCACAATATGTGAAAAAAAAATTGGATTGCAAATGCATACATTTTAACAAAAGGGCAACTTTCGGTCCAGTCTGATTTAGAATTATTGGAAGCAACACAGATATTTTTATATTGGTTCTGAGCCTAATGTAGTTTTTAGAGCTAAATGTTTCCGATAAGCTGTAAAGTAAATCTCTTAAATCTTATATTTTATCCAGCTTCTTCCACACATAGATATTTGGTTAGGAATAGACTTCAATTGCAAAAAACTTTTATAGTGCTGTTTTAATGCTGTATGATGAAATAGTATTTTATCATTGCTGTATGTCTTTAAATAAAATCAATGTGTTTTAAAGTAGAAGGCTAGATTTTAGATTTCACACAGTTTTTCAAGGCTGGCGAGTATATTTGGATTTTTCTAGAAATGGTAAAGATCAGGTACAGAAGTCCATCAGCACCACAACTGCTAGGATGCTGTCATAACCAGATCTACTGTACTTGCAGATAGAAAATATTGTTGAGCAACACAAGCAAAGTGAAATAACTACACTACCGTTCAAAAGTTTGGGGTCACCCAGACAATTTTGTGTTTTCTATGAAAACTCACACTTATATTTATCAAATGAGTTGCAAAATAACTAGAAAATATAGTCAAGACATTGACAAGGTTAGAAATAATGATTTTTATTTGAAATAATAATTTTCTCCTTCAAACTTTGCGTTCGTCAAAGAATGCTCCATTTGCAGCAATTACAGCATTGCAGACCTTTGGCATTCTAGCTGTTAATTTGCTTAGGTAATCGGGAGAAATTTCACTCCATGCTTCCAGAAGCCCCTCCCACAAGTTGGATTGGCTTGATGGGCACTTCTTGCGTACCATACGGTCAAGCTGCTCCCACAACAGCTCTATGGGGTTGAGATCTGGTGACTGCGCTGGCCACTCCATTACAGAACTGATTTTTAGTTGCAGAAATTTCTGCAACAAAATCTACCGCATGTGACGACACCCGTATTGTTCTTCCATATGATTCTGATTTCATAAAGATTTAGGCCCCATGCACATGACCATGTCCGGTCCGTGATATACGGTCCGCATGTCGGCCGCATGTCCCGGACCAGGGGGTAACTAGGGAAGACTGGGCCCCATAGCAAACTTTTGACCGGGACCCCCCTCCCCTGGGTGTCACAACCCCCCCCCCCCTTGTAGATAGTGCCTTTTTTACAGCCCCCTCTGTAGATAGCACCATACAGCCCCCTCTGTAGATAACGCCATACAGTCCTCCCTGTAGATAACGCCATACAGCCCCCTCTGTAGATAGCGCCATACAGTACCCCCTGTAGATAACGCAGAAGCACAGCGGGTTAGAGGCGGTCGGATGGTAAGGCAGAAGTCAGGACAGGCAGCAGACGTCGTAACGGGTATGGATAGCAATAGTTCAAGGCAGGCGGCAGGCAAGGATAGTCAAGTTCAGGCAGAGGTCAACAACGGGAAATCCAGACAAGGCAAAAGGGAAGGAAACAGAGAACCAGGATATAGGGAAACTCATGGGGAACTTGGTTGAACAAGCATGGATTAGAGGCAGGAGGATCCTTAAATAGGAAGTCTTTTGAATTAAGGCGCGCGCTGGCCCTTTAAGAAAGGACGAGTCAGCGCACCCTCTAGTGACTGCAGCCGCACATCGAGGATGACGGCCGCGGAGAGAGGTAAGGGATGCACTTACCTGATGCCGCTCAGGGCCAGCAGAGCCTCCGGATCTGGTAAGTGGAGCTCGGGATGAGCATGAGGTAATGGAAAGCGCAGGAACCGGAGCAGAGGACGTGGGGAAGAAGGGGGAACGGCGCGGCAGCCATTACACATAGGGTAGAATAGCTCTGTATGTACAGCACTGGGCAGGCATGGTACTGCAGCAAACAGAGCTCTACCGTGTACACAGAGCCTTAGTAGCCCCACTCACGAGCATGTTTAGTTCGTGATATATGGTCCGTATGTCGGCCGCATTTCCTGGACCGAACACACTGCAGGGAGCCGGGCTCCTAGCATCATAGTTATCTATGATGCTAGGTGTTACTGCCTTGCTGCAGGACAACTGTCCCGTACTGAAAACATGATTATAGTACGGGGCAGTTGTCCCGCAGCGAGGCAGTGACAGCGTCATAGAGAACTAGGAGTATAAGAGCCCGGCTCCCTGCAGTGTGTTCGATCCGGGATATGTGGCCGACATACGGACTGTATATCACGGACTGAACACGCTCGTGTGAATCCGGCCTTAAGCTATATGATGTTCCACTAGACAGGAACATAGGGGCTAATATCCTAATCCAGGGAATAATAGAGAGATCAATTTACTGACTGTTGGTTTTCTCTCTTTATGCTAGCATCTGCAGGTGTCAGTGCCTTACAAGTCCTAAACTAAATTACTGTAATGTACTATTTTATTAGACTGGCAGAAATAATTGAAAACAAGTGCTGGTTGCTGTTAAGAATCATTTCCACAAGCAAAAAACAAAAATAAAAAAACTATATGGCAGAAAATGTTCTCTACAGATATGACCGCAAATTCCACAGGAATTCGACACAGAAAATCCTTAACAAATACACAATTATGTGAACATGGCCTTAAATTTAAGTCTTTAACATAGAAACATAGTAAGGTTGAAAAAAGACACAAGTCTATCTAGTGCAACCTATTTTCCTGCAATATTGATCCAGGAAGGCAAGAACTCCCATAAGTCAAAAGCAAATTTTCATCATTGTAGGGAATTCTAGTTCATTCATTGTAGATCCTTTCAAATGTTGCAATCAGAATAAATCCCTCGATCAATGACAAATCCCTCTATTAATCTAGTACATATAACTCATAATATTATTACTTTCAATAAAGGCATCCAGGGCCCTTTTTTTTTTTACTGAATTACCCATGACAATTTCCTCTGGCAGAGACTTCCGAAGTCTCTTTACAGTAAACAACCCTTATTTTATTAATTTATTTCTGTTGCTTATATAGCGTCAACATTTCCGCAGTGCTGTACAGAAGTTGTCCTCATTCACTATCCCCAGTGGGGCTCACTATCTAATTTCCCTATTTGTATATTTTTTGAGTGTGGGAGGAAACCGGAGTACCCAGAGGAAAACCCTCGCAAACACAGAGAGAACATACAAATTCCATGCAGACGTTGTCCCTGATTGGATTTAAACCCAGGACTCCAGTGCTAACCACTAAGCCACCCCTTCTATGATGATGTAGAAATCTTCTTACC
Source organism: Rhinoderma darwinii (assembly GCF_050947455.1). Classification (NCBI taxonomy): domain Eukaryota; kingdom Metazoa; phylum Chordata; class Amphibia; order Anura; family Rhinodermatidae; genus Rhinoderma; species Rhinoderma darwinii. The sequence continues at coordinate 40,725,948 of NC_134695.1, forward strand.
TTTAGACGTAGTGGATGCCCCCTTGTTATTGTAACAGTCCTGGGTATAAATAGATTGTTACTTTGATATACTTATACATAGTTATGAGGCCACCCCTCAGCTGTCTTTTTCCAAATGAAATAATCACAATATCAAAATCATTCCTGGTACTGCAGCTCACCTATTCCATGTATTACTTTTGGTATCCACCTTATAATGCACTCCAGCTCTGCTATGTCTTTCTTGTGCACTACTGCCCAGAACTGTACAAAATATTCCATGTGCGGTCTGACTAGTCTTTTACAAAGTAGAATTTATAAGTAGAATGATGTTGTCATTATGTACATCTATTTCTATTTCAATGGATGCCATGATCTTATTGGCCTTGGCAGCAGCCGCCTGACACTGGTTGCTACAGTTAAGTTTACTTTCAATTAATATCCCCAAGTCCTTTCCCATGTCAGTTTTACCCGGTGTTTCCCATTTAGTATGTAATGGTGACATGTGCCTAACCTTACATTTAGTTGTGTTAAATCCCATTTCTTTTCCCAAGCCTCCAATTTACCTATATCAATTTGTAACATAATACTGTCCTCTTTGGTATTAATTACTTTATACGGCTTAGTCTTCTGTGCATTGATAAAATTCTATTTGCCCTTTTCTAGGAAACCTAGGTGACAACTAATATACCATTACAGCACCCATATGCATTGTCATTCAGCTGTCCTAGACACCTGAATAGTTAATCCATCTATCTATGTAGTGAAACATTTTGTAAAAATTGATTGAACCCATTTTTGTAAGTGTAAAACTTTAACTTAATTTATTTCAAAAGACAGATCCTGGTCATCAGCATTTCTTTTATTTATTTTTTATTTGTTTTTTATTAGATTTTCTTAACAAAACATCATTTCAATTTTAACTTCTGGAGTTCTATTGAAAATGGAACTATCCCTAGTATCTCTAGTGAGCATTATAAGGGTCTATTCACATGGTGCGGTCAAATCACGATATGAATAGATTCTAATAGTTGCTGAATTCTTCCATGGCCTGACTTTTGCTTTTCTCCTCCTATGGATATTTTAATGATTTCTTGCCATATATAAGTTTTTGTTTTATATCTTGCTTGCTGTTGAAAGTTATTGTATCACCTGTAACCCATTTAGATTACAAGCTTTCCCAGACACTGGCTTGAAAATCTATATTTTTATCTATTGTGCAATTGCTACTCCTATTTTTCTTTTTTGCTATATATTTGTAAGAGGACATATAAGTAATTGTATACTGAAATCAATTCAATTTACTTTGATCTTAAGTATGATCATACAATAGGTTTCAATCATGCCTCCATTATATGTCATTAAATAATCAAAGGATGCGCGTCTTGTATTTATGATACAATATTCTTCTGCCTTGGAGCATCACACTACCAACTCAGGATGGATCAATACCTTACTTCTCCTTGAAGCACATTTTTATGACCTAAAACCAGATCAATATATAATCCACCAAGAAATTCTCATAGGTTTCAATAGATAAACACATTCACAAAGAGTTTGCACAGTGTCCCCTTGACCAATAGCTATAGGGTCAAACTTATATTTTACCAAGTATAATGTAAATTTATATGATGAGATTATAAGAACTAACGTGTATAATATTCTATGAACACATGACATATACCTGAAAACTTGTGACCCATCAATGGTATTCACACATATACATGTGTGTGGGTCTCTTTCACACACACAAAATATACACACAATAAAATACTTTAATGGTAACAGTTGTAGTTCAATCACCCTGGTCCCCCTGTCTCCCATGGCTGGATTAAGATTGGTTGATAAATTGTACTGATCAGTTGTGCTGCTATTATTCTACCAGAATAATTGTGTTTTACATTGCCCAAGTAATACCACCATTGTTCATCGCAGTGCCCACATAATAGTGACATACAGTGCCCAAGTTTCAGTCCCCGAATAATACGACAGTCATCCCCTTGATAAAAATGTAAGATTACCTGCCAGGGAAGAAGTTTAGAGTAGAGTTCTTGAGGAAAGAATGGGGTGGAGGATATTCCTTAAAGGTATATTCACACACGGCAGATTTGCTGCAGAAAGTTCTGCAACCTAAAAATCAATTTACTACATCTGAATGGGGTTATGTCTGCAGCATGTGGATGGATTTCTGCAAGCCTCATTCAGATGAATGGGACAGTCACATAAATGTGTGAATATACCCTAATGGAACAGGTCCCAAGGCATTTGCCCCTTGCCTATGCTAGAAGCAGGCCCTACCCTGCCACATCCAGTGCCCTGTCACCCTGCCCGCTGGTGTCATCGTCCTTCATGGGTGCATATGGTCCACATGTCAGAAACAATGGTGGATGGGTTATGTCTACTCCCTGCTGAATTAGTTTGCCAATGTACTATTTTTCGTAATGTGGCTCAAAGGCACCTGTAATTTTTAAATATGGCTCTCAACCTAAAGAAGGTTGGAATTCAGAAATATGCTACATAGATAGACAACAAACAGATACAGAGTGACTCCTCCAGGAGTGGAATCCCCGGCCAGAGCGCTGCCGACGATTCTACTTCTATAGGGAGCCCCAGTCTAGGAGGCGGTGTACTTACCGCTGTAGCAGCCATAGTGGCTGATATGGAGCCCGCGGCATGGGGGGGCCATGCCGACCCGCCGTCACGGGCCCCACTATGCCCGGTGGTGCTGCCAGAAAGCCGCTATGGCTGCTACAGCAGTAGCGACACCACATGCAATAGTATTTGCGTCCTTAGGACACAGATACTATTGAACACTATGACAGAGCCGGGAGGTATCTCCCTACTCTGCCAATTACTAGGCTACAGGCCATTTTCAGCCTGCAGCCTATCATGCGCAGGTACGGGATCCCTGCGCAGGCTGAAGTGATGACGTCACTGGATCACTCTGACTTACGAAACGATCCCGTCAGCGTTTATTCGCTTCATTCATCATGGGAACGGGGCTTAGGTGAGTATGACTTTTTTTGTTTTATTTGTTTGGAGGTCGCTATATGGTGCTATCCACTGGAGTAGGGGGTCGCTATATGGCACTCTACAGGAGGGGGGTCGCAATATGGGAAAAAAAGGAAAAGAGCCTCCTATTATATTATTTAAATTATTACACCACCTATATAATTCATAGAAATATGGGTATGGGAAAAGAAGAGAGAGAAGGGGCAAGAATATTGGATATTCGGTCGCCTTGAAGGCGACCTAATATCCAGTATTCTTGCCCCTTCTCTCTCCTCTTTTCCCATACCCATATTTCTATGGGTCGCTATATGGGGCTATCTACAGGGTGTTACATATTAAACACTTTAACAGTTGCACCTGTCTTTTTTTTTTTTTTTTTACATACACTAGTAAATTGATTTACACCTCTTGGACACGACCGAGTTTGGGCTGTGAAAAACGGTCCGTGTGTCGGTCGCATTTTCCGGCCCAACCGCGGTACAGGTGAACGGGACTCACTGAACAAAATGATACAGTACCCGATCATAAGTATATGATGCCAGCAGTCCCATTCACCTGTACCGCGGTCAGACTGGGAAATGCGGCTGACACGCAGACTTTCTTTTACGGCCCGAACTCGGTCGTGTGCAAGAGGTGTTAGTTGTCCTATAGTAATTTGCAATCCCTTAAATAAACATAAACACGCTGTTTATATAATTCCTTTTCAGTATGTTGCCTCGGATTTGTTTGGCATTTTAATTAATTTACATCTCTGTATAGTGAGTATCTTTCAACATGTCAGCTCCCTCTCCACATCATTTGCATCCACCTACATTACTCATTCAATCTGTAAGAATATACAAACATTGCAAAACATCCTTCATCTAAAAATACATATTCAAAACTCGTGCAAAACTAAATAGTTCCTGCTGCCAATAACAGTGTGTAAAGCGAGAATTTATATGCGAAACAAACAAGCTATTTCATAATCATGGGAAAACAAGTCACTGATTTGATGTATATTTTTGAGATTGAAAAAATTGATAAAGGTCTAGTCTATCCTATTGTACCACAATCTAGTTGTTTATCTGATGTTCATTGCATTCCTTAACCCTGTCCCAAACCCATGATGCAATAGGACGTCATGGCAGGTGTGCCGTTCTGTGAACCAACGTACTATTATGTAATGGTGATAGAGCGATGTAGCGGCCCGAGATCAGAGATACCTCTCATCCCGCCCATTTAACCCCTTAGATGATGCAATAGTGACCACGGCATCTGAATGGTTAAAATAGTTTTTTTCTATTAACCACCCCTAAAAAAACGTATAAAAGTTAATTAGCAAGTTATATGTACCCCAAAATAAAAATATAACTAGTCCTGCAAAAAAACAAGCCCACATATAGCCAACACGATGGAAAAACAAAAACTTATGGCTTTTGGAATATGGGGATGCAAAAACTATTTTTGTTCTATGAAAAATGCTTTCATTGCGCAAAAGTAGTAAAGTCTAAAAAGAAACGACATGTCTGTTATCTTTGTAAGGCCATGTTCCGAATATTTTAAGGCGTATTTCGGAGCTCCGAAATACACTTGAAATATGTTGTCACATTGTTTCCCATTGATTTTAATTGGAAATACACTGTGTAGTTCATGCGAAGCTGATTTTTTTACGCTGCTGAAATAAAAAACAAATTGCAAAAATACGGTTTGTAAAAAAGAAGTAAAATATCACTTCTTGACACGCTTTACAAGCTGATTTTTCCATTGACACTTAAAAACACGCTTTTCGAAAATACGCTTCAAAACCACTTTCAAAAAATCAAAAACTATTTGAAAATCTGCCCAAAAACACCTGGATTTAAAAGACTGATTTCTCTTGAAATCAAACGTACATTTTTCAGCCTGAATGTATGGCATGTGAACATAGTCTAAATATAATGACTCCAAGAAAAAGTTTTTCTTGATTTATCACTTTTTAGATAATAATATTGTCAGTAGTCAGTTAACTAATGTCACATACATTTTGGAGTTCTGTTGTCCCGTCATTCTGAAAATGTTAATTAGATGTAAATGAGCCTAGGGGTCACGATAGTGACACAGACTCTGAAGGGTGGCACACAGAGACCTAATAAGCCCATAGCAGGGTGACACAGCATGGTACTGCCAGGAGGCACCTTATACTCTAGAACAGGGGTCTCAAGCACGCGGCCCGCGGGACTCTCTGTTGTGAGACTCTGGAATTCCCTGACATCGCTGTCCACATATGAACAGCGATGTCTGGAGCTTCCCCAGAGCCGAAGTCCTGTGCAGAGCGCTAGTACAGGCTCTGCACCGGGACTCTGTGGAATTCCCTGACATCGCTGTCCATATATGGACAGTGTGTCAGGGTCTTCCCCCGAGCGGAGTCCCGGGCAGAGAGCTAGTATCGGCTCTGCTCCGGGACTCAGTGGAATTCCCTGACATCGCTGTCCATGTATGGACAGTGTGCCAGGGTCTTACACAGAGCAGAGTCCCGGGCAGAGCGCTAGTATTGGCTCTACTCCGGGACTCTGTGGAATTCCCTCACATCGGTGTCCATGTTTGGACACACGATGTCTGGAGCTTCCCCAGAGCCGTAGTCCCGAGCAGAGCGCTAGTATAGGCACTGCTCCGGGACTCTGTGGAATTTCCTGACATCGCTGTCCATATATGGACAGTGTGTCAGGGTCTTCCCTAGAGCGGAGTCCTGGGCAGATTGCTAGTATAGGCTCTGCTCCGGGACTCTGTGGAATTCCCTGACATCGCTGTCCATATATGGATAGTGTGTCAGGGTCTTCCCAAGAGCGGAGTCCCGGGCAGAGCGCTAGTATAGGCTCTGCTCCGGGACTCTGTGGCATTCCCTGACATCGCTGCCCATACATGGACAGTGTGTCAGGGTCTTCCCCAGAGCAGAGACCCGAGCAGAGAGCTAGTATCGGCTCTGCTCCGGGACTCTTTGGAATTCCCTGACATCGGTGTCCATGTTTGTACACACAATGTCTGGGGCTTCCCCAGAGCCGGAGTCCCGGGCAGAGCGCTAGTATAGGCACTGCTCCGGGACTCTGTGGAATTTCCTGACATCGCTGTCCATATATGGACAGTGTGTCAGGGTCTTCCCCCGAGCGGAGTCCCGGGCAGAGCGCTAGTATCGGCTCTGCTCCGGGACTCAGTGGAATTCCCTGACATCGCTGTCCATGTATGGACAGTGTGTCAGGGTCTTACACAGAGCGGAGTTCCGGGCAGAGCGCTAGTATCGGCTCTGCTCCGGGACTCTGTGTAATTCCCTGACATCGGTGTCCATGTTTGGACACACGATGTCTGGAGCTTCCCCAGAGCCGGAGTCCCGAGCAGAGCGCTAGTATAGGCACTGCTCCGGGACTCTGTGGAATTTCCTGACATCGCTGTCCATATATGGACAGTGTGTCAGGGTCTTCCCCAGAGCGGAGTCCCGGGCAGATTGCTAGTATAGGCTCTGCTCCGGGACTCTGTGGAATTCCCTGACATCGCTGTCCATATATGGATAGTGTGTCAGGGTCTTCCCAAGAGCGGAGTCCCGGGCAGAGCGCTAATATAGGCTCTGCTCCGGGACTCTGTGGAATTCCCTGACATCGCTGCCCATACATGGACAGTGTGTCAGGGTCTTCCCCAGAGCAGAGACCCGAGCAGAGAGCTAGTATCGGCTCTGCTCCGGGACTCTTTGGAATTCCCTGACATCGGTGTCCATGTTTGTACACACAATGTCTGGGGCTTCCCCAGAGCCCGGAGTCCCGGGCAGAGCGCTAGTATAGGCTCTGCTCTGGAACTCTGGGGACGCCTCTGACATCGCTGTCCATACATCGACAATGATGTCAGGGGCTTCCCCAGAGCAGGAGTCCCAGTGATGTCAGGAGCACAGCTGGAGTCCCAGGAAGAGCAACTAGCACTCTGCCCAGGACTACAGCTCTGGTGTTGCCCCTGACATCTCTGTCCATATATGGACAGTGATGTCAGGAGCAGAGCTGGAATCCCAAGCAGAGTGCTTGAATTGGCTCTGCTCCGGGGACCACAGCTCTGGGCAAGCCCCTGACATCAGTGTGGTAGCATCTGCGGAGGGCACTGTGGCAGCATCTGCGGAGGGCACTGAGGCAGAATCTACAGAGGGCACTGCGGCAGCATCTACGTGGGCACTGTGGCAGCATCTACGGAGGGCACTATGGCAGCATCTACGGAGGGCACTGTGGCAGCATCTACAGAGGGCACTGTGGCAGCATCTACGGAGGGCACTGTGGCAGCATCTACAGAGGGCACTGTGGCAGCATGTACAGAGGACACTGTGGCATTATCTAGGGGTGTGTTGCATTATCTATAGAGGGCACTGTGGCATTATCTACAGAGGGCACTGTGGCAGCATCTACAGAGGACTCTGTGGCAGCATCTACAGAGGGCACTGTGGCAGCATCCACAGAGGGCACTGCGGCAGCATCCAAAGAGGGCACTGCGGCAGCATCCACAGAGGGCACTGCGGCAGCATCCACAGAGGGCATGCGGCAGCATCCACGGAGGGCACTGCGGCAGCATCCAAAGAGGGCACTGCGGCAGCATCCACAGAGGGCACTGCGGCAGCATCCACAGATGCTGCCACAATGCCCTCCGCAGATGCTGCCACAGTGCCTTCCGCAGATGCTGCCACAGTGCCCTCTGCAGATGCTGCCACAGTGCCCTCCGCGGATGCTGCCACAGTGATTTCAGGGGCTTGCCCAGAGCTGGGGTCCCGGAGCAGAGCCACTTCTAGCACTCTGCTTGGGATTCCAGCTCTGCTCCTGACATCACTGTCCATATATGGACAGAGATGTGAGGGGCAACACCAGAGCTGGAGTCCCAGGCAGAGTGCTAGTAGCACTATGGCACTATCTATAAAGGGGCTGCCCAATCTTGACATGTGTGTCTGCCAAACACTGCTAACTGAGCCGCCGGACTGCATTTATCGACACAAACTGGAAAACTGGATTGTTGAAATAAGCACGTGGAGAAATATCTCAAATTTTAAATCTAGCGGTATTATTATAGTAATGTATTATTATTATTATTATTATTATTATTATAGTAATATAGTGTTATAGTAGTTTAAATAACTAATTGATTAACAATAATTTTGTATTGTATCAAATTTGAAAGTAATGCGGCCCGACCACTTCACATTTTTTCTATATGTGGCCCACTTACCCGGCCGAGTTTGAGACCCCTGCTCTAGAAGTAATACCTTTATAATGCTAAATACAATGGAGAGTGCCACGATTTAACATTTTACACACGTAGAGGGACAAAATATGTCCATAGAAATTTATGGGAGTTGCATTAAGGATTTAATCATGTGCCTGAGGCCTAAGAGGTTTCCCTATCTCTGAGGCTTGACAGAGGCAGAACCCTTAGACTACATGCATACATTGCGGAATATGATTCAGAAAATACGCAGATAAACGCAGGTAATTCCGCAGAAAAAAATACACACTTAATATTGAATTTTTTGTATGCATATATAGATGCATATTTTACATTTTGATATGGAAACAGGTGTAGATCATCTTCTGTGGATTTTGTGCGATTTTGGCCGAAAAACCACACAAAATTCTAATGCAGTCTATCAGCCAGAATGTCCGCTGCGAAAAACAGATGGTAAAAAAAAAAGCCTATACTTATCTGTAGTCCCTCTGACATCCTGCAGCACGGGCTGGACGCAGAAGCATAGAGATCTGGGTAAGTATAACCTATCTTATCTCTGATTTCTAATTTTTGATGCAAAATCGCAGCTTTTCAGCAGCAAAAATCGCAACATATGCTTTTGTTGCGGGTTTTACCTCCCCATTGAATTCAATAGGGAAAACCCACAACAGAAAAGCAGCGATTCCAAAGCATAAATTGACATGCTGCAGAAGAAACAAAATGCACCGCACGTCAATATATGAACGTTTTTTCCACGTCTTTTTTACGCAGCGTATGGATCAGATTTGTTGTACTGTATTATGCTACGGATATTCCGCAATAAAATCCATTGCGTAAAATCTGCAGTGTTTACGCCACGTGTGGACATACCTTAAATCTGATTAACTGTGCTGCTATTGTATTACGCTGCGGATTTCCCACTGGAAAACCCGGATGACAAATACGCACGTAATACTCATCCTGTGCATGTGTTCTTGAGCAGCCATTTAGATTAACACACAGATGAAGTGTGGGGAAAATGTGTCTAATAATTTCTATTAAAAATTATTATTCCAGGAAGGTTATGTTGTCCTTTTGTATGTAAATATTTTATATATATATATATATATATATATATATATATATATATATATACAAATAAAAAAATACAGATGAACTTCTGGAGGCTCACAATGTAAGATATATGAAGAAAAATCTGCACATCCGCACTATACTGTCAGTTTCCGCATTATGTGATTTGCCTTTGAGCGCAACAGCAACGCATCTTCCTGCATGATACTGACCAGACCAAATGCAATGCTCTGCACAGGTTTTCTGATAGTTTCCAGGTCTGTCTTCAATTTCAATTTTACATTCTACACTAACTGAAAGGTATGTCAGTATAGCAGATAAACTAAATAAATATAATGAGAAAATTATGCAATTTCTTTTGTTTTAGTTTGCGGAACTTTTTTTATTCTACTGTAAACACAAATCACATTGCTCAAAATAAATCGGGTCCTGGTGTCTGACGGGCTCAATGGGCATCTCCTGTATAAATGACTGAAAAACAAAAACACAATTAATACATATCTGTAAATATATAGATAGCAATTTTGTGGACTAACAGGCAGGGGCGGATTAAGGGTACCATGGGCCCCGGGCACTTTTTCAGGTCTGGGCCGAAACCCCCCCCCCCCTTGCGAACTCCGAAGACGCTGTACCGTATATATTTGTAGATTTCTGTTTAGGCAGCCACAGACCTGGCATGGTTTTAATTTAGCTGTAAAAGCAGAATGAGCCATATAGAAGAAAGAAAGCAGAATACTTTGAGACACTGAAGTGGTCAGGAGCATTATAACCTTTTTTATTTTTACGTCAATGGAGTGGTGTGTGAAGGATTATTTTTTTGCGGGAGGAGTTATAGTTTTTATTGGCATCATGTAAAGTACCATATAATGGGTGAATTGGAAAAAACTGAGATTCCTCCATGGTTTTTTGGATTTAGTATTTACTGTATATATTTACCTTCTCTTAAGGTAAAAGTAGATTTAACATATACTTTTACCTTAAGAGAAGGTAAATATATACAGACCCAGAACCAAGCTCAGCACATATATACAGCCCCAGAACCAAGCTCAGTACATATATACAACACCAGAACCAAGCTCAGTACATATATACAGCACTAGAACCAAGCTCAGTATATAAATACAGCCGCAGAACCAAGCTTAGTACATAAATACAGCACCAGAACCAAGCTCAGTACATAAATACAGCACCAGAACCAAGCTCAGTACATATATACAGCACTAGAACCAAGCTCAGTACATATATACATCCGCAGAACCAAGCTCAGTACATATATACAATGGCAGAACCAAGCTCAGTACATATATAACTCCAGAACCAAGCTTAGTATATATATATATATATATATATATATACACAGCACCAGAACCAAGCTCAGTATATATATATATATATATATATATATATATATATATATATATTATAAACATATGTCTCAACAGGGAAAATTGTTATATGGGTTAGGTCACCAGCGAGTGCGGATTTAGACCTCCCTAATGTCAGAATAGAAACTCCAAAATACATTAGAAAAACACAGAGAATAAGGAGTCATGCACTATTAGAATATAGTTTGCCAAAGGCATAGAAAAATAAATTTTATTTAACAATACAGGTTACATATAGATTAAAAAGTAGACTACAAATCAGACAACTGTATACCTCCAAATAACGTAGGAGAACACGGAGGAACCACTCCTATATAGCGCAGTAAAAGGAAGAAAAAAACTTCCAACAGAAGATAAGGTGTGAACTGTTGCTGAGACAGAGGTAAATGGCAATGAATGATAACAAAAGCAAGAGGCCAAGATACGGTATCTAAATAGATCGTATCACAGGTACAGCCAAGCTCATAGTAACATTAATAAGAAGCAAAGTATGAAATAGGCATTATCAGTAACAACAGTCATGCTTGCATGTATACAAAGCATCAAGTAGTAAATTCAGAGGTCACTAAGCCTAAATAAGGCACACAGATCTTCCCAGAGTATAAATATAAGAACTAGGTAAATCAATATAGGGCACGGCAAGTAACATTACTAACCCATGTGGTTCCTGTGATCCGGTAACTTTCCAAGTGTATATATATATACACACACAGTACCAGAATCAAGCTCAGTACATATATACAGCACCAGAACAAATACAGTTCAGTACAGAGATCATTTGCAAATTCAGTTAAACCCCTGCCATATAAATTTGTACATCATAAAACGACAGCTCCCAGTATAGCCTGAACAATGGTTAGGATATGCTGGGAGTTGCTGTTTAACAAAAAGAATGCTACCATCCGTCATCTTGCTGCAGATCATACAGTCACTACAGTACTCATCAGTCACAGGTAGAATAAACATTTATATTGAGTTACTCACCGGTGACGCCTCAGATTCTTTTTCGTTCTTTTTCTCTTTTCTTCTCCATCCGGTCCAGACTGCTATGATGACTTGTCCCGGGAACGGCCCATTTCTGTAGTTTGCAGCTCAGATGTCTTCGGCTCTTCACTTTTCCAACATTTCCGCACCTGTAAACGAAGATAAAATTATCATGATGCCACACTCTATGCTTCTAACTATAATAGTATCATACAATGAATATTATAGTACTATACACTGTACTCCTGAATATAATAGTACTATACACTGTGCCCCTGAGTATAATAGTACTATACACTGTGCCCCTGAATATAATAGTACTATACACTGCACCCCTGAATATAATAGCATTATACACTGTACTCCTGAATATAATAGCACTATACACTGTGCTCCTGAATGTGTGTGTGTGTGTGTGTGTGTGTGTGTGTGTGTGTGTGTGTGTGTGTGTGTGTGTGTGTGTGTGTATATAGGAGACAGCATATCTATAGCACTACAACCCTACAAACTATGGATAGGACTAGATACAGTGGCTCAGCACAGTATCACACATGATAGGATTAGATACAGTAGCTCAACAGACAGTATCACACATGATAGGATTAGATATAGGGACCAGCTCGCTGACATTGCGGCTCCAGTGCTGGACCCAGAAAAGGTAAGTATAAGAATTGCTTTGCTTTTTTATGTGTTACTAATTATTTTTGTGTGTTTGTGTTATTTTACAGGTTCGGTTGTTGGACTACGTCGGATTCGAGGACTACTTCAATGACAGCGTTTTTTTTATTTTCAATATAATGGTTAATGAGGGTTGTGTTTGTTTTTTTATTTCAATAAAATATTTTTTCTATGTCCTTGTATTTTTTTAAACTTTACTATTACCGCCTTATTAATAGCTGCTGGCTGATTGACAACATCCATTACTAAGGCGAGGCTTAATGTTAGCAGGCAGAGAGGGTAACACTAACCCCCATTACCCCGGTACCCACCGCCACCAGTGGTACTGGGAAGAGCCGGGTACGAACCAGTACCCGACCATCTGTAGTGATGGTCAGATACCGGGTCAGCCACAGGCTGGTAATATCAGCCTGGGAAAGGCCAAAAACAGTGACCCTTCCCCCGCAGGGGCAGAAGCGCCCAACCCGAAGGTCGGACAGGCGAAGGGAGAAGTCGAGAACCTGGCATACAGACAAGGTCCCAGGTAAGAACTATAACTTGGTGGTGAACATCTCTTCTCATACCTTGAATTCTGCGGAACTCTCAGTTCTTCAAAAAGGTTTATCCTTTTGTCCAACCACCTCGTGTAACTCGTTTACCTTGGAACAAGAACTTAACAGTTTTTATAGAAGTTTAAGATTGAAAACACATTTTGGTCTCTCAGATGTTAATATTAATCCTACTGTATCCACGGTTACCCCCACACCACTATCTATCGATAAACTAGGCTTACGTAATCGCAGTCGTTTTTCTCCACCCAGAATATATCATGCTACAGAGGCATTCATAGATTTGGTTAAGAGGGACACCCTATCCCTTCTGGCGGAGTACAGATTGGGACGATACCCACATAAACATAATCTATCTAGAGTTGAATCAGATGCCCTTAAATCTTTAAGTAATAACAAGGAAATCATTATTAAACCAGCTGAAAAAGGCGGAGCGATAGTGGTGTGGTATAAAAAAGACTATATTACAGAGATAGAGAGACAACTGTCTGATGTCAATACCTACATTAAAATTGATAGCGACCCAACAACCAAAATTCGTGCAAAAATTTCTGTTATCTTGGAAGATTTCAAAAAACGGGACACAATTGATGATAAGACATTTAAATTTCTATTGAACCCTCATCCTATAACACCTGTTTTTTATATCTTACCTAAAATCCACAAATCCCTGCATAATCCACCTGGCAGACCCATAGTAGCTTCAACTGACTCTATTCTTTCACCGTTGTCCATCTTTCTTGAGAAAATATTAAAACCTCTAATCAAAACTACAAAATCCTTCATCTTAGATACAGGTCATTTTCTAAGTAAAATAAATGAGCTCTCAAGGGTGAATTCCACGTGTACTTTAGTTACCTTAGACGTTAATAGTCTATACACTTCCATAACCCATCAAAAGGGAATTCAAGCTGTCACACATCTCCTCAATTTAACCACGATGAATACAGATTCAATATCCCTGTGCCTTCAACTACTTTATCTGATCCTACATGAAAATGTCTTCCTATTTGGTGATGACTTTTATGTGCAGTTTTGCGGGACAGCCATGGGCTCTAATGTAGCTCCACCTTATGCTAATGCATATATGTCTCTCTTTGAGGAAGAATATATATACACAAATTCCTTATTTTTACAACATGCCATATGCTGGCACAGATATATTGACGACATTTTCTGCATTTGGGATGGTCCCCAAGGATCTCTAGATAATTTCTGCAACTTCATCAATCAGGTTAGAGAGGAATTAAAATTTACCATGAGCTTTAGCAATGAGAGCATTAGTTTTTTGGACACCACCATCACAAAAGATAATGATGGTTTTTTGACTACTGATTTGTATTCCAAACCTACGGATAAAAACAGTCTGCTACATTATAGGAGCAGTCATCCAAGAAGCACGTTACGATCTTTACCAAGATCACAGTTCACAAGAGTCTCTAGGATTGTTTCTAACATCGACATTAGAACTACTAGACTACAAGAAATGTCTACAAAATTTGAGGAGAGAGGTTATCCTAAATCATTGTTAACACAAGAATTAGATAGATCACTTGCGACCAACAGCGCCACATCACTTATAAAAAAACCTAAACAGAATAGATTTCCGTTAGTACTCACGTATCACCCAATAATACCCAAACTATACCAGAACATTCGGAAACATTGGTCAACATTACATACTGCTTATCCTCAAATCACTGAATTTGCTAACCCAGTGATGATGTGCTCCAAAAGATCATCTAACATTCGTGACCGTCTCATTAGAGCTGATATTGGCAGTTCTATAAGGGTCCCCAGACAAACTTTTTTACAAACCAAACGTAACGGCACTTTTCCCTGTTTGCATTGCGCAAGTTGTTCTAATATTATCAAGGGTGACAAAATTCAACACCCACACAGTAATAGGACCTTTTTGATAAAAGGCTTTTTCACATGTGATTCCAATTTTGTGATCTATCTAATTAAATGTCCTTGTGGTCTTGTCTATGTGGGTGAGACCACACAACACATCAGGGATCGATTGTCTAGTCATAAATCCACTATACGATGCAAAAAAACTTGGCTACCCCTTCCGGACCATTTTGAGAAATTTAATCATAATCTTTCTCAACTAAAATTTCAAGTTATCGAACAGCTACATAGACCCAGGAGGGGAGGCAACCATATCAATTTACTAAAAAAGAGAGAATCGTACTGGATTCATACACTAGAGACTCTGTCTCCTAAAGGTCTCAATAGAGAATATGATCTTCTTTCCTAGATATTGTTCACATTTCTATTTCAGTTTTGGTATTCCCGTTTATAATATATATTTAATTTTTTCCAGGCTCGCTAGAAAAACACGAGATCGATTAGATGACCAGATACAGGTACCATAAAACCGGTTCACCTTTTTTTCCCCTCTTTTCTTTTCTTTCCTACTTTGTTTCCTTTTTTCCTCTTTCTATATGTGTCTCCTCCTTCTTTTCTGGATTATAACATTGTACTTCATGTAAAGATGTTTTATTATTATTATTTCTTTCTTCCTTCACTACTAATAAAATTCATTTGAAACCACTCTACATACTATTCATATATTCATATATTTATTATAATAAAATTAACTATAATCTTTTTTCAATTGTTTTACAATATGCACGATCACACTGAGCTTAATCCACATATACATCGTTTTTATATGTAACTCATTAGGATTTCTGTAGTTATATACCTAACTAATATACATATACTGTCCTACTATTCTATTGTACTATATTGATTATCACAGTATCGTAACATCATCCTGGCGTCATTTGACCTTTAGTATCCATCTTAAATCCAGCTTGCGTCTCAAACACACACTGTTGCCAGGCTGAGTGCGCTTGCGCTGGAGTGTTACTTGCGTTCCACACACCGGATATCCGGTATCGCCGGGCTATATCAACATCTCGTGTAGGGACTCCAGCATCAGACATTACTCTGACATTAGAGCGTCTGGCACACGCCGCTGCAGCCTGTACCAATAGTACCACTACATTCAGGTATGCTCGCTTGTTGATTTAATCATTTAGTTATTTTTTTCATTCATGCATTCATGTGTTCCTGTCCTTTCCCCACCTTTTTCTCCTCTTCTGCTTTACTTGTTTGACTCTGTGCACATTGTAACACCGGTATTTTATGGTATGGTCTCAAGTGACTTAGTAGTAATACCCCCTTCTTGGTATAACTTCTTCTTCTAAATACCTATCGTCATAATTAAGTGACATGATGTTTTCTTTGAGCTATATTGTCTCTATCTTCATAGAAGTTTTTCCTATTATAAAATTCTTAAACATGATATATAAGCTACATTTAACTGAATATATTATGGATATCTACATAATACTTATTTGACATATATATTGTCATAATACTTACCGTTACCACGATGATGCATATATTTATTGTTGATTATGGCAATTTTCTGTACCTTTTACTATTGCTAGAAAAGGATCTTGCAATTACATTGTTTTCATATGTAATGTTATTTTTCATTTGTTTATTGTGTTTTGATGCATTACTTTGTACAGTATATGTAGTATATGATTATTATTTTTTCTATAGCGATTGTGATAAAGGCCTAGGTTGGGCCGAAACGTCCAGAACGAAATCGCCAAAAATCGTATGACGAAATTTACGAATTAAATACAATAAAATTATTTTGAAAATCAAGGATTACTAGAGTGCTTTCAGGTTTATTCTTTGGATCTATTATAGTACTATACACTGTACTCCTGAATATAATAGTACTATACACTGCGCCCCTGAGTATAATAGTACTATACACTGTGCCCCTGAATATAATAGTACTATACACTGCACCCCTGAATATAATAGCATTATACACTGTACTCCTGAATATAATAGTACTATACACTGTACTCCTGAATATAATAGCACTATACACTGTGCTCCTGAATGTGTGTGTGTGTGTGTGTGTGTGCGTGTGTGTGTGTGTGTGTGTATATAGGAGACAGCATATCTATAGCACTACAACCCTACAAACTATGGATAGGATTAGATACAGTGGCTCAGCACAGTATCACACATGATAGGATTAGATACAGTAGCTCAACAGACAGTATCACACATGATAGGATTAGATATAGGGACCAGCTCGCTGACATTGCGGCTCCAGTGCTGGACCCAGAAAAGGTAAGTATAAGAATTGTTTTGCTTTTTTATGTGTTACTAATTATTTTTGTGTGTTTGTGTTATTTTACAGGTTTGGTTGTTGGACTACGTCGGATTCGAGGACTACTTCAATGACAGCGTTTTTTTTATTCTCAATATAATGGTTAATGAGGGTTGTGTTTGTTTTTTTATTTCAATAAAATATTTTTTCTATGTCCTTGTATTTTTTTAAACTTTACTATTACCGCCTTATTAATAGCTGCTGGCTGATTGACAACATCCATTACTAAGGCGAGGCTTAATGTTAGCAGGCAGAGAGGGTAACACTAACCCCCATTACCCCGGTACCCACCGCCACCAGTGGTACTGGGAAGAGCCGGGTACGAACCAGTACCCGACCATCTGTAGTGATGGTCAGATACCGGGTCAGCCACAGGCTGGTAATATCAGCCTGGGAAAGGCCAAAAACAGTGACCCTTCCCCCCCTGGTAATGCTACGCTGCTGCTGTTATATCTGGCGGGGTCCCCCCCATTTTTCATAACAAGCCAGCAGCAGCAGGTTAACATTACCAGGGGGGAAGGGCCACAGTTTTTGGCCTTTCCCAGCCTAATAATACCAGCTTGCGGCCGCCCCATTGCCCGACCATCACTACAGATGGTCAGGTGCTGGATCGTACCCGGCTCTTCCCAGCACCCCTGGTGGCGGTGGGTACCGGGGTAATAATGGGGGTTAGTAATAGCCTCTGTACCGGCTAACACTAAGCCTCGCCTTAGTATTGGATGCTGTCAATCAGCCAGCGTCCATTACTAAGGCGGTAGTAATAAAGTTTAAAAAACAAACAAAGACATATAAAAAATATTTTATTGAAATAAAAAACACCCAGACAACCCTCATTAACCATTTTATTGATAATAAAAATGCCGTCATCTAAGTAGTCCTGGAATCCAACGTAGTCCAACGACCGAACCTGTAAAAAAACACAAACAACAAAAACAATTAGTAACACGTGTGGTAGGCTTATATACAGGGCCCATCAGACAGGATCACACATGGGCCATGTATCTAAGCCTACCATGTGCTTATGTAGGATGCTTAGATACAGGGCCCAGCAGACAGAATCACACATGGGCCTTGTATCTAAGCCTACCATGTGATTGGCTTAGATACAGGGCCCAGCAGACAGCATCACACAATCTGTGATTCTGTCTCATGGGCCCTCTAAGCCTGCAACATCGTAGGCTTAAAGGGATTGTCCAGTCCCTAAACATTGATGGCTTATCCTCAGGATAGGCCATCAATAGCTGATGGCTTGGGGTCCGTCTCCCGGGACGCCCCAATCACCTGTTTTGAAGGGGCCGCAGCACTCGTACGAGAGCTGCTTCCCCTTCATTTCACACTGTGAATCGCCCACACGGATTCAGGGTGAGCAAGTGACCGGAATGAAGGGAAAGCACCAGCTCTCGTACGAGCGCTGTGTCCCCTTCAAAACAGGTGATTGGCGGGGGTCCTGGGAGTCTGACACCAAGCCATCAGCTTCAAGCAGAAGGGGTATCAAACTTACCCTGCTCTTCAGCCGCGGCGGATGTCCTGACTCAGGGTGGTGGTGACGTCATGCGCTGCGCACCGGAAACAGGAAGGTAAGTACTGTAGTTTCTATAGTAACGGTCTGCGGCTCCCGTTACTATAGTAACGGGCCGCGGCTCCCGTTACTATAGTAACATTTTTATTGTGTAGTGCGTAGTGTAGTGTATAGCCACTGGTTGGGTGAGCGGTCCCACTCCACTCCGGTTCTCTGGACCGGCTGTAATTTTAACAGCCGGTAAGGGAGAACCGGGGCGAACTGGGCCTCCTTCCAGCCTCGGGCCCCGGGCACTTGCCCATATTGCCCTCATTGTAATCCGCCCCTGCTAACAGGTTTTTCATTGTAATTGTTGCCTATGAATTTGTTTTACCTTCATTAATTTATATGTGTATTGCACCAAGTGTCAGTGAAAAAGCTATGTATTTCTCATAAAATTCTGAAATACCCAACAATCAGATTATGCCACATTTGTTCAACTGTTAAAAATGTTTTTCCGTCTGAAAGTTTTAAAACTGACCTTTTCATGAACGAGAAGTCCACTAAGAATTTTTTTCCTGTCAAAATATATTTTACTCAAGATGAGGCAGAAAAATTGTTAAATGCCTGCATAAAAATAGCAAAATTGTAACTATGACTATTATATCTGATAGATGAACTTTAACTGTATATAATTTAATTCTTCTGTCATACAGTAATCTAGACAATGTCTAATTTTACTCTATTAGGATAAATTCAACCTGTATTGTGCCCTACACACAGTATAATGCCCCCATATTCCTCCCCACACAGTATACTGCCCCCATAGTGCTTCACCACAGAGTATAATGCCCCCATAGTTCCTACCCACACAGTATAATACCCCCATAGTGCCCTTATAATGCCCCCATAGTGTCTCCCCACACAGTATAATGCCCCATAGTGCCTCCTAAGAATAATTAAATAAATACCCACAATAATTGTACCCCCTAAATTATAAAATTGTCTACACTGTGTCCCTCAATAATAAAAAAGCCCACACTGCTCCCTTGGAATAATAAAAATGGCAACACGGTCCCCCTGAATGTGTTCCCTTAATAAAAATTGGCCCACAATGTGTCCCTGAATAATAAAATTAATCACAACAGTGCACCTTTAATAAAAAGTATCCACACTGTGCACATTTAACAAAACAATGCCCACTGTGTCCCCTGAACAATAAAAATGCCTACATTATGCCCCTGAACAGTAAAAATACCCGCACTGTTCCCCCTAAATAAATTAAATGCCCACAATGTTCTTCTTAATAAAACAAATGCCACATACTGTGCCCCTGAATAATAAAAATGCCCACATTATGCCCCTTAATTTAAAAAAATGACAAACACTATGCCCCCTTAATAAAAAAAATAATAATAATAAAGTTTGCCCACACATGAGAACAACAAATACAATGTAATCCTGGAAGGGGGGATTTGGTCAGCATCCCACCTATCCCCAGTAATGCAAACCGGCTGTTATTTTAACAACCAGTAGAAGTGGTGAGAACAGGCTGCATCCCACCTTTGCATGTTCATAAACAGTCCTCTGTTCCTATTTAGAGTGAAATCCACTTACTTTATGAAATATTCAGCTTTTGGCTGCCAAGCCCAGCAGCCATGTTGTTTCTTACTGACTTGTCTACCAGGGGGTCCCTGCCTCAATTGCTTAGCTAGTGCTATGACGTACACAGTTTTGTGTAAATAAATTACAAGTTGCAGCATCACAGGAAAGAAGTATTATTTGTGCCTGCATTTTCAAGCAAAAGTATTTCTGCTCTCTTGGCAAAGTGACCACCACGTTACACTGAAACCTAATCACAGAGCATGTGGTCACCAAGCCGTCAAATGGGCTGCAGGCGATATCCATTGTAAGTGCATAAACTATTAATGCTAAAGAGGCAGCAGCACTTAGGTACAGGGGAGTAGCTAAGGACTCATGGAGCATGGTGAAAAAGTTATTGTCTGTCATGCTGAGAAGTCAGCCCTCATGTGTCTGTTCAGCATAACATATATGCACAGTGGAGTCAGTGATTAATACAGATTTGTCCTTCCTCACCTTTCCTATCTCAATATATCATGAGATGTTTAGCAAGAGATTACCAACGTTGAAAAAACACGATTTTGCAATACTCTGTCACGAGATGTCTATGCTATATGTGTCTATGCATGGCCACCTAGTGGTTGTGATGTGAATTGCGGCCTGAGAAGGGATTTGCTAGCATGTCGTGATATTGTATTTAATTAGTTGCATGAGAAATTGGAATCCTTAACCAAATTCATCCAAAGGTAAGGGTGAACACATCTTTAGCTGCTGCCTTACTAGCAGCAGCTAGTAGTAGCTAGATTAGCTACTGTATTTAAAGGATCAGGGAGCTGGGGAGTTGGGTGCTTCCAAGCCTCACCAAGCTTGGCAACGGCAGGCCGCAGATCAGGACACCAAGGAGGAGGTACAGGCTGGGAGATTCTCCTCGGCACTGCTCATAATCTCCCACCCCACTGCACAGCGTCTGTCTGCTATGGCCCGCCCATAACTTTTAGCTGCATACAGCACTACTAGAAGCTCTAGCAGTCCCGTCAGGAACCCCTTGTCTTAGAGGCATGGCCACAACTGCGACCGCTGTGAGCAGTTTAGTTACATGGAGAAAAGGAGTAGACTATAAGAGAGTAGAGTTCAATATAATTGTCACGATCTGTTGGTATGTGGACCCACTAGGCCACACCGCTATAGCTGGCCAAACAACAAGTCAATATAAAGTCAGAGCACAAGGGTACCTGTAATAGTCCAGACAGTAGCAACGGCTTAGGCACAGATGGGACCTTGGCGGCAGGTGATTAAAAAATGTGGCAGATGACACCAGACGTGGTGTAAGTCAGCAGGCGTAGTGACGGCACAACACGACTCCAACACTAGAGATGGCACAGTAACAAATACAGCACGGTATACAGGATACAGATAGCAGGGCATGGGAACACAGGGAACAGGATACGACTAAGGGACCATTTTCAAGACTAACAGAGGAATACAAACAACACTCAGGCAAGGAGTAAAAGGGCAGAGCCCTTCTTATAGTCCAGGGTGTTCATGGGCTAATTAGGAATGTTTTACATGTGCGCGCACTTGCCCTTTGAGGCCGTGAACGAGCGTGAACGCGCACCCTACGGGACACAGGAGAGCTCACAAGTCCATGGCTGCGGCCGTCGAGAGGTGAGTAGTCCTGACGGTCCGCGGCCGTGGATGTTGCAATAATAAATTAACATTTACATTTATGAAAAATAAGCATTAATGGCAGTGATTTTTGCAAGGGGCAGAATACTAGATAATCGTAGGTCAAATATGTCATATAAAATAAAACCTTAATATCCTACAGACATGCTAGACGTGTGAAATTAGTTAATTTCAAACAATGACTAGTGAAGCAAACAAGAAAATATCGATTTTTAGATTGATTGTTCCATATATTCTTCGTATTTCTGGCCTACAGGTTTTTACACTATCCTTCAAGAGGTATACCAGAATCAAACTTTAGTCTCTAGAATGTTTGCTGATTTGGAATATGTTATGGAAAGTGCATTCATTATTATTCAACACAAAATGTCCTTCACAATCTTTGCAGCAATTCATTCTAATTCTCCATAACTTAAAGGGGTTTTCCCACGAGGGGACCCGCACCTATCTCTAGAATGGGGACCACTTCCAGACTTTATGGTCAGGAGTTACGAAAACAGCTGAGCTAGGCTGTTTCCGTAACTCCCATAGTAGTGAATAGCAGTTTTGCGATTTCCGTAACTACCATTCAGTTCTATGGGGCTTATGAAAACAGCGTAGCTCAGCGAGCTACGCTGTTTTTACATGCATGGTCGGAAATCAGTCGACACACAAAGAGGTAGAACGGGGTTTAGGAGCCCTGTTCTAAAGATAGGTGCGGGTCCCAGAGGTGGGATATAAGTTTTATGTGTATCCTGGTTTGTTTGACTTTCCTATGCATTTGGTCTGCTGCCAAGCTGTTGTCTTACCCTGCTATGGGATAGTATTCAGATAGGGTCAGTGAGTGCTGTTGATTCTGTCTATTCATCTGTTAACTGCTTGCATGGTATTCATTTGCCATCCACTCCATTTATGCATAGTCTCCATCTTCTACTGCCTTCTGTGTTCGGTTCCGCTTATCCACTGGTGAGTTACTTGTGCCTCTTGTTTTCTGTCAGTATTGATGCTTGCTTCACCTAGATGATTGTGACTGTCTGGTTTTGCAGTCATGAGCACCACCAGCGGTGTAACACATTGGTCCTTAAAGATAAGGCGAAAGGCAAATCCACTGGCGTGGATGATTTGCCACTGGAAGTTTATCTAAGATATGAAGACAAAATACTTCCTATTCTGTTAGCCACTTTAAATGCAGGTGAGCAAGAACATTCCCTACCAACTTCCTTCTATTATGCTACTCTAATAATTTTGCCTGAACCAGATAAGGATTGCTTTGGCTGTGGGTCCTACTGATGCATATCCCTATTAAATATGGATTATAAAGTTTTGACCAGGATGCTTGCAAATTGATTAAATTCTATTATTCTGGAATTAACCTACCTGGACCAAACCGGGTTCATGCCTGGAAAATCCACATCTGGGAATCTCAGACGCATCTATGTTGTAGCATAAATTGGAGTTTTCAAAAGAGAAAATTGAGCCCTAGCATTCCTCGATGCCGCTAAGAAATATGATTCAATTGACACTTATAATAATTGGATTTCCCTTTTCTATAAATCCCCTAAATCTGCTATTTCAGTCAATGGTTCCCTGTCTCCCCATTTCTCCCTGCATAGAGGGACCCAACAGAGCTTTCCTTTATTTATTTTCCTTTTGGCCCTGGGGATTGATATACCTCTATATACAGGTTCGTCCCTAATAAGTATTGCTAGGGGCCCTACCTCTTAGAGGCCGCCCTGTACATAGAGGTATATTTATGAAGACTGAGTCGCCCTGTACATGCACAATATAATGCTGTTTATTGCCACCCCAGCCCAGATAAATATACTCAGGGAATTCTCAGGCCTGCATAATTGGTTAAAACCCTCACTCATGTTCCTCTCACACTCCTATAGGTGGAATCCTTGTAACTTTTTCTAAAGTTTTCCAAATCACTAATACATTTAAATACCTGGGTATACATGTATCTCACAGAACATGAGCATTTATCCTCTTATTGACCATTTCAAGATCAAATTTAAGATGTGGACAACCCTACCCCTCTCATTGGCTAGAATAAATTTATCGGAAATGATAGTGTTACCCAAATGTCTGTATGCTCTGCAGGATAGTGTCAGTCCCAGGTAAATTTTTCCAAACCATGAAATCTCATATGGCCTTCTTTACTTGGAGTAGATGTCGGCACAAGTTATAAATATCTACTTTGCAACATCCAAAATAACTATCTGGAGCGGCAGTGCCCGACCTATTCCTCTACTAAATCGCAGGTCAGCTCAAGTACATTAGAAATTCTTTGGTGACCGACCCTCTCTCCAACTCCCAAATATTTCTACCTTTTGGACATTGCTTGAGTGTTCACATTTCTATGCTGGGCAAATTTTACCTATATGCAAACTGGCAGAACAGGTATGGAGATAGTCCAAATCAATCTGTAATATTAGTGATATAGTTGCTGATGTGCCACTCTGGATTACCCTGGTTAGTCTGAAATATATTAACAAAAGCGAGATTATCTATAATGTTTTTGCATCCTTTGATCAGCTGCAAACTTTGTTATTGCATGTATACCCTTCTTCAGATACCTACAAATAAGACATGGCCTGACTATCCAATACCTTACTCCCAGACTAGATATTTTTTACCGTCATTTAATTGGAGTTCTCCATTCCCAGAGCCCATTTAAAACTGGCAAATGTCTCCAATGCAACCCTTCCTGCATTGAAATGATGAAAAACGCTTTTACCCAATATGACAGGCAACACTTTTCAGGAAATGTTGGAATCTTCTATATTTGTATCACCAGCAGCCAATAATAAATTTATACAAATGAACATAGTACATCAATTTTAACTTAGACCTGTTTGGTTTCATAGATTGGGCAGAATTTCATACATCGAGTATATTAGATTAAGAGGTCACTTATTTATTTTCTCATGTCATTAACATGCCAGTACCTCAGCTTGTTTGGGGTTCTTGAGGTAAATTCTTTGGCAGCACTACTTGAAAATATTTCTATGTGAAACCTTTTTCATGGCAAGTAAGGCAGAAAGGCAATTACTGTACACTGGATGGAGAGTCTCTATCCATGAGGAGAAATTTAGTAATTGTATCATCTAACCATAGTATATACAAAGGATTGGGCTACCCTGTGAAATTTGATAAGGTGGATGGTTTTAGGTGTACCTCCCCACTTTCTCTTTATTGCCCACAATCAGTTTCCGAGTCTTAATCAACTCTCCATAGTTAAATTTCGTATTTAATTTTTTTTATTTATGAAGTCTGTGGTTTCTACTTATATATTGTACTACTACCCCTGTGTTATGTGGTTGTAATACGTCATGATTTCAATTCAATGGATGTTTGTATATAATGTACTTTCTACTTTTAATTCTGTACTGGTTTCCTTTGTTTGACTCTGTACTAACTGTCGTTAACTGTGTTTATTTTGTACTTTGTATATTTTTAATAAACCGAATCGAAATTTTGCAGTTACATACTTGTTATGGCGCTCCCTGATGTTCTTTTGATTCCCTTCTCAGAAAGGCCACATAATGTTTTCCGTGCTGATAAGAAGACGCTTCTAGTGCACTGATTTTTATTCTGCTGCCCATGTACAAGAGGATCTGGACGCTAGGACGTAGCTACTGGGCATGCATGTTCACCGACATTGGGGACCTTAGGGGGGATATTCTTCTTTTTTTTAAATTGAATTTTACACAAATACAACAAAAAGAAAACAACGGTAAATTAAAGAGAAAGCTTTTCGCTCCATGTACCATACATTATGATGTTACCAATTCCTAAGAGACATTATTATACGTCCAAACGAAAAACATATGGAATAGTATACACAAAGGCGTATATAAATAAAACCTTAGGGGGATATTCTGAGTAGGAAATCAAAAGAACACCAGGGGGCGCCATAAAAAGTATACATTGGTCAACACGGGTCCTCCAGAGGAAGAGCCAATTTTTGGAGTGGCTCTGGCCAATAGATGGGGGTTATAAGCAAGGACTGTTCTATTACAATCATTTTCCCTTAAAGAGCATATGAAAAGCGATTGTCTAAAGCAGGAAACCCCTTTAAAATGTGATTGAAGTGGTCATAGTAGTTAGAAAAGGGTTAAAAAGAATCCTCCATGTTTAAAATGTTTGAAAGCAGGATAATTATTTTACAATACATCTGATGTAAAAAAAAATGTATACCGCTTATACTTTTTAATTTTCCATACGGTTGGATTGATAAGACTATTTAACTACACTTTTAAATGCAATTAATGCTGCCATATATCGACATATACAGACCACATCTATGCCAATAGGACACTATTTTTGCGTACACCTGGCTAATAGTAATCTATAGGATCATTATATGTATACATTGTAAGCATATACGGCTAACCTTGTGCCCAAACACTGTGATTTCCTCTTTGTTCCATAGCAATATATTGAACTATCTACATAGGAGAAGCTACTTGAATAATTGTTCTTTGTCTGAACGCATGCAGGTGCAAGTTGCTTCTGCGTTGTAGCATATTAACTTATCTTGAAAGTTTTCCTCTGTGTGTGGGACACTGTTTTTCAGGGCCAGCCTCAAGCTGACTTCTATGCCACCTGTTTACTAAGTTTATACACTGGGCAAGATGCAATGCAATTAGAGGCAAGGAAATGAAAAAGAATGACCTTGCTCATTATGTGGAACAAAGCAACAACAAAGCTAATGCAGTGAAGCTTGACCTTCTATGACCTCTGAAAATACAAAATTCATCAGAATCCTTCATTTAGATCTCTATTTTGTATCAAGCTTTGTTCTGAAGTTCCTCAGCCCTTACAAAACCTTACTCCAAAAAAATGAATGTTTTACTGATTGTTTAAGCTGTTTGTGGGAAAATAAGCGCTTATCAAAGAGAATAATGTCACATGGGGAATTGTATTTTAATCCCGTATATTGACAGGAAAAGAATGTATTTCTCCTTTGAACTGATTTAATTCTCTTTGTATTGCAATGATAATGAGCAAATAATATTAATTTAGCGTTTAACAACATGACTCTTTTATATTTAATTTGCATTGTAATTAGAATTCTTTGCCTGATTTTTAGAACTTGCCCTTTATTTTTATAGTAGTTAATTAAAGTTATCACTGCATTGTATTATTGTTATACTAATTATATGAATTAGATTACAGTGTTATTAAACAGATATTGCAAGTATGTTATTATGTACAGCAGTTATAATATTTAAGTATCAATATACACTATATGGACAAAATTAATGGCAAACCTACACATTACACCTACAGCTTTTATGACACCCATTCTAAATCCATAGGCATTAATAGGAAGTTGATCCTTCCTTTGCAGCTAAAACCGCTTCCACTCTTCCGGGAAGTCTTTATACAAGATTTTGGATTGTGTTAGTGGGAATTTTTGACCATTCATCCAGAGGAGAATTTGTTAGGTGAGATACTGATGTCGGTGGAGAGGGCCTGGCTCTCAATCTACGTTCTTGTCCATTCCAAAAGTGTTGGATGGGGTTGAGATCAGAGCTCTGTGTGGACCAGTCAAATTCTTCTACACCAAACTCACCCAACCATGTCTTTATGGACCTTGGTTTGTACACTGGGGCACGGTCATGATGGAACAGAAAAGGGCCAAACCCCAAACTGTTAAACTGTTTCCACAAAGTTGGAATCTAAAATTGTCCAAAATGTCTCTGTATGCTGAAGCATTAAGATTTCTCTTCTCTGGAACTAAGGGCCTATCCCTGAAAAACAAACCTGTATCACTATATTTGCTCCACAACACTTTACAGTTGGCACAATGCAGTCAGGAAGGTAACGTTCTCCTGGCATTCACCAAATTCAGACTCGTCCATCAGGCTGCCAGATAGAGAAGCGTGATTCATCACTCCACAGAACACGTTTCCACTGCTCCAGAGTCCAGTGGCGTCGTGCTTTACACCGCTCCATCTGACGCTTGGCATTGTGCTTGGTGATGTAAGGCTTGCATGCAGCTGCTCGGCCATGGAAACAAGTGCCATGATTCTCGCTCAGTTTGTGTGTGGATGTTAATGCCAGAGGAGGTTTTGAGCTCTGCAAATATCGAGTCAACAGAGCGCTTTTATGGACTATGTGCCTCATTACTTGGCGACCTCCGTTCTGTAACTTTACGTGGTTTGCTATTTTGCGGATGAGTTGCTTTGGTTCCTAAACGCTTCCACTTACAGTTGGACATGGAATATCCAGAAGTGAAACATTTTTACGAGCTGACTTGTTACAGCGGTAGCATCATATTACAGTACCATGCTCGAATTCAGTGATCTCTTTAGAGCGACCCATTCTTTTACAAATGTTTGTAAAGACAACTGCATGGCTAGGTGCTAGATTTTATACACCTGTTGTAATGGGACTGAATGAAGCACCTGAGTTCAATGATTAAGATGTCCCAATACTTTTGTCCATATAGTGTAGATAGAATTTCTAGTAATAAAAATATTATATATACAAATATTATATTCTTCTGACACCTGTTCAGCTTCTTTCCTTCTATAGTAATGACATAAAATAAATGTAGTTAGTTTTGTAGTTTTTCTAAAGCTAAAACAGACAGATAGCTAGATAGATTGATAGATAGATAGATAGATAGATAGATAGATAGATAGATAGATAGATAGATAGATAGATAGATAGATAGATAGATAGATATGAAAAATATAGATACATATGAAATATGCGAGAGGTCATACAGTCTTATCCTTGTCTGAAGAGAGCTGAAGAGTGAGTGAGAGCGTGCGCGCACAGCTCGCAACTGCGGGTGCGCGCCTACACGCTCTCCTCTCTCCATCACCTCCTGTGGCACTGTCCGTAGCTGATTGGACAGTGTCACAGCGATGTTACACGCCCCCTTGTCATTACACGCCCCATTGACAGTTCAGGGGGTTATTTAAATATCGAGCGCCAAATATAACGGCACCGATATCTAAATATTGGAGGAGGGTAGGAAAAAATGTTAAATGCCCGAAGGTTTTTGCAGCCCTGGCCATTACATGCTGCACTCAGCTGCACATGTATCGACGGCTGTGTGTCTCAACTCTGGCCATATGCTATCCATCGGCCTAAAAAAGAAAAAAATACCCCACCACTTTTCTTTTCCCCTCCTGGTCCCCTTAGCATTGCAGCATGGCTCATATAAGGTACTGACGTCGAGCAGCGTCAGGGCCTGATACGCGACAAAGCACTCAACATCATCAGGGCTGCATCAGCTCAATACAGGCCTCTACCGCAGGGCCGACTCCAGGTTTATGTGGGCCCCTGGGCGACACAGATTTAGTGGGCCCCTTTGTGGGGGAAATTGTAAAATGGCAGAAAACTGCAGTGTGTGCCCCATATAAAAGTTATACCCTGTTTATGCCCCCATAAAGAAGTTAGTCCCCCAGTTTGTGCTCCCATATAAAAGTTAGGCCCCCTTTATGTCCCCAAATAGAAGTTAGGCCCCCAGTGTGTGCCCCGTGTATACAGTGCCCTTTGTAGATAATGCCACAGTGCCCTCTGTAGATAATGCCACAATGCCCTCTGTAGATAATGCCACAGTGCCCTCTGTAGATAGTGGCACACACAGCCCCTTGTAGATAGTGCCATACACACACACCCCCTGTGGATAGTGTTACACCCCCCTCCCTGTAGATAGCGCCATTGGGGCATATATGGACAGTGACATCAGGGGCTCCTTCTGGAATGGAATCCCCGGCCAGAATGTTGCAGACACTCTGGATAGTGATGTCAGGGGCTTCTCCAGGACCGGCATCTCCATCCAGAGAGTTGGCAACGCATATATGGACAAGGACGTCAGGGGCTCCCTCTAGGAGCAGAATCTCCGGAAGGAGCGTCGGCACTTTTCTACCTTGCTACGCCCCATAGAGTAAAATCTATGCCAGCTAATACCTGGCATAGATTTCCACTATAATTTACACCAGTTTTCTAGCCAAATTATAAAAAATGTGTTGTGCTGTGGTAGCCTTGCACCTTTTGCAAAGTGGCAAGAGCGGTGTAAAAGGCCAAAAGTCACAATTTGTCATAAAACAGGTGTAGAAAGTTTGATAAATTCCCCCACAGTATTTGTAAAACACTTTGCTGCCTGTTTCCGCCACTAGGGCCATAATATTAACAGTGTAAGTTTAACACGTTTAACACTCATTTGCACCAAAAATTTGTTCTTCAAAATACAATCTGTCCTGCAAAAAAACTTAAATGTAAAAGTAAAATACTTATGAATGTAGGAATGCAGATAGGCAAGAATAAAATAAACATTCTTTTAGTCCTTAAAGCGTTTGTCCACTTTGGAAAATCTCTACTTGTAAGCAGGGTCCCTTAACAATTAGATGAACAAAAGTGCCCCGTGCGAGGGCCCCCAGGGATAAGCTGTAATCTGTGGGGAAACCTGTCAGTAAGTGTTCAATTTCTCTGCAGCCCCACCACAGGGTAAATAAAGCATTAGATAGTGCATATTCACATCAATGGGTTGTCTGTATAACACAGGACAGGTCCTACAGAGCGAGAGATGTTCTATGTAACTGCTCTCCACTCTGGCCAAGAGATAATGATCCTGGAAAGGGTACTCCCCTCCACTAATTTAGTATTGTCTAAAAGAAATATGAAAATGGGTTTATAAACCGGACAAGCCCTTGAACTCTAAAATTGGCTTTGTTTTTAGTGAGATAAATATAGCCCACTCTGAAGTCAAGCTAAATATGACATCAAATGTTTTTTTCTATACTCTTGGACCTCAAACCAAAGAGATGAACATAGGGAAAACACCAGAGATAATGAGAAAGAGAGAAAATATCTGCCCTCACAACTTGGCATCTATGGATTGTTGTGTGTATCAATGTGTTCGGCAGGGCTGGAACGATATAGATTCCATGTTCATATCTTGATTTCTTCTAACGTTTTGTGTAACACTTGTGTTGCTTCTATATATCTCAGTTACTGTCTTTAAATAAATACATTTCCCTACTTCAAAGCATTCAACTGGGTCACCCCAAAAAAATATATGAGGTTAATTTTACACTTTTAATAGATATACACTGAATGGCCACTTTATTAGAGACACCTGCCCTTTCTGGAGCTTCCCTGTATGGAAATTAGACACGTGACTCTGGAGTGAAGCATAAAATCAAGTGAGCAAGTTTTCCGTGGAGCATTTTCAGTGTGAATTCACCTAAGAATGTAAAAATCAAGTGATCTGATCTACTTCAAATGAGGCATGTTTGTTGGTGCTAGAGTAGCTGGGCCAGTATTTAAAAAAACTGCCAACCTTGTGGGGGGTTTCTCGTGCAAAGGTGTCGAGAGTATACCGAGAATGGTGTGTTTGAGGAAAAACATCCAGCGAGAGGGGATCCCATTGATATCAACAACTCGTCAATCAAAGGGGTCAAAGGGGAATGTCAAGAATCGTTCTGACAACAGTTTACTGTCAAGAAAATTGCAGCCGAATACAACACTGGTGCTAAAATGCCTGCACCATGCTGATGGGAGGGTCAGAATTTGGCACACGCAGCATGAATCAATGAACCCTTCCTCTCAGGCTGAATTCAGGCTGGTGGAGGTGGAGTAATGGTTTGGGTAATGTTTTCTTGGCACGTCCTGAGTCCTCTGATATCTGTGGATGGATGTTTGAAAAGTAGGGCTTACCTAAGTAATGTGGCAGACCATTCCTTCGTCCCTTAATGGGAGCTGTTTACCCTATAGTAGAAGAACGCTGCGAGAATCTATCCTGTCCGCACAGGCCAATATTCCAGCAGAATGATTTCAATATCTAGCGCTGTGGTGCTGAAAGCCAAAAAAGGTCCAACGTGCTACTAGATAGGTGTCTCTAATAAAGTGGCCATTCAGTGTACGTTAAAAAATAGAGGACCCGGTGAACCACAGTTCTCACAATGTCATATCTGCCAACCTATTAATTATTTCTCATATCAGGTATGGGACTGATTTCTATTTTCCCAACTATCACTAGGCTAAATTTACACCATCGGATCCTGGTCTGTCTATATCCCTTAAGTAAACGTACAATATCAGACTGGAAAGGGAAATAACCTCTCACCAGATAGGTCCATAGTGCAACGGTAGGATAAAACAAGAAATCACCGAAATATCCTAAATAACATCTCGGACACCTTCCTGCCTCACTAGCTGGTCCCATATATTAGTGTGCAACCTGATTCTCCAGTCCTTCACAGGTATTCACTATAGTATCACATTAGTGGGCTGACTTTTCGGGGCTGGCTTTTCTAATCCTGGACAACCCCTTCAGAGAAAAACAATTCAAAATGTTAAATGGACTGTGATTCTTATACCTATGGGCTACTATGCCAAAAGAAAAAAGAAAATTACATTACAATTGTTGTGAGGATCAATTGAAAAGTACAAAGCCAAGATGGGAAAGACACAACATGGACTGTGCAAATGTAGGTAGATCACAAACAGTCCAATATCCTGCACAAATGAAAGTGTAATAGAAAATAGAATATAACAAGGCTGTGGACAATAATACGCTCCATATGCCTTCACGTAAAGTTATTTCAACTTTTTTTTTAAGCTTTTTCAGCCACATGGCACTGCCACTCACTGTGTCTAAAACAGATTATCAGATGATCCCAAAATAACATAAGAATTTGTATCTCTAAAGAGAAACAAGCTAAATTTGAATAAGAATGTGAATGTGGTGTCTCAGAGTCGGACAATCTCCACGACTAAATTTACTAGTAAAGGTTAGAGTGCGTAATACATAAATCTTTGCAACATTTTACATCCATACTGTATTTGTTTCTAAAAGTATAGGGCAGATTATGTAAAAGACAACACAAATAGATATTTCTTAGACTTCATCCAAACTTGTGAAATAATTAACACAACCATGTAAAACAACACGTTTAA
Source organism: Rhinoderma darwinii (assembly GCF_050947455.1). Classification (NCBI taxonomy): domain Eukaryota; kingdom Metazoa; phylum Chordata; class Amphibia; order Anura; family Rhinodermatidae; genus Rhinoderma; species Rhinoderma darwinii. The sequence continues at coordinate 40,758,692 of NC_134695.1, forward strand.
TAGGAATCTTTTGTCAGAACATTGCCTATTGTTTAAATAACTTTTTACCTTTAACTTTTTTTTACATTTTCTGATTTGTTTTTGTTCCTTTTTTTTCAAGTGACTATCTTTACTAAAAAAAAAATCCTACCATATTGCATTTTTACACTGGCCACTGCGCCTTCACAATAGGCTAAAACTTTCTGTTTTGTAGGGACAACTTTCCAGCAGTCACCTCATTATCATCACGTGATAGGATTACAATGAAAGGCAACATGTCTATTCTAAAATTGGAGGCTGATAACACAGAATTACGTTCTATGTATATGTGTGTGCGTGTTTGTGTGTATGTACTGCATATACATATATATATGTATATATAGCAAAAGAAGATATGTGGCACTCCAATGAAGAAAATTGTGGTTTATTCAATTCCAATACAAAAACGACGTTTCAATCCTACAATAGGATCTTTATCAAGCATAGTGACACATCTAGCATTACAAGCATATATAGGGCTGAGATCCCTTTGCATAATTGATCTCATTAAAAAACAAATAAAGTGCTTGGTGTCAAAATCATTATCATCAGATAATTTAAGGTATCAATAAACATATAAATATGATACATAAAGTGCTAATGTGCATCAACAATAATTGTGAACTACAATACATCATACAGAAAACTTTAAAAACAAGTGATTAGGACATAATCATTTAAGCCTCAGCAGTGTCAAAATAAAGCATCACAGATCCGTTCACCAATCAGAACTTCAGGTCTTCGTTTAACATGTCAGGCCATTGAAATCCATAGCGATGTTCAGCTGCGCACCACGTTGTAATCATGGAGTAGTGCGACTGTCTAAAAAATAAATGCGGAAGTATATCGTTGCTCGGCAACAAGGCGCACAATGCGCATGTTGATGACACAGAGCGTTTCACCATCTGGATCATGTGAATGGTGGCGTCCTCAGTTGCCAAGCAACTGACATGGATCTGCCGCACTTCGTTGCTACCGCGTCAACATGCGCCTTGTGCGCCTTGTTGCCGAGCAACGATATACTTCCGCATTTATTTTTTAGACAGTCGCACTACTCCATGATTACAACGTGGTGCGCAGCTGAACATCACTATGGATTTCAATGGCCTGACATGTTAAACGAAGACCTGAAGTTCTGATTGGTGAAAAGGATCTGTGATGCCATTTATATGGATACACCTAAATAAAATGGGAATGGTTGGTGATATTAACTTCCTGTTTGTGGCACATTAGTATAAGTTTACTTAGTATTAGTATAAGTTTGATGTGTCACATGACCCTCTTCCCATTGAAAAAACTAAAGTTGGATACATAATGGCCAACTTCAAAATGGCCGCCATGGTCAACACCCAGCTTGAAAAGTTTCCCCCCTCCCATATACGAATGTGCCACAAACAGGAAGTTAATATCACCAACCATTCCCATTTTATTTAGGTGTATCCATATAAATGGCCAACCCCGTATATATATATATATATATATATATATATATATATATACAGACAGTGCGATACAATTTTTTTTCCCTAATTTCTTATTTTTTTTACATGTTTGCAAAATCAATTGTCTAGAAAAAAAATCTGTCTTTATTATTACTACTACATACAAATAAGGCAAATGACAAACTAAAATACCCTCCCCCAAAATAAAATAATAATAAAGACATCAACAAAAACATCCGGGGTTAAGGTCCACCATAGCAACCAGTATTAGGTCCAATACTGATGATAATGGCTCTAAATCTAGAGTAAAGCCCTAAGTAAATAAGCCAAAACAGATGTTAATGATACTTTCATAAGTCAAATACCTGTAACAGACACGGTAGCAGTTCGAAAAATCATGCCAGGGAGCACCTCAACGCGCGTTTCGCAACCTTCGTCAGGAGAAGTAATTGCACCCTGGGGCCATTATCATCAGTATTTGACCTAATACTATTGCCTGACTGGTTGCTATGTTGGATCTTATCCTAGGGTATTTTTATTGATGTTTTTATTATATTTTGTTTTGAGGGGTACTTTAGTATGTATTATTTGTATGTAATAATAAAGACTGATTTTTTTTCAAGACAATTGATTTTGTCTTGTATATGCACTTTATTGTAAGCTTGGACAATATAGGTTCTATGATTCTCAATAAAAATGAAAAAAAAACAGATAACTGAAATAAAGAATATTGTGATTATCTATCTCCATTCTAAAAATTTAAGTCCACTCTTTGCTGTCCTTTAGGGTGCTTATCTGTGTATAATTACTCAATAAATGGAGTGTTTCCAGTAGCATAAATATTGGGGCGGCAGAGGTAGCAGACACACCCAGGCCCCAAGGACCTTCGGCCTCATAAAAGACACCGGTAATAAAAAAAAAAGGACACAGCGGGGGAGTGGGGGGTCGGCTTTATCACAGATTTTGCATTTGGTCCCTGGAGATTCAAGTTTTGCCTCGGAGTGTTTTTCTTACATTTTTTGTTAAAATATCATTACCATCTTATATAATTTAGAAAACCAAATAGAAAACAATTTAAATGTATCATTTAAACAAAATGTATCTATCTTTCTAGTTGGAAGTATATGCAGCATTTTAATCTATTCAAATATATTGCAAGCAAATGGTATCATCTGCAGGGTATTGTGAATATTTAATTTCATACAGGAAAGATTCTCTGTGCTCCTACAATGAAACGCTAAGATTAGACACACAACATAATTTCTATTATGTTAATGTAGCCTTAAAATATATTGTACTGAGTGCTGTAACAATCAAATTATCAATTATAATGTCTACACAGGGTAGGAAAGTGTTCCAAAAACACAGGGCTGATTATTGCTTCAGTACATCCAATCTGCATACTCATTGTTTGGTACAGGGAAAAACAAATTATCTTCTTCTAGCCTTAGTTCAAATTTAATTAAACGAGTGCAAAGCAATTATAATAAAGTACAATAGTTGAGTAATGAAAGGAAGATAATTCATTAACCTATTAATCTTTATTTATGTTACCCTCAAATAAGTATGTAATTTCTTTATTGCATCCCTTAAGAAAATGAACACTGTTCTGTCTATGAATCTTGTCTAACCCTTTCAGCACCAAAATTACTGAGAATGTTGTATTTTGAGGTTTTTTCAAGCACCGATAGGTAAATAATTTAGTACTGAAATGAAAAGGGTTGTCTTCTTTTTACAAATCATTTATGTTGGAAGGGTCCTCCAAATAGAAATCACATATTGTCTCACTGCTTAAAGGGAATGTGTTGCCAGAAAAACATGTTTTGTTTTTTTTAATTAAACATTTAGTGTGTAGGTGATTAAACATTGTTCAAATTTTTTTTATTTTTTTCACGAGTCAGGAAATATTATAAATTAATTCTAATTTATAATATTTCCCATTGCTGGTCACTAGATGGAGCTATTCCCAAAATTGGAATGTACTGCTCTAGTGAGCTCTCAGCATCCCCCCCCCTCCTTTATCCTGGCTAGTGCCGGGATGAACGAGGGGTTTGAACGGTCTAACCTCCTACACTGTGTGTCGCCATTTTTTGAGCTAACACACAGTGTAGTAGGTTTACATACAGTAGTAAACGTACACAAACACGAACATACATAGAAATCTCTTACCTGCTCCTGCCGCCGCGGCTCCCTCCGGCCCGTCCGCTCCGTCTGCTGCCGCTGGTCCAAGTACACAAGTCTGGAAGCCGCGACCGGAAGTGGTAATCTTACTGTCCGGCCGCGACTTCCGGTCCACAGGAAAATGGCGCCGGACGGCGAGCATTTCAAATTGGACTGTGTGGGAGCGGCGCATGCGCCGTTCCCACACAGACGGCGTACACAGAAGTGGATGGGACGGGACCCGTTCGCAGTCCCTATGGGACTGTGGCTGCCGTATTCCATGTCTGTATGTGTCGTTAATCGACACATACAGAAATGGTAAAAAAAATGGCAGCCCCCATAGGGAAGAAAAAGTGTAAAAATAAGAAAAAGTAAAACACAAACACACAAATAAATATAAACGTTTTTAATAAAGCACTAACATCTTTAACATATTAAAAAAAAAATTGTGATGACACTGTTCCTTTAAACCCCCAGCGATCGATCACCTGTAGTCTGCAGAGGAACCGAACACAACTGCTTAATTCCTCAGCACCGCCACCACAGGGGGAATGAAGCATTACATAATACCCATTAAAAGGCTGTCCATATAATGCACCAACATTCTGGGTCTTCCAGGGAAAGATATGTTTTTTGTAGCTGCTCTCTGTACTGGCTAATAGCAATGTCAAGCGAGGGAATCACCTCTACTACCTCAAAGTGCCCTAATAAAATATTTTAATTTGGGTTTTCTATACCAGACAACTCCTTTAACCCAATTATTGCTATATGAACATATGAATAAGTGGAGGTCTTATGAAGACAGTCGATGTCCATATGCCCTATTAGGGCATAGGGACGTCATAGAGTGGAGTCCCTTGCTTGAAACCCCTCTCTACGAGCCAGAACAGACAGCTGCCCTGTATTACAGCCATGTAATACTACATTTCACATTGGCTACAAATGTCTGTCTGGCCAAGTCGGGGCTAGCTGGGTAGTCGTATAATTTGGATTATCATATGTTTATGGAAAAATAAACCTATTTGTAAGGTTATGAAAAAAATCTCTGGGATGACAGCCCAAAATAAAATGCAAACATAAAATACCCAATTCTGCTATCACATCGCTTTCTAATCAGAGAAGTCTCATCACTTAATTATAATACGTTTTTATTCCATAAGGCATTATGTATACGCTACTGCACGCTAATAAGTTTAGTCTGTTTAAGAAGGGGCTGTCTTCATGTGATAATCATATAAGGCTTTGTCCCCGTCTGGACTCTACACTCGGTGTAGGCATTAGGAAGTGCTACCAACATATAATACCAGATCTGTTATCATACTATACTGCCCTGTCTAATGGTACCATAGTATGGAGACAGGTCTAAAAAAAATATTGTGCCATTTTACAAATAGCATGTCACAAACAAATACACGATAAACAGTGAGGTCCCTGTTCTTCCCAAACCTCTGTCCCTACCTACTTGTACAACCCAACCTAAACGACGGCGCACAACTGGGCGGCGTTCCCTATAGTAGTACAAGTGAAACTGACAAACGGATAAGACAGAGACAGTACGAAATAACAAAGGGTCACCTGGGAAGTACACGGAGGGAGAGGCAGGGCAATTGCGCCACGGACAAGTCCGGGCGCAAAAGGCGGAGTCAGGCAAGTAGGGTCAAAACGGGAGAGTGCGGAAAAACAAAAGTCAGAAGGCAAAGAAAAGTCAGGAGTCCATCTGGGGTCAGGGTTCACAAAGGAGTCAAAATTCAAGTCGATCAGGGGAGTCTGAAACAAGGGAAAGCACCAGGCTAGATAACTCTAATTACAGGCAAAGTCCTACTACCCCAGGCTGAACTAAATAAGAAGAGGGCGGGAGCTCAGGAACATCAGCCAGGCTTTGATTGGCCTGACGCTCCTGAGCTCCTATTGGCTGCAGACTGCCTCAGTCTGCCAGGCCGGGCGACGCACGAGCGAGTGACTCTCGACGTCCTGGAGACCGAGGGAGCCGCAGGAAGGGAGTACGTAACATAGCAGCTATTAAATCATACAGCCAACTAAATTGCTAGGAACTATTAGCTAAATGGCACAGTACTTTTCTAGTAGAGCGGACTTGTGTCCATACTGTTGCTGTCCTTAAACAAGGCAACATAAAATGACCAATAAGCGTCTTCGATACACATATATTATACTGATTTATTTTGATGCACACATGATCCAGACCCAAAAAGTAAAAATAAAAAATTCTATTTAGATAATAGGCATTTTAGAACAATTTCTTAGGCTCTTTTAATACTGTGTTTGGGGTATACACTTGTGTCTGTACAGTTGTGTACGTCTGCTGAAAGATAAACTGTCTGGTGTATGGATTATTTTTCCTGCTGGTATTAGAAAACCTAGTAAACTACATATTTTAATACAGTGAAAAAAAAAGTATACTAATGTATTCTAGGTAAACATATGAAAAAAGGACACTCTATGGGCTTGCCAGTGTATATATTGCCAGCACTTTCTAACACATACACCGTTCGTAGAGTCCAAATGCAGTGAGAACAGGGCCTCATATGGTTATCTCATGAAGACAGTCCATTTTTACACAGATGCCGTTGCAGCGATCAGCTGATCAACATAATTCCGGCTTCTCTTACACCTGTCGATCAATTATCAATGCTGAGGAATCCCTAGTTGCCTATACATTTCCCCTGCATGGTCAGGCCAGGCCCGCCAGAGTGGAAGCAGCTCTTACAAAGCGTCCCTGTGTTTTGGTTCATAGGAATTAGTTCTGAGCTGCTGACCCCTTTAGACGAAGTCCATATTCCCTAAAAGGACAGCCAATATATCTCCTTGAGTTATCATGATATTGAAAAGACCAATTAAGTGATACATTCAGCTCTACTACATTGGTGCATTGCTTTTCTCTTTCAACAGAGTACTTTAGGGCCCTTTTACACTGGCCAATTATCGGGCAAACGAGCGTTCACAAAATGCTCATTCCCGATAATTGCTCGTTCATCGGCTGATTGTATCATCTACGCAGCCTAAAATATTATGGTTGTCGGCAGCACTTCTCCCTGTGTAAACAGGGAGATGCGCTGCCGACATGATAGAAATGTATAGGGATGAGTGTTCGGGAAAACGAGCGCTCGTCCCCGTACATTACTGACAATAGCTCAGTTCAAAGCGATCTGTCTCATTGATCGGTCCTTGTCGGGCTGTGTAATAGGAACCTTGGTCTCTACGACAACAGTGAGAATCAGCAGTGAGATAATATTTTGCTACTGGTGAGTCTGCTGGGATCATATCACTAAGATCCCAATTACTACACTCACTGAAGTGAATGTTCAGTGCTAGTGTATCAATTGGTGACTGCCACACCAAAATATCCTGCCAATCCCAGTTGAAAAAAAAAATATAGAGTTTGTGGCCCCCATTTACTTTTCACAGCGGGGGCATTATAATATTTGTTGAGTGCATGAATATGTGCTACCAGCCCTTCTACTCAGTGATAGAGACCACAAGATGTGCCCTCTGTTACTAAGCAGTGCGAAAAACATATTTGGCCACTGTTTAGAAAACATTGGGTGCAAGAAACTGTCCCTTAGGGCAACATTTCCCAATTCCCACCAGGTTCCCTGGAATCTGGTCAGGGGTTCCCCAGCACAGAGAAGCAGCAATAAACATGACCTCTAACTTTACAGTAGAGATTTCAGACTTTTTTCCGCCTAGTAAAAGATGCTTGGCAAAGCACTCAAATTTTGGCACTGGACAAGAACTGTAGAATGCATTAGCTGCCCCTACAACTAGATTATTTGAGGTACAAATAGGAGAAGGGGTTCCCTAGTAAAAAAAACAACAACACATTTTCAGTGGTTCCCCAATGGTAATAAGGTTAGAAATCCCTGCTTAGGATGTCTGAAAGAGTCTAACACATTTCTGAATCTTGAAGATGCTCTTACAATTCAGTGAGCACCCTGCAATCTGGCAATAATGGTTGTAATCTGTGGGGACCCACAAACCGAAGATGCATTGTCCAATCCAACAAACAGTATTGCAATCTGGAAAATATGGTCATAGTATATTTCTCATTGTATTCAATTGAATCGATCACCTTTCATCTTTTTATTTTCTTTGCATTCACTTTTCAACTTGTTCATGCATATGTAATTATTAAGTCCACAAAAACTCTGACTTTGCTGACCCGTATGTCATTGAACACATTTGTCTTCCTTCTAAACAGAAGAGACTGGCATTCTAAGTTGCTGACAGACAATAAATCTGACAACTACCACAGTAACATCCATCTGTCCACTATTTTCTGGTGTGCTTCAACTTGCATGCTTGTGTTGACTTCAAAGGCTGCCATATAATATACCATTTATAACACAACCTTCACACATAAATGATTAATGCAGCTATTGAAGAGCTACAATGGGACATATTCCCTTTTATTATACTATCAAGAAATGTATTTGCAGTTAAATCTGTAGTGGCCAGCTTCAATAGTATAAAACCATGAAATATTCGCTTTGACATAAAGTAACTTTTCAGATGAAGAGCCTTGTGAGGGTATGTTCACACGCAGTGACCAAAAACGTCTGAAAATACGGAGCTGTTTTCAGGCGAAAACAGCTCCTGATTTTCAGACATTTTTGTAGCAACTCGCGTTTTTCGCTGCATTTTTTAGGGCCGTTTTTGGAGCTGTTTTTCAATGGAGTCAATGAAAACCGCCTCCAAAAACATCCCAAGAAGTGTCCTGAACTTCTTTTGACGAGCCGTCATTTTACACGCCGTATTTTGACAGTGACGCGTAAAATAAAGGCTCGTGGGAATAGAACATCGTAATTCCCATTGAAAGCGATGGGCAGATGTTTGTAGGCGTATTAGGGGCGTTTTTTCAGGTGTAATTCGAGGGGTAAAATGCCCTAATTATGCCTGAAAACACTGCGTGTGAACATACCCTTACAGAATTTGCATTGAGGCCCAGGAGCATCAGTTTATGCCTCTGAGATAGATAGATAGATAGATAGATAGATAGATAGATAGATAGATAGATAGATAGATAGATAGATAGATAGATAGATAGATAGATAGATAGATAGATAGATGATAGATCGATCGATCGATCGATCGATCGATAGATAGATAGATAGATAGATAGATAGATAGATAGATAGATAGATAGATAGATAGATAGATAGATATGAAAAATATAGAGATAGATACATTTGAAATATACATATGCAAAAGAGATATCTCTTTTATTTAACACTGTTCACTGTTTCCCAATAGACATACAGAGGGGAATTTATTAAGACTGTTGTTTCATATGCCAGTCTTAACAGAAAGAACGTTGGAGTAAGATGCGTCACATTTATAAACAGGCGTACGCATCTTAATAAATGTGTTGCATCTTTCAGGTGCACGTGCGCTACATCTGTGGCCATGTGCCATCAATTCCCCACATCGGCCTAAAATAAAAGAAGAAAAAATACTCACCTCACTGCTCCTTTTTTCCCCTTCTGGTCCCCTTAGCATTCCAGCACGGTTCATACACGGCTCATACGTTGAGCAGAGTCAAGGTCTGTTACGCGACACAGAACTCAAAATTATCAGCGTTGCATTGCATACAACATCCTGACTACTTACTCCATACAGGGACAGCCTTATGATAGTGCCCTGTGCTGTTCCTTCTGTAGGCACCCACCCATGTAGTGAATTGTCATACAGGCTACAAATTACCATACCATACCATACTGTACCTAAAAAAAGTGTATGTTAAAAGTATAAAATAGTACATAAATAACAGTACCATATACTGACCAAATATGGTTCCCTGAATCGTACAATACAGTTCCCCTATCTCCAACATACACTGCAAAAAATAGGATACTGTACAGTGCCTAAATAGCAATGGCATAACTTTATACCAGTTTACAATGTTCAAATAATTCCAACATACAGTGACTAAATAACTGCTCCATACATAATAAAGCCATCTAATAAGAGTGCTATACAATGTCTAAATAATACTGCTATACAAATAATACAAATAATATTTAATAATTAAGATTCATGGTGGATGCAAGCCTCAGGTGCCAGGCCATCTGTGGCACCCTCTTTGGCAAGTGTGGCTGATCCAGCTGGACATGCCTCTGTACCAGTTTTGGCAGTACCATGCTGAAAGTGAAAGGGTAGGAGGTCAGGGAAGAACACCCGAAGGGGGAGATTGTTTTTTTATTTTAGTGCAAGCCTCACCCCTCTGTGAAGACCCCCGAGCACTGTCGTACTCTGTTAATCATATAAGCAAGTCACATGCCAATTGTAAAACTCCCTGAAGGGGTTCTCCACTTTGAACAATCCATACTTGTTAGAAAGGTCCCTTGACCTTGACCCCCAGCGATCAGCTGTAATCTGTGGGGAAGATAAGAATTTTGAACACGGGAACACACCCGATTAAGTCAGAACCCCCTAAAAGGTAATATGAAAATGGGTTTTCTAACCTGGACAACAATAACAGCATCAAGTTAAGGTTTTGTTGATTTAAATATCATGTTATTTCCATACGGCAGCATTAATTCTGGCTATAAGTATATGTTCAATATGTTACATAAATAGTTCTTAGTTCATTACTCCCATTTTTGTTTAGCTAAATCAATCATATATCACCAAAATTCTTGGAAAGCTCCTTAAAATATAACTTTAATCTTACTATGTTAAAAAATATCCCACACACAACAGAAAATAGAGAGAAAAAATATATCACACAAGCTCCACATGTAGACACCCTATGGGGGCACAATTGTGCCATATGTTCAGAACAATTTTGCTAATATCCCTGCAGAGTTGGAGGGGATCCTAGCATCCAGTCCAGATTGTTAGACAGTATCCCTGTTCTGGACCCTCAAGGAATATGGAGTAACTTCCCCCGACAAGAGCAACCTCCTTGTCCTTAAATACCCTACTTATCTCCTACTTTTCCTTACGCATTTCACCTGGAAGTATAACAGACTCCTCAGGGGTTCCATATATGAGGATGTCATGGGGCATAAATTGTAATCCAATGGGCCTAAATCAGTTTTGTTACAGCCCCAATGCTCCAATCACCGGTCTGATGTGCAGTGCTATGTAGTATAAGAGTCGGGCAAGAGAGCACAATGGTGCTTGTGACTTTCTTGTTCTTGGTACTAAGCACAGTGTCCCACGTGTAGTATAAAAATCTTCTATCTGGGTGGATTTGTCAGAGCAATAATGCCCATCTCTTGAGTTGTGTTCCACATATTTTGTGTGCTGCCCTATTCAGTGTGACGACACGCAGCAGGAAAAACTTTATACACTGCTTCCCTTCATGTGGGTAAATATGCTAGGGCAGGTATAGGTAACCTTTTTTGTATGGTGTGCCAATAAAAAAAATATATCAAGGATAAAGTGTGTTATGCAAACATGAATGTCATATAGGACAAACTGTTACCACGTATGTGACATAAAACAATTAATAAGATAATTAAACTTAAATTCCAATGTAACCCATGTACCTTACTTTTTTTGCAAAGATGATCCATCTGTGGTGCATACGAGGCTACTGAACACCAGCTTGGGAGCGGGGTGCACATATGAGAGAACACTGGACTGAACACCAGCTAGGGGGAACTGCACACAGGAAAGACCAGGCTACTAAACAACAACTTGGAAGGGGCACTTAGGAGATACCGCGGCTAATGTACACGAGCTTGACAGGGTGAACATAGGATGGACCATAGCTACTGAACACCAACTAGGGGGAAATGCACACAGGAGAGACCACAGCTACTGAACGCCAGCTGGGGGGGGGTTGCACATAGGAGAGAGAGCTGCCAACTTTTGCTAACTTATTATTTTACAGAGCGGTTACTGAACTGCGTCCATGTGGAGCTAACCACCAGGAGAGAGCTGAACTGGATTATACACTTGCCAATGCTGGACACCAGGAGAGATCAGTGCTGCATTGTATGCAGGGCCAATTCTAGATTTTATGCTACCTAAGGTGAAAATTGAAATGGCCCAGCCCATATCTTGATTGACATCCCTCTGGCTTTGCTACTAGTCTCCTCCAGCTATTGCGGATGCCTTGTACTCCCCTGGCATGCGAGGTGCAGCGATGAACCCGGGCAGAGTACACCTTGCTGCACTGTGCATGCCCATAGAGTACTAGGCAATGGCACATCCGTGAAAGTTGGAGGAGATACGTAGTGATCTAGAACAGCCAGGAAGATGTCAATCAAGCATGGAAAGGTGGGTTTGGAGTCAGGACTGTGTGACACTTCAGGATGACGGCACTGGCACATGACCCTTTAAAGAGTAATTAGCATATAGTGTGTGCCGTTTTAAAAGTTGATTTTATTGATTTCATCTGAAAAAAACAAACAGGAATGTTTGGAAATATTGTCAGGTCATGTATTACCGCATGGTGATGGTTCAAGGGGTTAAAACTACCTGACAGGTTCCCATTAATTATACAATGAATTGCAACAATACCATTTGCCCTGCAATTTTATTATTATAAATATATCCTATATAATTACAGCACCAGAACCAAGCTCATACATATATACAGTACCAGAACCAAGCTCAATACATATATATAGTACCATAACAAAGCTCCGTTCACATATACAGTACCAGAACCAAGATCAGTACATATATACAGCACCAGAACTAATCAATCTCGGTACATATATACAGCCCCAGAACCAAGCTCAGTACATAAATACAGCACCAGAACAAAGCTCAGTACATAAATCCCAGCACAAATACAGCTCAGTACAGAGATCATTTGCAAATTTAGTGTAACTCTTGCCATATAGGTTTGTAAAACTATAGCTCCCAGCATGGCCCAAACAGTGGTAAGGATATGCTGGGAGTTGCTGTTTCTAAAAAAAAACACACCACCCATCATCTTGCTGCATATCATACAGTGACTACTGTACTGATTAGAGACAGAAGAAACATTTACATTGAGTAACTCACAGGTGACGTCTTCTCAGATTCTAGTTGTTCTTTTTCTCTTTTCTTCTCCATCTGTCCAAACCTCTATGATGAATTCTTCTGGCCACGGCCCATTTCTGCAGTTTGCCACTCAGAAGTCTTGAGCTTCTCACTTTTAAAACATTTCCGCACCTATAAACGAAGATAAAGTTCTCATAGTGCCACACACTACACCCCTAAATATAATAGTGTCATGCATTGCACCTCTGATTATAATAGCACATACATTGTGTCCTACACACACAGAGCTCCCCCTGTAGATAGAGCCCCCTGTAGACAGTGCACCAATATAGCCCCCTGTAGACAGTGCCCCTCATAGAGCCCTCTTTAGACAAGAGAGAAGAAAAGAGGATCCAGCGAGATGAAAATACTGTGGGGAAACTATGTTTCCAATTTATTCGTTTGTGAACAGCAAATGACGGACACAGGAACAAAGTAATGTGGCAAGCTGGTTAAAATGGCAAGGTATAAAGCAGCCTACGTGTTTCAAGCACGATCTGTGCTCTTATTCATGGCTAGTTCGACAGTTTAGACAGTGCCCCTCACAGAGCCCCTTGTAGACATTGCCCCTCATAGAGCCCTCCTGTAGACAGTGCCCCTCATAGAGCCCCCTGTAGACAGTGCCCCACATAATGCCCCCTGTAGATAGTGCCCCCATAGAGCCCCCTGTAGATAGTACCCCCCATAGACAGTGCTCCCCATAGATCCACCTGGAGATAGTGCACTACATACAGCCCACCTGTAGATACTGCACCCTCAGAGCCCCCTGTAGATAAAGCCCCCTTGTAGATAGAGCACCCTTGTAGATAGAGCCCCCCTGTAGATAATGCCACTGACACTGGTAACTGAAAAAACTTTACACACTCACCTGATCTCCGCTGTCCTCTAGCAACGCAGGCCTGGTCTCTCCTGACCAAGTCTGCTGGAGCTGAACAACGCAGGCGGTGCGATGACGTCATCGTGCCGTTTGCGTCATTGAAAGGCGCTGAATGGCAGGTCAAGGAACTAATGTTCCTTGCCCTGCCAGAGCTAGTAATTGTATCTCAGTCCTCTAGACAATTATAGTGCAGGAGGGAGTGGCGGTTGTTGGTTTCAGTGGCGCCGCCACCCCCTTTAGAGAGGCAGCAGGCTGCCACCTGAGGCGAGAAGCTCCCCTAGCCTCATGGACGGTGCGACCCTGATTGTATGCTTGCCAAGTGTTCAGCAGCGACAAAGACAATAAGCAGTGCTCTTTCTTCTGGCGATCAGCGCCTCCAAGCGCATAATGAAGTGCCGCTCTCCCTCCCTCCCTGTGTTCAATGGCAGCAAGCACACAATGGCGCTAGATACCGGGATAGGAAAGTGTGTTAGCAAACCATGCCCCACGTGCTGGCTGTGGCACCGGTGCCATAGGATGCTGACCCCTGCGCAAGGGGCTATATAGCCTCACAGAGACAGATTCCTACACATATGAGCATATGTGCAGACTGTTTCGTAAATACAGCTCATAATTCGGGCGTATGGAATTTATTGCCTTTTGTTAATTGAAAATAAGAACAACTTCAGTAGGTGGCAACATATAAAGTTTTGATTCTTATTTACCAGCAGAATAAAGGTTTTACATCAGTTACTAGTAGGAGAAAAGCAGGATAAGCAACAATAACAATTCTACTTTGACATGTTTATAATATTCCATCAAATGTAATTCTACTTTAATGAAAAGCCTATTTTATTTAACCAAAATATATTGTTTTTTAAAGTAAATCTTACCTTCAGCAGCATCCAGTATATTACTTCCAATTCTGCTAAATTACAACTGTGACACATCCATACATTTTTACATCCTCTACATTGTTGATGCTTCATGATTTGCCATGAATATAATTTAAATGTATATTGCTTTCTCTGTAGATATTCCGTTATTTTTATTTTAAATTAAGAGATCTTAAGACATTTAAAGCGATAAAACTAAGTCTCTCTATCAGAGATGAAATCAGCACACAGCAATGTGTCAAGGCTAAAAAAAAATGTGTTTTAATTATTCTTTTACAACCGATTCTATTATTTATAACAGGCCTGAGCTTTTCAGTGTAATGAAAGGGCCATAAAATTGTCAACCGTGAAGTAAAACTGTGTGAGAGAAGATTGTCAATTTTACAGTATGCCAAAGCAGATCATTAAACTTGGTTACTGTAATAATGAAAAAGAGCAGACAAAGGCAATTGGGAAAAAAATACAATGTAATATAAAATAACATACAATTATGTGTGAAATGTAAAACATAAATTTACAGTATATAGAGCTAACATTGAAGAACAATGTTAAATTAACTCTCTTATGGCTCTATGAATTTATTTTCTTCTTTACATTGTATATGTAAAAGTCATGTCAATTATTATTTATAGATATTATAAATATTATATGCATACGCTTGAAAGATTAATACATATTATATTATTTATACACAATGCATTGCGAATGTTTTCACCCCCATGTGTTTGTACCATTTGATATACACAACATGTTCACCACTTTGAATATGCAAAATATTGTCTACTGTGACTCAAACAATAATTAAGACAAAAATCTAAGAACTTTATTTACCCCCTGAAGGTCAATACTTTATCGAGCACCTTTTGCTTCAGTTACAGATGCAGGTCTCTTGGGGTATGTCTCTATTATCTTAGCACATCTAGACACTAGGATTATTAACCATTCTTCCAGGCAAAACTGCTCCAACTCCTTCAAGTTAGATATGTTGTGTTGGTGTATAGCAGTCTTATAGTCATGCCACAGATTCTCAATTGGATGGAGATCTAGGGCTTTGACTGGGCTTTGACATTTTACCTTACCACTCCAGCGCAGCTTTAGCAGTATGTTTAGTGCCATTGTCCTGCTGGAAGATAAACCTCTGTCCCAGTCTCAAATCTCTGGCAGACTGAAACGGGGTTTCCTCTAGAATTGACCTGTATTTACTGCCACCCATCTTCCCTTCAATCCTAATCGGTTTTCTAGTCAATGCCGGTGAAAAGCATCCTCACAGCATGATGCTGCCACCATCATGCTTCACTTTGGGAATGGTGTTTTTGGGGTGACGGGAAGTGATGGGTTTGTTTCACACAGCGTTTCCCAAGATAGCTAAAAATTAAAATTGTAGTCTAATCTGACCAGAAAACCTGCTTCCATGTTTTTGGGTAATCGGCCACATGCTTTTTGTTAAATTCAAAAACGTGTTTTCTTATGTTCTTATTTTAGTAATGGCTTTCTTCTGGCCACTCTTCCTTACAGTCCCACTCTGTGGAGTGTATGGCGTATAGTTGTCCTATGGACTGTAACGTCCATGGACGGGGGCCATCATTCAGGCTTACCCTCTGACAGCCCCGGCCATGGACATCTGTCTTCTTGGCATCAGCTCCCTCCAGGGAGACGCCGACACTCACTTCCGGGTCCTCAGACTGTTTCCCGCAGAGCACGCATGCCCGCGTGTGCGCGGCCTTAAAGGGCCAGTACGCATTCAGCTGTCACCAACCAATAATTAGCCCAAATTGCTGCTGACTATAAGAAGGGGCTCTGCCCACTTGTTCCTCGCCTGAGCATTGTTGTATACCTAAGTTTGTCTTGCAAATGGTCTCCCAGTGTTTCTTAGTTCCCAGTGTTACCCGTCCCTGCTGCCTGTACCCTGTATCCCGTGCTATTGTATCTACTGTGAAAGTCAAGTCGTTTCTTCCGCTGCATCCATGGTGCCACCTACTGTGAAAGTCAAGTTGTGCTTCCGCTACTGTCTACATTGCCTCAGGTACCCGTTCTGAACTATAGACATTGTTTTGTACCTTGTTGGCCAGCTGCTATCCCGCTATGCGGTACGGCCCAGTGGGTCCACACCCCACGCCGTGACATGGACAGATAGCTCCATCTCTGCTGTGGATCTTTGGAGCTCCTTAAGTGTTATCGTTGGTGTCTCTGTTGAATATCTGATTACCTTCTTATTTCAGGTTTGTAGTTGTGCAATATTTTTTCCAATTTGTTCTAATAGATTTAGTGGTCTTCTGTCGGATATTCAAAGTTTGGGATATTTCTTTTATAACCCAACCCCAATCTCCACTTCTCCATAACTTTGACCTGTTTGGAGAGCTCCTTGGTTTTCATGTTGGGTGCTTAATGGTGTTTAGAAAAGGTGTATTTATACTGACCTCATGTGACAGTTTATGTGATGCTTTGATTACACAAAGGGGATGTATTACAACTAATTATGTGACTGCTGAAGATATTTGGTTTGACCAGACATTATTTAGGGGTTTCAAAGCAAAATGGGTAGATACATACTATACATTGTTGCAGACCAAGTACACCCCTTCATGGCCAGGGCCTCGATGGGTCAGAGTTGTTTTGGCGGCACGAGGAGGAACTACACAATATTAGGCAGGTGGTTTTAATGTTATGAGAAAATGGAATTTATTGAGAGAGAGAATAAATATTTAAATAAATAGAAAAAAATAATACTGTAGATATTTCCTACATATTAGGCTGTGTTCACATCAGCGTTGGTTTCCGTTGAGGGGTTCCGTCGGACCTTTCCTACGGAGGAACCCCTCAACGGAAAGGCAAACGGAAACCATAGGTTCCGTTTGCATTACCATTGATTTCAATGGTAATTCTTCGTTGCTAATAGTTTCCGTTTGTCACCGTTGTGTAAGGTTTCTGGTTTTTTTGACGGACTCAATAGCGCAGTCTACTGCGCTATTGATTTTGTCAAAACAAATGGAAATCAAGTTTTTATGTTAAACATATTTTTTTTTAAGAATTTTTGGTGAACCTTGAGCCTCATCATTTTCTATGTCTCATAACATAATGACACTTCCTGTTCTGCAGGGATCGCTTTTTATTAGTCATCTCATTATCGTCAAAGGCAGAATTATAACGAAAGGTAAGATTTTGTAGGACTTTAGTCAGGTGTATGAATAACCAATTATTTCAAACAGGTGATAATGATCATCATTTTCATATGTAGGTTGAAACACAGTCATTAATTGTAACAGAAACAGCTGTCTAGGAGGCCTAAAGTGTAGCTAAATGTTTGACAAACTTCTGACATGTCAGAAGTTTGGATTGGTGGGGGTCCGAGCACTGAGACCCCCACCAATCGCTAGAATGAAGTAGCTGAAGCGCTCATGTGAGCGCTCAGCCGCTTCGTGTCTGTTTAGCTTTTTCCGGAAAGCCGATATATCGGAGTACGGGCACATCTATTCAGTCCATACACGATACATTTATTTCCGGAAAAAGCCGAACAGACACGAAGCAGCTGAGCGCTCACACGAGAGCTTCAGCTGCTTCGTTCTAGCGATTGGTGGGGGTCTCAGTGCTCGGACCCCCATGAATCCAAACTTCTGACATCTTGCTATGACATGTCAGACGTTTGTCAAACATTTAGCTACACTTTAAGATTGGATGAGGAACAGCCAAACTCTGCTACAAAGGTGAGGTGGTGGTTAAAAGTTTCATGTCACAGGTCCACCATGGCAAGATTAAGCACAGCAACAAGACACTGCATCAAAAAGGTCTCTCCCAGGCAAATATTTCAAAGCAGACTGGGGTTTCAATATGTGCTGTTCAAACTATTTTGATACAGCACAAACAAACAGGAAATGTTGAGGACCATAGACGCAGTGGTCGGCCAAGAAAACTTGCAGCAGATCAAAGACACATCATACTTACTTCCCTTCAAAATCAGAAAATGTCCAGTAGTGCCATCAGCTCAGAACTGGAAGAAACCAGTGGTACACCCATCTTCTGTTCGGAAAAGTCTGGCCAGAAGTGGTCTACATGGAGGAATTGCAGCCAAAATACTATATTTTTGACGTGGAACCAAGGCCAAGTGACTCAACTATGCATAAAAACATAGGAATTGGCAGGGCCGATTTTAGGGTTTCTGCTGCCTGAGGCGAATATTGAAATGGCTATACGGATGCCCTATAATAATGCATGTTAGGGCATACTTTAGGTGTGTCCTAACACATGTCTGTGTGTATTATTATCTGCACTCCAAGGTCTGTGGCAGGTGGAATTTGACTGTGGCAGTACACATGTCAAATCATAACCTCCCTTTGAGTAGAAGGGCTTCACGTGATGTATGGCAGTACATCAAATTAAAAAGAAATAAAACTAAAAACTAATGGGACGAAAAAAATTATATACATGATGAAAAAAATTATATACATGATGTCCTCCACCAGGACATTAAAAATGGCTCGTGGCTGGGTCTTCCAGCACGACAATGACCCAAAACATACAGCCAAGGCAACAAAGGAGTGGCTCAAAAAGAAGCACATTAAGGTCATGGAGTGGCCTAGCCAGTCTCCAGACCTTAATCCCATCGAAAACTTATGGAGGGAGCTGAAGAGCCGAGTTGCTAAGCGACAGCCTCGAAATCTTAATGATTTACAGATGATCTGCAAAGAGGAGTGGGCCAAAATTCCATCTAACATGTGTCCAAACGTCATCATCAACTACAAAAAAAATGTCTGACTGCTATGCTTGCCAATAAGGGTTTTGCCACCTTGTTTGCCAAAGGGATCAAATAATTATTTCTCTGTGCACAATGCAAATAAATATATATAATTTTGACAATGTGATTTTCTGTTTTTTTTTTTTTATATATAATCTATCTCTCACTGGTAAAAATAACCTAGTCTAAAAATGTACTACTGGTCAAAAGTTTTAGAACACCTAAATTTGTCCAGTTTTTACTGATATTTGCCCAGTTTAATGTCTCAAATGTACTTTTAAATAAAAGCATAGAAGAAATAAACAATGTAAGATGA
Organism: Rhinoderma darwinii; assembly: GCF_050947455.1. Lineage (NCBI taxonomy): Eukaryota > Metazoa > Chordata > Amphibia > Anura > Rhinodermatidae > Rhinoderma > Rhinoderma darwinii. The sequence continues at coordinate 40,778,109 of NC_134695.1, forward strand.
CTAAAAATAATGGATTCTTTTTGTTTTAACAAATTACATCTAGATTTTGGACTCTTCAAAGCAGCCACCTCTAGCTTATATAACAGCTTTTCACAATTGAGGCATTCTTTATACAATTGCATTCAGATATTGTTCAGAAATTTCTTTACAACATTGTTGCAAAAGTTCCCACAAATGTGCTGCACTTGTAGGTTGCTTTGCTTTCACCCTTCAGTCCAGTTCATCCCAAACAAGCTCAATGGGGTTTGCGTCTGGAGACTGTGCAGGTCATTCCATTATTTGAAGCCTTTCGGCTTCTTCTTGTCTTCTTAGGTAGTGTTGACATAACCTAGAAGTATGTTTTGGATCATTGTCATGCTGCAATATGAACCCCTGACCAAGTAGGCTTAGATCAGAGGGTATAGCATGGCCCATCAAAATGCTGTGGTAGCCCTTTTTCTCCAGTGTGCCAGTAACCCTGTGCAAGTTGGCAACTCTGGATCCAGCAAAAGAGTCCCAGACCATTATGCTTCCTCCTCCATGTTTGACAGTTGGTGTCACACACTGAGGAAGTATCCTTTCACGTACTCGACGACATACAAAAACCCTGCATGATGTACCAAAGATGTCAAATTTTGATTCATCAGTCCATAAGACCTTCTTCCACTCTTCTGTAGTCCACTGGAGCTTTGTCCAGATAAGTCTTTTTTTTATTTTGCAATCCCAGCACTGGCTTTCTTTCTTTTATGATACTTCAACTGTAAAACCTGCAGATAGAAGGCTTCTCTTCACAGTTGAAATGGAAACTTGTTTATTTTTTGCTGCATTAAGCTGGGATTGAAGATTTTGTGCTGTGAGGCACCAATTGCGCAAACTGTTAACTCTCAAAAACTTGTCATCTGATTGTGTAGTGGCCTTTGGTCTGCCGGACATCTTTCTGTCAGAGTTTCCACCAGTTTCCAAGTGCCTTTTGATGTATAGGAAACTGTACTGACTGCCACCTTGGCTTTCTTGGCAATTTATCTGTAGGACCGACCTACACTTCTAGGGGTTATAATTGTCTGTGTGTCTTCTTTTGTTAAATGCCCTTTTCTTGCCATTAATATATCAATGTGCTCTGTCCTGAAAAGCAAATTCTGTCCAAATCCCGCCCTACAGGGTGTTGTAATGCAGTCTGTTTCAACATTGTTTATATAGAATCAGAGGGTTTGAAAGTAATCTCCAAAACTTGAGACACCTGTAGAAATAGTTTGCATCTAATTTCAAACCATACTTTGCTTTCTGTGCTGAAGAGCAGCTGCCCTTGATGTCTTCCCTGAAAAAAAGCCTTTGGTTAAAATCAGAAATTCAGATTATTGTTGCATTAGAGGTTACAAATTCATATTATTTTTATGTTTTTAAATTACTTTTGAACTGTTTAACCATTTCACGTTATTTGCTGTACTAGAACTGTGTTAATGTCAAAAATAACTGGAAAAATTGAGGCATTCTAAAACATTTGACCGGCAATGTATATAAATTGCTACTTTTATGCATTCCACCATTAATGCAAATTTATATAATTTAAATGCTAACTTATAAGTACCCAAAAATAGTACCAAAAATTTTAACTCATCCTGCAGAAAACACAGCCTTATAAAACTGTATCAATTTGGATATAATACAGAGAGGCAAAAACGAAAATATTCTTTCATTCCTTGAAGGGGTTTTCCAGCTTCTGACAACTGATGACCTATCCACCGGATAGGTCATCAGTACATGATCTGCGGGAGTCCGACATACAAGCCGGAAACAGTTAGCTCTGGCCACGGAATAGCAGCCGAGCTGCAGTACTGCTTCCGGGCTCCGTCCATAGAATTATGTACCAGAACATCCGGTGACCGCAGGTCATCAGAGCGGCTTATCGGTGTGTGGTCCGGGTGTTGGACCCGCACCGATGACATACTGATGACCTATCCTGTGGATAGGTCATCAGTTGTCAGAAGTTGGACAACCCCTTTAAGGCCAACATTGCCTTTGTCATTAAGTGGTTAAACAAAAGAACATTTCAATTTTGCTACAGATAAAGAACCACATTTCCAAATTATAATAATCAAGAAATGGTTTTTGACCTGAAATAAGTCTCCATGCATTACTTATTTTCACTAAATAAGGAATTTAGTTCATTTCTTATGTAAAGTTAAGTATATGACTTAAACTGGGTGTTTATATTGCATAGATTTATAAAGTCACATGCCTAGGACAACATTGTTAAGTTGGCTAAAGAAAACGGTTGAATGTTTGTTGTTATCTAATTTTCTGTATTTGATCGATTCAAACTGACAGTGCAATGTAAGTTTTATAGGACTAGGTCTATTGTTTATATAAAGCATAGAAATAGAGCAAGTACAATTTAACCCCTTAATGACAGAGCCTGAAAAGACCTTAATGACCAGCTAAATTTTTCTGTTTTTGCCTCTCTGCCTTTCAGCAGCCATAACTTTTTTATTTTTTCATTGACGTGGCTGTATGAGGCCTTGTTTTATGCGAGAGAACTAGTATTTGTTTTCCCCACAGTTTGGGGTTAAAACCTTTTTTTTTTACGGCGTGAATATAGGAAAAAGCGATTCTCGGCATAGTTTCTCTTGTTTATTTTTTATCCCGTTCACGTTTCACGCTAAATAACCCATTAGATTAATTATTCAGGTTATTACGGTCGTGTAGATACCTAATATGTGTAGGTTGTTTGTTTTTATTTAGTGTAGGGGCAATAAAATGTATTTTATGCAAAATAAAGACTCTTTCTGGGAGTTTTTTTTATTTATTTATTTTTTTTTGTTACTTTTTTTTTTTAATCCCATCAAGGGATAACTTTATTTGTAACTTTTTTTTTTTTTACTTGTAATGTATTAGCATACTCCTGTATGCTAATACATTACACTGTGTCACTATGACACAGGCTGCTGATCGGGCAGCACATAGTGTGCCCGAACAGAAAGCAAACGGAACAGACAGCCCTGGGGTCCTTTGTAGGTCCCCAGGGCTGACTGCAGAGGGATTCCCCGGTGTTTGATCGCATCATCGGAATCCCGGTGATGCAATCAAAGAGGGGAATTCCATTTGATCATGCCGCGGTCACGGACCTCGGTAATCAGAGGGTTAAACAGCTGCGGTCCGAATGTTTTCCGACCCCAGCTGTATCCAGGAGGCTGCTCTAAGATCATGAGCTGTTCGTTACAGCTTCTGCTTAGAGGATGAGCGCTCACAGGAGCACTCATCAGCCTCAACTACAGCGACGCCAAAAGACGTCTCTGTAGATTAAGCACCTGCACCGCCTGACGTCAAAAGACAGTGGGCGGTAAGGAAGGAGTTAAATAAGGAATAAAGGAGAAGAGGCATGCCAACATTTGTAAATACATTTCTCCCGAGTATGGCAGTACCCCATATGTTTTTATTAACTGCACCTTGGACACACGGTGTTGGAGCTCAAAAAGGAAAGAGCACTATTTGGCTTTTGGAGCTGACATTTTGCTGTAATGGATTTTGGGTGCCCCTGAGGGGTAAAAACAGTGGAAACACCCGAAACCTTTTTTCAGTTTAATTGCTGAATTCATTTGAATTAGGCAGTGAAAATGAAAAAATACTTTTTTTCCAATAAAATTTAGAATTCTTTCATTTTTACAACAGATAAAGGAGAAAAAAGAACCCTAACACTTGTAAAGCAATCTCTCCCGAGTTCGGCAATACCCCATATGTTGTTTTAAACTGCTTTTTGGATACATGGCAGGGCTCAGAAAGGCAGGAGCGCTATTTTGCATGCAGGATTGGTTTTTAGGTGCCATGTCGCATTTGCAGAGCTCCTGAGGTGCCAGTACTGTAGAAACCCCTGAGAAGTTACTCCGTTTTGGAAACTACACCCCTCAGGGCATTCATCTAGGGGTGTAGTGAGCATTTTGGCCCCACAGGTGTTTCCTAGATTTTATTAGAATTAGGTAGTGAAAATTAAACATTTTCATTTTTCCAAAAATATCTAGATTTAACTCCCAATTCTTCCTTTTCACAAGTGCTAATAGGAGAAAAAACACTCCAAAATGTGTTGCTAAATATCTACCAAGTATGGCAATACCCTATATGTGGTCGTAAACTGCTGTTTGGGCAAATGGCAGTGCTCAGAAAGGAAGGAGCGCCATTTTGGCATTTGGAGCTATGATATTACTGGATTGCTGTTCGAGAACCGTGCCACATTTACAAAGCCCCTGAGGTACCAAAGTACAGGAGAAACCCCCGAGAAGTGACCCCATTTTGGAAACTTCACCCCTCAAGGCATTTGCCTGGACATATGACAGCGCTCAGAAGTGAAAGAGCACCAAGCGCATTTGAGTCCTATTTTGGTGATATTCACAGCATTGGCCCACAATTGCAGGGCTCTGAGGTCAAATAGTGAAAAAAAAAAACAGAAGTGATGCCATTTGGGAACTAACCCCCTCAAGGCATTTTTAAGGGGTGTAGTGAGCACCTTAATGAAATTAATGCACAGCAGATGGTGCAAAGTTAACATAAATTTTTTTCCACCGATATGTAATTTTTGTGCCAAATATGTGGTGCCCAGCTTGTGCCACAATGAAAAGACAGCTCTCTAAATATTATGCCATGTTTCACTACATACTTAGTGCAGTGTATTAACGCTGTCAGTCATACACTGACAGCAAGCCTATTAGGACCCATATCGGGCGAGGCCTAATAGGCTTCTGTACTTGGCAGCCAAGAGGCCATTGTTAGGCCTCCGGTTGCCATAGCAACCATTGGCACCCCCGCGATTGCGTCACAGGGGTGCTGATGGCATACAAACCAACTAGGGGGTTCATCGGCGGGGATCGGATCTTAATCAGGTGCCTGCCGTTATAGCAGAGTGTCAGCTGGTGATGGGGCAGGCTCAGCTTCTGAGCCTGCTCCATCATTGTCACGTACAGTTACCACAATGCGCTAACCCCTTGGCAGCGGCGACATTATACTACGTAACATGTCGCCATGGGGTTTGCAAAAAAATGATGTTATATAGAAACTTTGCTTTATTTCTGTTGCACTAATTTTCTATTCCATTCACTTCTAAAGCTAAATTCAGAATCCCATTGGATTTCTGCCTCTAAAGAGCAGTGAATTGGGGGAGCTCAGATGAAATTAAGGCCCTATACACATGGCCCTGTTACAAATCTGTATACTATGGATCCATAATACAGCACAAATAGAATTCTATGGGCTCATACTGTACCTCCATGTTCCGAGGTATTGCATGTCGTACTCATGTAAGCACGATACAGAGGTGAACGGAGTGCATGAACATCCATAATGCAGACCCATAGGAACTCTGTGTGCTGCCATAAAGGGTCCAACATGGGAGTGGATACAAACTGTTGTCTTTTTTCAAGTACGAATGAAGAAAACAACATAAAATAACATAAAACTGGCATAAAGAAAAAAGGAAAGTATTTGCACTTAAACACCTTCTTATCTAAATTTAAATTTTAAACTATTAAGAAAAAAATAACAAATACTGGTCAACCATTTCATAACTTGTGTATTTTTGGCCCAATTTATGCCATTTAGCTAATATTCATCTGAGTTTAATGGCAATATTTTATATTGTTTATTTTAGTGTTTCATAAACTTTATATATATTTTTTTTTTTACAGATAGAATGCATATTATTTTTATATAAATATCCATATTTTTTTTTACTTTGTGTCCCTAGCTAAACTGTGTTCATTTTTTTTAATGTTTGGTTTATTTTTACATATTTTTGCACCCGTATCTGTAGCTTAAGATGCCATATGTCACAATGAAAGCTGGTCTGGGTGTTGTTAGAGCTAGCAAGTCTTATCAGACACTGGTGATCACATGATCAGTCACACGATCAACGAAGGGAGGCAGGTTGTGGTACTACAGCATCCTATCATCTCTACACATTGCTGATCCAGACAAGTATCGAGAACATATAAAGCTTCTTCTTTTAACCTGCCGCAGTATGCAAAGAAAGAATGGCCTTTTTTTTTTTATGTTTAATTGCACTTTTGATTTCTAAGCAAACTCACATAAATGGCAATAAATAATATTGAAACGCTATTGATGATCATGGTCTAAGTTGTCCATATTATTTATTGAAGTCCTCTCTGGGGTGCACAGTGATTACAATATATATTTTCAAGAGGAAACGGATCAGCACTCCTTGTGGAATATAAAAGTATTCTTCTTTATTGAAATATCCAGCGGGTAAAAACAGGCAAAGTGGACAAATAACATACAGCGTCCGTCCCCTCTGACACGTTTCTAGCTCTCAAGAGCCATTACTCATAGATAGGGGAGGAGATGGAAGTGTGCAGCTGAAATAGGGGATGACATGGATGATTCTAAGGATCATATTCATATGAGTCAGAGTCTGCCCTTTGATAATGATATGCCTTTTTTTTTTCATTTCAACATTGTATACACACTAATGTTTTACAGGATTTGCAGGAAGAGTCCTATCTGCCTGAGTGTAAAACTGTATCCGGGGCCACTGAATTTTGTGTTCATAATCCCTCATTTTATCCCATTTATCTCAAACCTCCCGTTTTGGCCAGATTTCAGGAACTGGTCCAAAAAGATTTGGTTGATCTACATATTATTGTGGATAACAAATCTTTTGATAATCTATCCAAAGGGGAATACAAAGATATTTTCTCTTTAAAAAACAATCAAGAATGAATTATTAAGTCAGCTGATAAGGGTGGGGGGTCTGTTGTGGTCCTGGATACAGTTATTTACATCAGGCTAAATGAGGAATTATTGTCGGACCATAAAACTTATGAGGGATCTATGATTTTTTACTGAACGCCTATCTGAATTGCTACAGGAGGCTCTTAAGTCATGAATAAAAAGGAATGTGATTACATTTTAATTAAGAAGCCAGCTATCCCCATATTTCATTCATTGTCCAAGATCCACAAGGGCCATTTCCCATCACCTATGAGACCTATTGTGGCGGGTATCGGCTCCTTGAATGAGAAACTCAGTGAGTGGGTTCAACTCATTGCTGTAACCAATGATAACATGTTGCTATGGGTTTCTCCAGGATACCAAGCAAGTGTTATCCTCTGTACAAAATATCAAATGGCAGACTGACTATGTATGGATAACCTATGATATTGAGGCACTATACACATGTATCCCTCATAGACTAGAATGAAGGGCAGTCTCATATCATCTAGATAGGTATTCTAAATATTCCACAGATTTAAAAAATATTATCATTATGGCTATAGAATATCTTATCTACTTTCATCCAACTATTTCTTGTTCCATGAATTCTACTATATACAGAAAAAAGGCGCAGCGATGGGGGATACATTTTACTCATCGTGCGCAACTTTTATGTAGCATGGTGGGAGGAATGTTTTCTAATCACTAACAGCAATCCTTTTGCTCTCTATGTGGTCTGGTATGGTCGCTACATTGATGACGTGATCATTGTTTGGTCCGCCGGTGTGACGGCCATATCAGACTACATCAATTACCATAGTAATAACCCTTTTGTTTTGATTTTTACTTATGCCGATGATTGTCAGCAAAAATTTAATTTTTGGATCTAACTTTGAAATGCACCTCTAGTTTAGAGACTGTTCAGACTGGCACTGATTGTAAGCCCATAGCTGGAAATGCAATTTTGCATGGTAGATCATGTCACCCTGAACATACTTTCAAGAGAAATCCAGTGGGAGAGATACTCAGGGCAAAAATAAATTGTTCATCTGAACAGGTGTAATGGGACAATACCAACAAAATATGTTGTTGTTTAAAGGACGGAAGACATCCCCAATGGACCCTAGACAGGGCCTTTAATATAGGCGACGGTAGGAAACGCTGTGAGCTATTACAGAGAAAACATATACATAAAAATAGCAATAATTCATGTCCTGCATTTGTTACATTATATAGCAAAGAATATTATTTGATAGGATCCATAGTGTCCAAATATTTACCAGTCCTTTTTCAGGATGAAGGCATGTGCCACATCCTGGAGCCGGGATGCAAATTTTCCTCCGGTAGAGCGCCTTCCTATGCTTTCCCGCAGTTTAACATATTTTACAACAAGACAAAACTCATGGCTTTCACCTGAGGCTTTTTTCGGTTTGGAACAAATATATGTATGTGCTTAAATTATGTACATCAAATTAAACATGTCAGTTCAGCAATTGATGAAACGACATATAACATTAAACAATATATTAATTGTAACACACGACATCTAGTATATCAGATAAATTGTACTCTTTGCAATCTGACTTACGTTGAGTGCACGAGTCGCCCACTTAAATTCATAAGTAGAGAACATCTTAATGGAGCTACTAATCCCGAGGTAAAAAATCCTTCTAATGCATCTTGACACTTTTTCCACATGCATCAGGGGAATACTAGCAGCTTCTAGTTTTCAGGGATTGAGAGGGTTAATAAACCAGTGCGAGGTGGTGACCATAGGAGAGCTCTATTAAATCGTGAGAGATACTGGATTCTCCTGTTAAATACTATAGTCCCCAATGGTCTTAACGTAAGAAATTATCTTATTATGAACTTGGAATTGAATGTTTTTCTCTATACATTTTGTAACTATTTTGAGATCTAACAAATGTGCTTCACGTTTTTTTTTACTTTTCTATAATTGTATGCACCTGATTGTAGCGGGCGGTACATTTCCGGGCCCCTATTTCAGCTGCACACTTCCATTTTCTCCCCTATCTATGAGTAATGGCTCTGAAGAGCTAGAAAGAGAGGGGACGGATGCTTTATGTAATTTGTCCATTTTGCCTGTTTTTACCCGCTGGATATTTCAATAAAGAAGAATACTTTTATATTCCACAAGGAGTGCTGATCCTTTTCCTCTTGAGCTGACATTCCCACTTCTATTTGCTATTATAGTATATAAGCCGGCTGTTTTATGTAGGGGAGTCATCAGACTTATCTGGATTTTGTGATTAGTTTCTTAATGTTCCATTTTTGAATTCCTACTCTATACATTTAGGCCACATGCACATGGTGTTACATGCGGAATTTCTGCGCAGATATTCCTGCAGCAAATACAATGGCAGCAGATGAAATTAGAATTCAAGTAATCTTATCTACACATTTGAGAATTTTCTGCACGGAAATGGACCTGTGGTGCGGATTTTAAATTTTTTGAAGATGCTCTCCACTCTGCCTAATAGAGGGGGAAAGGAGACATTATGTCATGAATATGGCATCTTGGTAAGAATAGAGTGGTCTGCAGCACTATTGCCATCAAAAATACCAGCACCCTAGAAACCTTAAAGTCAATGGGGTTTTCGTGGGGATTTGTCAAAATCCATTCAAAAATGAATCTGGCATAACTGTTATGGCTCGGTTTTAAACAGAATTTATAACGCTAATGTGAACAGAGCCTTTTATAAAAAATGAACAAGGAAAGAATATTTAATGGTTAACATCAACCTTCCTTTACATTGGGTTTCTGCTTCCCTCAATATAGGGTGTTGCAGGGGCCACATTTTTGCCATCATTGACTTTAATCGGGTCCATCATAGTTCCTAGGGTTCTGGTATTTTTGCCGGCATTAGTGCTGCAGACCACTTTATACTTGCAATCAAAAATACCAGAAACCATAATGGAAAACGACAGTGATAACACAAGTGTGAACAGAGCTTTACATGGTCACATTTTCTGTATGATAGTTTTTACACATGAGGGCCAATGTGGAGCCGTTTTTATTAGCAACCAATCAGATTCCAGCTCTCAGTGGGGGTGGGTTTTGCATTATCAAGTATTTTAAATTATTATAAACGTGTGCCGTTAATCCTTGAGCATGTAAATTAAGATAACCAATGAGTAAAATGCATTTACGAACAATGGACAGAATTATTCTTAGAAAAAGCGTACATTGCTTATCTGCCACACATAAATGTCAAGGTAAAATGTTAATGTGTTATTATGAAATCATATACAATTCTACGGTTATGGAATTTTTTAAAAAAATCTATGAAATTATTTCTCTGTTGAGCTAAAGGAAAACTAGAATGTCACCTGTCATTGAAGTACTTTATGGATTGACTGCTCAAGCACTCGCCTGTAGAATATGAGTTACAGGCGTAAAGAGCATAGAAACTGTTAATAATTAACGTTATTTTTTTAAATATATATATATATATATTTAATATTTGACTTCCTGATTTTCAAATATCGTGTTAAAGTTGGACATAAATCAAATCTTGCAAAAATCCTTGAGGTTAGCATCGAAGGCACAAGTTATGATACAGCCTGGGCCTTACAACTGGTATTGGTATATTTTATGTGACTGCTTCATTTTCCTGTTCCAGGTTGTCTTCATTTGGCGCAGGGCGTGGAAACCTGGCATCCTCTTTGCTTACACTACATCAGGTACAGCTGCTGATTGTTGACATTGTGTGTGGCTTTGCAAATTGGTCATTTGATGTGGTAGCAGATAAATAAAACTGTGCGCCTTTTATTATATTTGTTACTGAGTGATTTGCGACTTTAAACAAATTGTAATATTGGAGACAATTTTTACTACATTTATTCTGTTCCACTCAGGAAATTTAACTTTGGTCTTAGACGTGGAACTCTACATGACCCCAAAGTTTTACTTACCTTAATGGTTCTATTTGGTAACTTTTCTTCTGTTCTCAGCTGAAGCCCGTGCTGTATAGGAAATACTACAATTGTACTATGCTTGCTCCTGACAGCACTGCTCTTTTTTTCATAATGCCATGGTCAGCAGAGGCTTCAGCTGTTGCTTGGACGAGGACAGCAGGGTAGCGCAAGTACAGCAACATTTAGTTAAACTATAGGCATGTGGAGCTCATTAATTTTCCACTAAAACGGGCACACGGATCCGTCAAAAACGGCTGTGAAAATGGTGTCGGAAGTGTGCACGAGGCCTTAATATAAAGAAAGTTGGAGTAAAATGCACCTAAATTATTAAGAGACACACTTTTGTTAATAAATTAGGTGCATCTCGGGCCATTCTTGTGCCAAAAAGTGAAATCTTTGCCAGCTCACAGTTTCTGGCATAAATCATAGTAAATTTGTCGGGCCGAGGTGCCCCTAACTCCTGGTGCCCCTTTTGCAAAGCCAAGCCCACTTAAAAAAAAGTTCTAGAAGTGGCGTAAAAGTTAAAAAAGTACTGGCGTTCATTGTTTAGTAGGTTCCGTAGATAATGAATCTAGACCTTACTTTAAACACATACAGTATATATTTTATGCTTTATGCGTTCTATAGTTATTTTTTTTTTCAATAATGAAAAATTACTGTGTTTGCTTAGAAACCATATATTGCGATAAATAGGCATTAAACAAAAGCAATGTCATCCTTATAAAATAAAAATTATATTAACCCCTTTAGGACCGGCCTATTTTAGGTCTTTAGGACAATACATTTTATTTTTTTTCATCGTCGTTTTACTAGAACCATAGCGTTTTAATTTTTCTATTGATCTAACTGTATGAGGGCTTGTTTTTTTTGTGGGACGTCATATTTTTCCATGGAACAATTTTGGGTTACAAATAAATGATTGTTGATCTATTATTAACTTTTCTGCAGGTGGGATAGAAAAAAGGAATTTCGCCATTGTTTTTTTGCGGTTTAAATTTACACCGTTCATTGTGCAGCATAAATAACTGTTATATTTTTATTATTTTTTTTAGAAGGGTATAGAAAAAAAGCACTTCCACCAAGGTTTTTTGCATGGGTTTTCTATGCCACTCACCACCCGGTTTAAGTAACATGTTTACTCTATTATATGGGTTTTTACAATCTCAGTGAAACCAAATATGCAAATAATACCATATATTGCAAAATCAAACAATTTTTATGGGAAAAAATAGTTTTTTTAATGTTTTTTTGCTGTGAACATTTTTTTTTAAACAAAATGTATTCAATTTTATTTAACTATTTTTTTAATCCCTCTAGGGGGCCTCTCATTGCGATTGTTTTGATCACTTCTATAATGCTTTAGTATATTCAGTATACCAAAGCAGTACTGTCTGTCAATGCCTTTGGCACGGCCTAATAGACATATAGACATGGCATGCCTGGTGGCCTTTGTTAGGCCTCCAGCTGTCATGACAAACATCGGCACTGTTGCTCCAATCCGGGCCATTACAGCGGGATGTTGGCTATATACTACAGCCGGCTTCCACTACTGATGGCGTGTAACCATGCGATCACTGGAACGTAACTGTATGTCGGGGTGCGGGAAGTTAGTCCTCTCCACAACATACAGTTACGTCATGGTGTGGGACTGGGTAAAAGAAGACTGAGCAAAACTGATAAATTGTGTTATGCCTATTGAAAAGCTTTACTCCCTGGTATTGGAATTTTTGTGTTTTATGCCAGTGATGGGACTGTACTTATATATGCATACTTTATGTAAAATGATGAAAACCTAATTTTTTAAACATCCTATAGAAACATAAAAAAAATCTTACATTTTTCTGTATGCAGTACAATTGTCCTAATAAGTCACAAAATTAATATGTTGTATTCTATACTAATCCCTTGGGATGAATTTTTCATATAAAACAGAAACAGTTTCTTCCATCTCCTTTTTTTTTTTTCTAGGAAAATTGACAGGTATTTGTAACATAATGTATTTGGAATTCAATTCCTTTGGCAGTAACGCTAGTGTTTTTGGCAGAAAGTATTTTTTTTTCTTCCTAATGTTATTATTTAGGGACGTGACTGCTGTTACAAAACACACATTTATTGTTTCATTGAAAATCTAAGCAACTAAGTCCTTTCAATAAATAGACATTGCTTTAGCAAACATGACATTTGAACAATATATTGATTTTTTTTTAACATTTAGATTAATTAGTTAATGTAGAAAATATAATGTTTAATGTATGTTCTGCCCTATGAAGTAAATGTGGTCCAAGGATATAAATGTTATATCCCCCAAGTCCTGGTTGTTTTGAACAAATTGTAGCTCACATCTGTATTCCTTGAACAGCATCTGGTTATTCGGTTTAATTCATGAATTTATTATTTATAGTTATATTTCAGATTTCCTTTTGTTGTATCAAGTTCTGCTTTTGAGGATTGCTCAAAATTCTGGAACTCCAATTACATATATAAATGTATTACTAACATAATGCATCAGTCGCATTGCTAGGATGGCGCGGAGAACACATACAGGACTCTCTGTTTTGGGCAGAGTATTTAGATAAAGGCTGGGCCGGATTTACCCCTACGCACAGTAGACCTGTGCCTATAGGAGGTCTTAAGGGAAGGGCTCCTACTGAAGGGAACATTCACATATAAATACACTGAATACTTTGTACTTGTATGTTAATTATGAATATTTAATTAGGTACTAACAGTGCTGTAGGTATGGGGGAGGACACCTAGGGAGGGGCAAGGGGAAGGCTGCAGAGCGTGTTCTGCCAACAAACATTTTACATGACTTAATTATTACTAATTTCTACCAGAAATGAAAATTAATTTAATAAATAGTAGAAAAAGACCATATTCAATTAATAGAAATATAGATTATATGTTACAGAGTTAATGGTCATCCATTTTTGTGGCTTCTGGTTCCTTTTAAAATCCATACACATTGACAGATGACACAACATGATGTATTTTCAATTATATAATTGATATTTAAATAAATAATATATTATTTTAAGATTGTAATCATTACCTAATTATAAAACATGTAGTGAGTTCGTGTGAGGTGGGAAATATGAATAAAGAGAAATTATCATCAACATTAGACCACTATTAGCACCCAATCTAGAGCTACTCTATACTGAGGCTCCTGTTCTTGTTCCTACAGCAGAACTGCTGCCCTGATAAGAGCAATCCCACTTTTAGGAACCCCTCAGCAACCCTGAGCGATCCTTTATAAAAGCTACGGAATATCAGGATGACCACTGGGTAAACCAGAAAGCACGTAATAAATCCAGCAGTACAAGTAAAAGGTAAAGCAGAAAGCATGTAACAAATCCTGCAAGATAATATCCACACCCCGATAAACCAAGAAGAACCCAGGTTCAAGCAAAGAAACTAAACTGACAAACAGAGATAATACCATAAAAGAAGTGTGAAGGATGGTTTATTTGCTTATATTCTCTGTATGAAATTACATTATGAATTATCAAGCAGGATGCTGAATTACTAAGATATGTAATATGTGAAAGTGATTATAATAATGTTTAAATGATTTAGTTTCGTGCAGCAGCCATCTTTTCTGGAGTTCCCATCTTAGTTCTTTTGTAGTGAATAGGAAAGTCATTGTTCCTTTAACACAAGTAATGTTGATTTCGTATGTTTTATCTTTGACCTTGGTTCCCATACGAAGTTTGCAGAGAAGGAACAGGGAGTGAGAAGGGAGGGTGGCAAGTATGCGCGTGGGAGAGCCATCTTACAGGAACATTCTGTCCAAGTGAGATAAGGCCACCTGCAAACCTAATGTGTGAAGAATTATAATGATGTATCTGGGATTTATTTTATTGTATGCTTTGTACTGAATAACAAATATTGTCACATTGTCTCTGATTGGTTAACCTCAAGCCTACACGCCTTCTGAATTTCAGTATTACAGTTTGAGCTTGGAAATAAACTTTCAGAGGAGTATTTTGAGCATATCAGCAGCGTCTGTGTGTTTTCTTCTCCTCTCTCAATATATATCGGTGAAATATCCTAATTAGGATACTGAATAATGGGGCCTGGCCTGAGAGTCTGTTTGGACTCGTATAAATTTCAGTCTAATATATTTTGAGCCATTGATTTCCACGACAGAAGTACAAAGATAAATGTAGTGTAAAGGCCCTATTACACTGGCCGATAATCGGCCGGTTCAGCAAGTGCCGTTCAATGAGACATTGATGATCGGCGCCCGTTTGCTCCTGTCAGAAGGAGCTATGGATAGGGCGATCGTCGTTACTCCGTTCGCTAGTCCCCATACAATATTATCATGTCGGCAGCGCATCTTCCTGTTTAGATAGGGAGATGTGCTGCTGACAACGATAATATTTTAAGTTTTTAAAACAATACGACAAGCAGATTATTGAGCGTTTGCTCGTTCATCTGCTGATGATGCCCTGTTTACACAGGGCAATTATCCGCAACGAGTGTTCCATGAATGCTTGTCTGTCCGATAATCGCCCAGTGTAAATCCCCCTTTATGCAATTGCTGGGTCTGAACACACAGAACAACACAGAGAAATTCTGACCAAGCCCAGCCAACACACAAGAAAAACAATAAGGATAGTTAAATTCACAAGAAACAGAGAAGTCCAAACACTGGAATACTTAGCAAAGTTGCAACAGTTGAAACCAGGTAGAATAAAGAATTACTGGCACATGAGGCCAGGAAGAGGCATTTTAAATAGGGCGTTGCCTAATATGAGTGGACGACTGATTGATCCGTCATCTCAGTATTCAGCTGATCGGCTATCTAGCCTGGAAGCAGGTGAGACTATGATAGCCTCATCACATTTAAAAGCATTATCTGTTGTTGTGTAGCAGGTATTTTTTTTGCAGCCCTGTGTTTATAAACGTACTAGCTTTTATACCCGCCATTGCTCGGGAGGTTGACTTACGGTATAGATAGAGTAAAAGCTCACTATTTAAATACCTCTCAGTATGAATTTAATTGCTACCTCTCAATATGAATTTAATTGCTAGAGAGTGTAAATAATGTTATTGGAAGCATAAAAGAAATGAAATGAAGCAATATATTCATTACAGATTTAAGCCTCATGCACACGAACGTAAAAACGCCCGTAATCACGGGCCGTAAATACGGCCTGTAATTACGGGCCCATAGGCTTCTGTTGGCCACGGGTACCTTCCCGTTTGCTTACTGGAAGGTGCCTGGGCCATTGAAAAATATAGAACATGTCCTATTTCAGGCCGTAATTACGGCACGGGCAGGCCCATATTCATGCCCACTTCAGTCTTTTCCTTCAGTTTGCTAGCCGTTTTTCAGACGGCTAGCACCCTGACCCATTCATTTCAACAGGGCCATGCACACTTCAATTTTTTTTACGTCCCCTTGCTCTGTTCCGACAAAAGTAGAGCATGTCCTACTTTGGTCCAAGATTCCGTGACCATGAGGCCCATGCAAGTTAATGGGGCTGTCAAAAAAACTGAAGGCACACGGAAGGCATCTGTGTGCCATCCGTGTGTGACGGAGCCATTGCCTAGCAACGGCCGGGCGGGCAGAGGTACACATACAGACAGATACTGCACTGAACTAATCGGCAGCCCCTTCTCTCTGTCAGCACTGACAGAGAGAAGAGGCTGCTGATCAGTGCTGGAACGCAGCGATATTAAGAAAAATAAGTTCATACGTACCCCGGCCGTTGGTTTTGTGACGAGTCCCTCTTCTGACATCCAGTCCGACCTTCCTGGATGACGCGGCAGTCCATTTGACCACTGCAGCCTGTGATTGGCTGCAGCGGACACATGGTCTGAAACGTCATCTCAGGAGGCCGGACTTGAGGAAGACGCACGCAAGCAGGGAGTCCTGGGTAAGTAGTAACTTTTTTTTTGTTGCGTTTTTAAAAAAAATGAACCATTAGTCTATATTGTGAGCGCCGCACATGATATTCCCTGTCCAGCGGTAGTCTCTGTCCAGGGTGCTGAATGAGTTAAGGGGCTGCACTGATCGGGAAGTAACTCTTTCAGCATCCTGGACAGTGAGTACCGCTGGACAGGGAATATAGCATGTGCGGTGCTCACAATATCATGTACATAGTGTGAACGGGTTTCAGTTTCCTCTCGGAAACTGAAACACAGAAGTGTACACGTGTACACACGGGAAGCACACGGTTCCAATCATGGACACGCGGATCCATGAAAAACGGCCGTGAAAACGGTGATGGAAGTGTGCATGAGGCCTTAGGCTATGGGGCTCCCGTAATTATGAGTGACTACGTGTGTGCACCCGTAATTAGGTGCTAGGCGACGTCAGGGGATAGTCACTGTCCAGGGTGCTGAAAGATTTAACTGATTGGCAGTAACTCTTTCAGCACCCGAGTCAGTGACTACCACTGGAGTTAATAGTGTTAAAAGTTAACTTACCTGCTTCTTCCTCCAGTCCGGCCTCCCGGGATGACGTTTCATCCCATGTGACCGCTGCAGCCAATCACAGGCCAATCACAGGCTGCAGCTTTCACATGGACTGCTTTTAAACCAATGAAAAATCGGGCTTCAAACAAACTTTCCAAAATATATATTAGATATCAATTTATTAGCACATTTTCAATAAATGTATTTATTTTACTTTTGCTTATTTTAAAGGAGTTGTCTCATCAAGACAACACCTACGCTTCATTCAGCCACCCTGGCGATGAGCTGATTGCCACGCGACAAGCTCCTGGGAGTTTTATCCAGTCATATTATACCTTTTCCATTGCAGCAGCCACTGTACTATTACATGGCGCCAATTCAAATTAATGGGCAATCATAAAGACCTCCAAAGTGGGAGCTATGGCTTATATAGGAGTGTCCTAAGAGGGGTATCCTTCTTTGATGGCATCTATTCTATATGGACAAGGATTGTCGCATGAAGTTTATGTTTATTTATTTTTATTAATAATAACTGTATTTTATATGTATGTTATATTTGTTTATTCATGTTTTTTTTGGTATTCATTTTGTTTAATAAATAAACAATCCAACCATCAAAAAATGATTACAATCATTACAATGTTTGTATTTTAAAAACAAACCTGCCATATGCACAATATCGATATTGTGATATCACAAGAATGCTTCAATGTTCTGCCGTGAACAGAATTTTGATGGAAATATCATTATGACAGTAACTTATTTGGATTAAGTTTTGCATTGGCAAACTCAGGAAATATTCTTGTTCATTGTTGTAAACCAATTCAATTATAACAATAAACTGTTACTAAATTGTCAAGTAGGCAATACCAATGCCCCAATTCTGTCCAATCAGGGCTGACATTGCTAGACTTATAGGGACACACCCCATTAATAAAGGGAAGGGTAACGCCCAGTTGTCAATTTATTCGTACATCTCTATTTCATACATCTTTAGGAAAAATAACAGAGGAACAGAAAGAAAAACGTGCTAATAGGTTCTCTTTACAATAAAAACCTTATGTAAGGATTTTAAATAACAAAAACATATCTGCCTAGAATCCTTAGTATTCTTATTCTTCTACCATAAATTGTATTCTTAATTTGAGGCCTTTTTTACTCGGTCACAGTGGCGGATTAAGTAGACCATAGGCCCTAGGCTGTTACCCAAACTTGGGCCCCCCTTCCGCACCGCCGCCCTGCCACGCCGTAACTATTTTTAACACTACCTTTTTGGGCAAGCATTAACAAATGGGTGTTACGATTCTCCTTGCACAGGGCTGTGTCCCTACATACTGACAGTATCACACTGTGCTGGGACACATCCTCCTGACAAGGGGAATTGTCTATCAGTCCTGGACTGCAGAAAGACTTTTTGTGAAATACAAGGATTTCCTATAATAAACATGTCAGGAGGGGTGACAGATTCTCTATATATCTAGTGACTCACAGGTGACGAGGTCTCAGAATCTAGTAGTGTTTTTCCTCTTTTCTTCTCCATCCGGTCCAGAGCTCATGATGGCTTCTCCCGGCCATGACCCATTTCTGCAGAATTTGCCACTCAGATGTCTGCGGCTCCTCACTTTTTCAACATTTCCACACCTATAAACGAAAATAAAAATATCATGGTGCACAGCCCCCTGTACATGGTGCCACACACAGTCCCCTGTACATAGTGCCACACACAGCCCCTGTAGATATTACACACCCCCATAGCTAGCACCACACACATCCCCCCGTAGAGAGCGTTACACACAGCCCCTATAGATAGTGCCATACAACCCTCCCCCTCTTTTAAATAGCGCCACAGAGCCCCCCTGTAAAGAGCGCCACACACATACCGCTGTGAATAGCGCCACACAGCCCACCCTTGTATATAGTGTCACACAGCACTCCTCCCTTTGTATATAGGGCCACACAGCGCTCCCCCTTTGAATATAGGGCCACTTAGTGCTCCCCCTTGTATATAGGGCCACTTAGCGCTCCCCTTTTATATAGGGCCACATAGCGCTCCCCCCTTGTATATAGTGCCACATAGTGCTCGCCCCTTGTATATAGTGCAAACCCCCCCTTTGTATATAGTGCCACGCAGCGCTCCCCTCCCCCTTGTATATAGTGTCACAGAGCACTCCCCCCCTTTGTATATAGAGTCACACAGCGCTCCCCTCCCCCTTGTATATAGGCCTACACAGTTCTACCCTCCCCCTTGTATATAGGTCCACCCAGCACTCCCCCCTTGTATATAGTGTAATGGAGAACTCCCCCCGTTGTATATAGTGTCACGGAGCACTCCCCCCCTCCTTGAATATATGCACAGAGCTACCCCCACCTAAAAAAATAAATATATATTTTACTTACCTTGCTGCGTCCTCGTGGCGGCCGCTCAAGCTGGACGCATGTGAAGCCTCTGGAGTAGACGCATGCGCAGACCGGCGTGATGTACCTCAGTACCTCATCAAGCCGGCCTTCGCAGGGAGTCTTCCTAGCGCCTGATAGGCTGCAAGCCTAATGTGGCTTGCAGCCTATAATATTCGTTTGTATCTGAGGACTCGTAATACAAATTAATGTGGCTACCGCTAGCACCCGGGCCCCTTCCGGTGCTAGCGACGCCACTGGGCTTGAGGGAGCCGTGCTGTCTTGTGTGGTTCGCCCTAATGTTAATCCGCCACAGCTCGACCATAATACGGATGCATTTAAGGGCCAGTTCACACTGAGTTTTTTTACATGTTTTTTGACGCAGAGACCGCGTCGGAAAACGGGTCAAAAAAAGCCGAAAATGCCTCCCATTTCAATGGGAGGCGGAGACGTTTTTTCCCGCAACCGTCTCGCAGGAAAAATAAACGACATGCCCTATCTTTGGGCATTTACGTCTCTGACCTCCCATTGACATCAATGGGAGGCAGAAACAGCGTATTTTGCGGCGATTTTTGCTCGCGGCGCTCAATGGCTGCGGGCGAAAAATGCAGCGAAAATCGGCGTGCAGGCAGAGCAAAATCTGAAACTGAATTTTGAGGCAGATTTTCTGCCTGCAAAAAACTCTGTGTGAACCCAGATTAAGGGTCCATGCTACGGTCGCAATATCCAGACCCTGTGAGCATCTACTGAAACAAGTTCAGATCACTATAGAATCTTATAGTCCTTATGATCAGAACTTTCAGGTGGTGCTGCAACTTTGGTGCAATCTTGCGAACTTTAGGTCCTTTTCACATTTGGCTGCAGAGGAGTGGTAGATTTTCAACTTAAATTTTTTTAAGAAGCAGTTCAACAGAAATAACACCTGGCTGCTATGTAAAAGCCACAGCTCTCAAGAACCAATAAGGCCACTAACTATGAATGAATCGTACATGGGGCTTGGTTTTAGCAACCTTAGGTACCAAAATATTGTGACCCAACAGTGGACTCTTTGCTCCTTTTTTCCTCCGTTCTCCAACTTTGGATCTAGATATAGCAACTTTGTAAAAGACCCAACTTTAATACATTAATTTTTCCTATTACAATATAGTAGCATGTTTACTAAACTTTGTTAACGGAATAAATATTCTAATTTTAGTTTTAGAGTAATCACTTTAAAAATAAGAAGTGACAACTTTTATGCAGTTATGTTATAAACTACCATCTATATTGACTTCTATTAAACTCAGATAGGAGGCATTACAAGCCTCCTTACATATTATACAGCTATACTTTCCAGCATTTATTGTTTTACAACTTGTTAAAAATTAAAAGTTAATAAAGGGAATCTATCGTCGAATTTATCTTACATATAACTATATTAAAAAAATAAATTATCACACTTTCAACTGAGCCTCATAATAGGATGACACTTTCTGTTTTGTAGATATTACTTTTCAGCAGCCACCTTATTGCCACAGGCAGGATTACAATAAAAGATAACTCACCTACCGTGTTTCCCCGATAGTAAGACACCCCCGATTGTAAGACGTATCGGGGGTTTCAGGGGGGTCGGCTAATATAAGCCGTACCCCGAAAGTAAGACATATGTCTTACTTTCGGGAAAACACGGGGGTATTGCCGCCTCCTGCCCACTTCCGCGCCGCCCCCCTCTCCATACGTCACCGCGCCGGATATATCCGTCCTCAGCAGCTGCTAGTTCGCGCAGGAGGACGGATATATCCGTCCTGTGATGGCGCGGGTACTGAGACTGTACCCACGCGATCAGCGGCAGGAGCCCGGCTGTTATGTCAATAGTGACAGCGGCATTTAATGTGTTTGACAGAGGGGGGAGCTCCCTCTGTCACCCGATCGGCGCCCCCGCAAACAAATCGCGGGTCGCCGTCGGGTTTCCATGACAGCCGGGGGTCTAACAAAGACCCCCAGGTCTGCCTTCAGCATCTGCCTGTTAGGCGATGCCGGAGGCATGACCTAATAGGTTGCCTGTCAGTTTTACACTGACAGGCAATAATGCTTCGGTATACTAAGTATACCAAAGCATTATATATGCGATCGGCACATCGCATAGTGAAGTCCCCTGGTGGGACTAAAAAAAAAAATGTAAAACAGTTAAATAAAGTTTGTGAAAAAAAAAAAAAAAAAAAAATTCGACAATTTTTTTCAAATATAAGACATACCCCGAAAGTAAGACATAGTGGGGCTTTTGGGGATAAAAAGAAAGTAAGACACTGTCTTACTTTCGGGGAAACACGGTATTGTAAAGCTGAACGCAGATAACACAGGATCCACCATTGACAATAGGTAAAAAGGACAGCTCAACACCTCCCCCTCCCTCTGCAGTGACCTCCGCACATGTCACAGAGCATGCCCACAACACTTTTCCATAGAAGTCAAAGGTTCCTGTGACTGCTGTAAATTAAATCTCTGCATGTACAAATAATAGAATAAAAAAAAATACAATTAGACAATAAAAACAGATTAGAAGAAAATAATATGTTTTAGTATCTAGTTCTAATTAGTAAAACAAAATATAGCTGATGCATTCCCTTTAACTAAATAGAATATAAATTAGTCTGAAAGCCCTGGTCTGACTGGCACATAACCAATGCTTAAATAAACATCTGGTGACTTATTCCAGATCATGTTTTAAACTTTACTGGCACAGATTCAATCAAACTTTTGCACAGTAAAAGAGATGAAAGGAGGAGGATCTCTTACTGTGATTGACTGGCAGGGAGGGAGGGGGATAACCTTCTGGATGACTGAGTGACAGAGAAATTAGTCCCAGGAGAGTTAATATGGCTGACAATTGTAGCTATTAGACAGATGATCCCTCTCCCAGAGACTGAGGTTTAAAAAAAAAGTACAGCACAAGCACAGCTGAACTTCTACAGAAATACTTCACACAGTTGCGGAGAGGGATTCAGAGGATCACAGTCAAGTTTTCATTTTGCCTGAACGTGTTCTTTAAAAAAAAACACTAAAATAAATCCCAATCTATAATGTTAGTCTACAATTTGCCATGACATACAAGTATACTATCTTCATTTATGCATTGCATAGTATTTAGTATACTGCTGTTATCTATGACTGTCCACCTTATGACTGATCGATTATCAATAGTTTAGAAAGTGTGGCATGAGTCATAACTTTCACTTTAGGTCTATAATACAACTTTTTATGTTCTTCTCTCTAATGATTTGTATTATACCTAATACCTAAGGGCACTGGGTCATGAAGTATTGGACAAAAGTATTGGGACACGCCTCTTAATCACTGAATTCAGCTTTCATTTAGTCCCATTGCCACAGGAGTATAAAATCAAGCACCTAGCCATGCAGTCATCTTTACAAACATTTGTAAAAGAATGGGTCATTCTAAAGAGCTCACTGAATCCCAGCGTGGTACTGTAATAGTATGCCACCACTGTAACAAGTCATATCGTGACATTTCTTCCCTCCTAGATATTCCATGATCAACTGTGAGTGGTATTATTGCAAAGTGGGAGCATTAAAGAAACACAGCCACAAAGTGGCAGACCCTTGTAGATTTAAAGAGCAGGGTCACCACGTGCATAAAAGTCGCCAACGCTCTGCTGACTCAGTAACTGCAGAGCTCCAAACCTCCTCTGATATTTATATCAGCACAAAAATTGTGGCCGAGCAGCTGCATGCCAGCCTTACATCACCAAGCACAATGCCAAGCGTCGAATAGACTGGTCTGAAGCCGCCACTGGTCTCTGGTAGAGTGTAAATCTATTCAGTGGAGGGATGAATCACGCTTCTCTATCTGGCAGTTAGATGGACAATTCTGGGTTTGGTATGTGCAGAGTTCCAAACCCCCCTGGCATTAACATCCGTACAAAAACAATGTGCCGGTAGCTTCATGGCATGCAGCAGTTGCATGCAAGCCTTATATCACCTGGCACAATGCCAAGCCTCGGATGCAGTAGTGTAATGCATACCGCCACTGGACTCTTGAGCAGTGGAAACGTGTTCTGTCTAGTGATGAATCACGCTTCTCTATCTGGCAGTCTGATGGACGAGTCTGGGTTTGGGAAATGCCAGGAGAATATTACCTGTCTGACTGCATTGTGCCAACTGTAAAGTTTGGTGTAGGAGAGATAACGCTATTGGGTTGTTTTTCAGGAGTTGGCCTAGGCCCATTTATTCAGATGAAGGGAAACCTTAATGCTTCAGCATACCAAGACATTTTGGATAATTGTATGCTTCCAACTTTGTGGAATAATTTTGGGGTTCAGCGTTTTTAGTTTTTTCATCTTTGTTTTTTCCTCCCGTCTTTCAAAAGCCATAACTTTTTTTATTATCCCATTGGCTTATGAGGGCTTTTTTTTTTTTTGTGGGACGAGTTGTAAGTTCTAATGACACTATTTAATCTACCATATAATGTACTGGGAAATTTGTAAAAATTATTTTGTGGGACGGAATGAAAAAAAATTGCCGAAAACTGGCCTAGAAATGTTGTTAAATTCCCGCTTTGTTAACCATTCAGTATGACAAATATGTCATAATCGGGACCATCTAGAAGACATTTTTCATGGCACCACATGTATATTGTTTTCACTGAGTCTCTGACCTGTTTAGGGGATATATAAATTGGAAGTCAACTCTTCACTGCCAATGTTTGTATCATAAGTATGTCAGCTTATACACCGTGTTCCAAATTATTATTAAGAAGGACGTTCCACATTATTATGCAGGCCACAGGTTTCAAGCAATATGGGAAAGAAAAAGGATCTCTCTGCTGCCGAAAAGCGTGAAAAAGTGCAATACCTTGGACAAGGTATGAAAGCATTGGATATTTCAAGAAAACTTAGGCGTGATCATCGTACTGTGAAAAGATTTGTGGCTGATTCAGAGCACAGACGGGTTCGTTCAGATAAAGGCATAATGAGGAAGGTTTCTGCCAGACAAATTAATAGGATTGGGAGAGCAGCTGCTAAAATGCCATTGCAAAGCAGCAAACAGGTATTTGAATCCGCTAGTGCCTCTGCAGTCCCGCGAACCTCAAGGTGTAGGATCCTACGTACGTAAGGTTTATGACTGACCACTTTCTTCCGTGGTACAAAAAGAAGAACCCTGCCTTCCGTAGCAAAATTATCTTCATGCATGACAATGCACAATCTCATGCTGCAAAGAATACCTCTGTGTCATTGGCTGCTATTGGCATAAAAGGAGAGAAACTCATGGTGTGGCCCCCATGTTCCCCTGACCTCAACCCTATTGAGAACCTTTGGAGCATCCTCAAGCAAAATATCTATGAGGGTGGGAGGCAGTTCACATCAAAACAGAAGCTCTGGGAGGCTATTCTGACATCCTGCAAAGATATTCAAGCAGAAACTGTGCAAATACTCACAAATTCAATGGATGCAAGAATTGTGAATGTGATATCAAAGAAAGGGTCCTATGTTAACATGTAACTTGGCCCGTTAAGTTTTTTTTTATTGAAAGAGCTTTTGATTTCTGTAAATATGACCTCCTGATGCTGCAAATTCAACAAATTACCATTATAGTTCTTTTTACAACCTTTAAAATGTTTTGATCTCTGTTGTGCATAATAATTTGAAACAGTGCATTTTGAGTTTTTTATTTCTAAATCATTATCATTAGGAGAATTGTTCAAAAAAATTTTCATTATACTCCAACGGTTGATGGCTTGAAGATTATACTGACTGTCATTTGCATCGACTATTTAGGAAAATCAGCGAAAAATAACATTTGCATAATAATTTGGAATACGGTGTACAAGATAAATGATACAATGTATCAAAAATATGTGTCTAGTGCTTTCACACTTTACATTGACACAAAATAAATGAATCTAGTGTGGTAGGTAATAAATGCTAAAAAAAGAACATATCACATATATTTATGTCCAGTTTGTACCTTCGTTACTATCTATTTTTATTTGTTTTTATATATGTTTGAAAACTGGACATAGAATATCAGAGATATAGGTGGGGCCCAATAACCACACCTATAGAGATCTGCACAAGGTTGATAAATTCAATCCAAGTCCAGCACATCCAAGTTAGGTGCAAGGAATATTGCTCAAGTGCTAAGACCCTTAATTCCTATCCTACCCACTATTAGCCCTACGCGTTTCTTTGCTATCTATTTCTGCCGCAAATCTTCGGGGGCCTACAGCAATTAATCTATTAGATCTTCTAGCATTCTAGAAGTCTAAGTGTACAATGCACTGAATGCAACAAATCGTGCTACAACGTGGACATAGTAAGCTAGCCACTGTTGGTGGCCAAACACTCCATCTTATAAGGTGGAGGACACTCCCCCCACATGTGCATATTGGACCAATGGAAAGGGCTTAGCGCGTAATGCCAGTCACACCCACGTAGGTGGGGGCGCTTCCAGGTCAGCCAATCAAAGTGCAGCATAGTGATGCCTCCCCTGAGATGAAGTGTGGGACTGTGATTGGAGACTATGCACTGTCAATCAGCGCATGGAGCATCCCCAGCAGCAGTGGGCTGATACACTGTTCCAAAAACCTCTCCACGTCAGGGGAATGTGACAGGCAATGCTTTCTCTAAGTGTATATGCGCTGTGCCCACATTATGAACATTGGTAAGGGGGTAACATAAGATGTGAGTAGGTATATCATAAAATAAAGGCTATGATGCTCTAGATTTATAATGATAGGCGCAAACAACAAAATCATGTTACAAAAATCCTAGCAGTAGCTCAGATTAATGGGTTGATCAGAGATGAAGATAAACAGACTCGGTGAAGTATAATGTTAAATAAAGCTAGTATAGGATAAGTAGTCATTAATACCCTCAGGATTTGTTGTTTTTAATCGGTAGATCCATCTGCATTCCTTTTGGTGGAGGAGTCTATCTAAACTCCCTCCACGTACTGACGATCTCAAAGTAATTTCCTCAGTGTTGTTATTATGTTTCTCTAGCATGTGTCTCGTTAGACACGTATCTTCTTTTCTACGGATATTTCCCATGTGCTCCAGAATTATTCACCTAAACTCCCGGATGGTCTTTCCCACGTAGTTTTATGGGCAAGTGCATGTGGCAATGTACACTACCCCCTTGGATTTGCAGTTACCAAAATCCCTGTACTTGAAGATTGTCCTGTAGCTGCACTCTGAAAGGTGTTACCTTTGGTTACGTATTTACATGCTTTGCACGATCCACATTTATATGTGCCTGTTGGTTTATCCGGTAACCATCCTGTCTGAGACAGACATTCAGTAAAGTGGCTATGTACCAGCCGGTCCTGGAGGTTTTTTCCCCTCCTATATGTAATAAGTGGATATGGGGCAACTGATTTGTTGAGATCTTGGTCTGTAGTTAGAATCCCCCAAAATTTTTGAACAATATTTCGAATCTCTTTATGTTTATTGTCATATGTACCCACTATTCTAATCTTAGTTGTCATCTCTCCCTCTGTTGATTTTTTTTGGGACCAATAATTCAGTTTTGTTATTTAATAAGTCGTGATGGTATGCATCCCTTAAAGTTTTGTCCGGGTAACCTCTCGTTTGAAATTTATATGTATATTGACCACACTTGCAGTATATTTGTATCAATTAAATTGTAGTATTTCATACTAGTAAAGACATATGGATTCCAGCTTGTCATTTAACATGTAAAACCCACATTTTCCCGAAGGATAAAAATGTAGAATAATTCATAAACAGTATTTATAAAACCAATGAATTCACTAACAACCATTTTATATCTCAATGTCACTCAATATATACATGCACATTTTGTTCCTGAGTGATTTAAGTATGGATTAAGTAGACTGTCAAATCTCAGGAGAAATAATGTGCTATAAAAATGCTGACCTTTAAGTGTTTTATTGTAGAAGTGACACAGAGAAATAACCCAGAACATAATTCAAAGATCTCATTTATTCCTCCTATTTGGGAAAATGATGCTATTGGCAGATTGTCAATTTATTTGATGAGTTTCTGTATGTTTTCTATTGACACTTCAGAATTATGCAAAATTGTTCATAAGGGATTCCTTTCTGAATACTTAAAGAAAAAAGTCCTGAAAAAGTTACACTAAGATAATTCTGAAATATGTACAGTTTATTCATCCAGCACACTTTTCTTCATTATTTATGTGCATAGCAAATGAAGACTTGGGAGCAATTTCTTCATTTTATTCCTCTATTCAAATTCTGGAGGAATTAAAAAGATAATGCAAACAGCACTGGAATATAAGATTAAAGAATTCAAAGAAAAGTATTTCATGTGCAGTTATAGATATGAGGCAAAATGTACAACCCAATGCACAACCTGTGATCCTCACCAATGGTGGCAAGTGTCAGCAATGCACCAAATTTAGTACATGCTACACCTGAAAGCCAAATCTAAAGACTAATTTGATGCATGCCCCCAAAATGACAGGATCCATCCTAAATACTATACAATAGTAATAATATTTGCAATTCTAAACCTTATAGTAGGGACCACATGTGACACCTTATGTAATAGATATATTTTCTTTAAAAAGATCTTCATAAGAAAGTACCTCAAATACTGTATTCTTTATTTTCAGCTGTCCTTATACAGTCATTGTAAGTCTTTATAAGTAGTTTTCCTTTGGTACAGGGGAAAGAAATATTACAACTTCTCTTAATTATTAATAGTGACGGATATCCATTTATGAATGGGTTTCGAGCTTGCTATACATATAGGAAAATCCTGGCTGAAATATCTTTCTTCTTCAATAAGCACCCCATGTTTACATGCACAAGCAGCATAGTCAAATGTGTTTGTATTTCTATGGAGGCAGGAGAGTAATGGTGTACAGAAAACTTATTGCCACTCACAATCCCATGGGCCTTAAAGAAGTATTCAGATGACAGACATTTACGGATGTAGCCATCTTTAACTTGATTCTGATAACTTGCTGCAGCGTGATTTCCCACAACAAAAGCCATTGAAAAGTCATTGAAAAAGTCAAGATAAGAGATCTAGCCATTGTTTATTTAATGCCTTAAATGTCAAGGTAAAGACGGCTACATCTGTATGGCATATTCATAGGGTACGTCACAAAAGTTTGATAATTGGGGGCCCTGCCTCTTGGAACCACATGTTTGGGGAGAACATGGGTCCTATGACACACATTGTGCAGAAGTCGGGTGGAGACAAATGCAAAAGGGAGTAGGAAGAGTAAGGGAGATCCAGCCATGTGTGTGTGTGTGTGTGTGTGTGTGTGTGTGTGTTTGTGTGTGTGTGTGTGTGTGTGTGAGTGTGTGTGACTCTCTCCATTAGTCTATGAAACTTAGTCTAAATGATGTCATTTGCTGAGAATAACACAATGGGATAGATTTACTAAGACTGGTGTTTAAAGAGGCTCTGTCACCACATTATAAGTGGCCTATCTTGTACATGATGTGATCGGCGCTGTAATGTAAATTACAGCAGTCTTTTTCTATTTAGAAAAACTATCATTTTTGACGGAGTTATGACCTATATTAGCTTTATGCTAATGAGTTTGTCAATGGACAACTAGGCGTGTTTTACTTTAGACCAAGTGGGCATTGTGGAGAGGAGTGTATGACGCTGACCAATCGGTGACCAATCAGCGTCATACACTTCTCTCCATTCATTTACACTGCAGATAGCGATATAGATATATCGCTATGTGCAGTCACATAAACACACTATAACGCTACTCATGTGTCATGACAATGAATATACATTACCTCCAGCCAGGACGTGATGTGTATTTATTCTCCTGACCACTTCTGTAGCGTCTCTGTGAGTTACAGCACAGCAGGCGTAGTCTTGCGAGATTACGCTGTAAACTGTCATCCACAGCGAGATCTCGCTGTGCTGTGCTGTAATTCACAGAGACGCTACAGAAGTGGTCAGGAGAATAAATACACATCACGTCCTGGCTGGAGGTAATGTATATTCATTGTCATGACACATGAGTAGCGTTATAGTGTGTTTATGTGACTACATATAGCGATATAGCTATATCGCTATCTGCGGTGTAAATGAATGCAGAGAAGTGTATGACGCTGATTGGTCACTGATTGGTCAGCGTCATACACTCCTCTGTACAACGCCCACTTGGTCATATAGTAAAACACTCCCAGTTGTCCATTGAGAAACTCATTAGCATAAAGCTAATATAGGTCATAACTCAAAACGTCAAAAATGATTGTTTTTCTAAATAAAAAACACTGCTGTAATCTACATTACAGCGCCGATCACATCATGTACAATATAGGCCACTTATGTGGTGACAGAGCCTCTTTACTATGCCAGTCTTCTTCTGAAGCCCACAGGTGTAAGATGCGAGAAATGTATTAAGTCTTACTGTATTAAGTCTTAATAAATTTGTTGCATTTGGTTTTGTCCGTGTGCAACAAAATGAAAAGCTACGATAGCTACGAATTGGTGTAGTTTTCCCACTATAATATCTGCCAGCTTCTGGAGTAAATTATACTAAATTTGTCAAGCCACGACTGACACTGGACCTTCTGCTAAGCTCTGTCCATTTTTCATTTTTTAAAAGAGTTGTGAGCTGGGGAAAATGGTAAAAGTAGCAAATTATTGCGCAAATATGGCATGTGCCATCATTTTTTAACTTTTCCTCATCAGAAAACGTTATCCCAATGACTTTCACAATTTAATTGAAAAGAAATTATAGAGGTGATATAGTAAAATATTTTAATATATGAAGTATATAAATAAAGTTCATAAAAGCAGCATTTAAATGGGTTTCCCATTGGAAAAACTTTGACTCCAAATGAACAACCACTAAGGATTACCGATTCAGGCATCTAAAGCCATCAATCACCAGCTGTTAAGGTCAGAGAAGCTGTAGTTAGCTGCACAATTCTCCTCCAGTGGCCACTGCAGGAGGAATGTGGTACTGCATGGCACCTGTTTAAATGAATGGGAGACCACGATTGTGCAGAGTCCACGCCCAGCCCATTTTGTAAATGAAATAACGTAAATTGTTCATATGCAATATTAACCCATTAACACATCTAGATGTACATGTACTTCCATAGCAAGAAGTAGTTTCAACATGTTAATGTACATGTACTGTAAGTCCTGGTGTTTGAGTGAGTACAGCAATTGTGAGCATGCGATCAGAGGCTGGGATCAGAGAAACATTTGATCTCAGCCATTTAACCCTTAAAACGCCTCCTTCAATGGTAATCATGGTGTTAACATTGTCAACAAATGGAGGAAGCTCCTTTTGTTAGTTCATTGTAAATCCTGACATTGTGATTGCCAGGGATGACATTAATATAAAGACAGTCCAGATCCTTTGAAAAGATGCTTGGGCTTTCCTGTTTTATTGTCTGTTAGAGCACTATTTATGTATGCCCCATAGGCATTAAATACTGGAATAAATAGATATGCCAAAACATCACAGTTAAAAAAAAACATCAAGATAAAAGTCCCAAAGGCAAAATTGTCCTAAAAAAAATACAATAAACAGGTATTTCTTAGACATTAATAAATAAATATTGAATAACAGCAAAAAACTATTTACATATTGTTCCCCACATGACTGTAACAACCCATATAATAAAGTTATCACATTATTTATGGTCATTGGTGTACAAAAAATTAAAAACAAAAATATTTATTTCTGCATTTGTGCAAAAAAAATTGTATAATAATTAAATGGTAACTTATATGTACCACAAAACGATACTAAAGAAAAATGTATCCTATAATAAATAAGGCATTATACAACTACATCGCCATAAAAATGAAAAACAAAAGTGTTAACAGTAGGAATACGGAAGGCAGAAATTAAAAATAATCTTTTGGGCTTCAAGCTTCAAGCTGAAAATTGGCTACTTCCTAACAGAGGTTGTAGAGGATTACAAAAACATGGCTGCTTTCTGCCAAAAACCGTGCCTCATCTGTCTACAGATTGTGAATGATATTGCAACTCAGCTCCGTTCATTTCAATCGAACTGAGCTGCAATACCTGACACAACCCATGGACAGATGTGGCGCTGAAAGCAGCCATGTTCTTCTAATTTTGTACAACCCCTTTACGTGGTTAGAGAAAATTCTTGTGTAAGAGCATGCACCTCTATTTTACTACAATTACTTGTAAAAAAAAACAAAAAACACAAATTTACATGTTCTTTGAATATGAGTTATATTAATGTATTCCTTATTTAAACATGAGAGGATACAGAGAGTTGTAAACATTTACTCTCTTTGCATCTTATTACATTTGCTTATGATACAAAAATTTCGAGATTGAGATTCCGTTATTTTTTTAATGTTGCCAACTAACAAGGACAGAGCCATTAGATGTATATCCTACATGATATAAAAATGATTTTAACACCTGTGCTTTCTATTTAGCTGCGTTAACAAAAGCAGTGATGACACACACAAGTTTTCACTTGGTTACCATTCATCTAAGATAACTACCAAGCAATTATTGAGCATGAAAAAAAAAAAAAAAGTGCTCCTGTTCCAAGAATCTTGGAAAAGCAAAAATCCAATTATTTTGAGTTTTTTTCCCTACTGCAGTAAAAGCTCTTCCCTTCTAATGCACAATTCGCTATTCTGTAGATTAACAGGCTTATCTGTCACAGTCAGTTATCACCCAGTGTCATTATTCATGTACTCTCTATCAATTTTTCTATATGCTTCTGGTTTCCTTCTGATCATGTTGAAATAAAATATATTTTTATCCAAGCGATTGACACGTGCTTTATTTATCAGCCCTAGAGCAAGGATGCAGTTTTCATACATTCATGAGGGACGATTTGCTCAACATATCTCTCTGCAAACTGAAATACTAATTTGTTTGAAATTATGTTGCAAATATCAATCTGTAAATCCCGGTGAAGATAGCAAAATCTAAGGAAATGTTTCATGTCAATTAGAGATAGTGATTTTATTTTATATTTATTTTATTTTCATGGATTTTCTCAATTATGTATTTGAGTATTTATGTTATTAGATTGTTTACTGCTCAGAAGATGTAAAGCACTGTTTATAGACACCAAGTAAGGCCCCCTGCACACAGCCGTGCCAGGCCGTGGACAGTCACTCGCATTTGCGGGCCGTGCTCCCATTATAAAGTATGGGAGCAAGGTCGGTAAAATAAAAAAATAGGACATGTCCTATTCTTTACGGTTGCTTTCTACGGCCCGGACACCTTTCCGTAAATATACGGGAAGGTGTCCGTGGACCATAGAAATTAATGGATCAGTATTTTGTGGATCAAAATTACGGTCATATGCATGGGGCCTAAACTGCAACAATGTTATCAGTGGGCATATAGTATAGGTGATTGGCATTGTTAGGGTATACCATATGTATGTATGTAACCTAGTCATAGGGACGAGATGAATAACAAACAATGCCTTCGACTACATGTGCAGCTGCATTCCTATATATTATCACAATGCTCTACAAGTCAATACTGTGTTGTTACCAGTCCATACTGTACCTCCATGTGCCTCTGATTTTCCATAGAGGCACACAAAGGTGTTTTTCTCACTGATTCCATATTAAACTATGCAGAAAAACATTGCGGCATGCAGCATTGCATGCTGTATTATGGAACCTTCTCCAAATTCTCCATATTTCACAGAGGTGACATATGGAGGCACATAGAGTGAGCTAATGCACTGATAAACTAGGGCTATATTGGATGAGGAGTGTCCTGAATGCTTTGGATGACCTGTGTACTGGCTTTTTAAAGTATCTTGGAAGAAAACAATAACCCTTCCTCCCAGGGGTGTAACTAGGAAAGACTGAGCCACAGCCCTCCCCCTTGCAAATAGTGCCATACTGTTCTCCATGTGTATAGTGCCACACAGCTCCCCCTTGTGTATAGTGCCACACAGCTCCCCCTTGGGTATAGTGGCACACAGCCCCACTTTGTGTATAGTGCCACACAGCCCCCCTCTTGTGTATAGTGCCACAAGGCAGATGTCACTCAAACATAGAAAGGTGGGTTTGGAGGCAGGACTATGTGACTCTTCAGCATAGCGGCACTGCCCCATGACCCTCTAATGAGTAATTAGCATATAGTGTGCGCTGTTTTAAAAGTGGATTTTAAGGATTTTGCTGCATCTGAAAAAAACATACAAGGGCTTTGGAAATATTGTCAGGTCATGTATTACCGCATGGTGGGGGTTCAAGGGGTTAAAACTTCCTGACAGGGTCCCATTAAGTATACAATGAATTGAGAACAATTCCATCTGCCCTGCAATTTTGTTATTATAAATATATCCTATATAACTACAGATCCAAAACCAAGCTCTGACATACATACAGTACCACAACCAAGCTCAGTACATAAATACAGCGCTAGAACCAAGCTAAGTACATATATACAGCACCAGAACCAAGCTCAGTATATAAATGCAGAATTAGAACCAAGCTCTGACATATATACAGCACCAGAACAAAGCTCAGTACATATATATAGCACTAGAACCAAGCCCATACATATATACAGCACCAGAACCAACCTCAGTACATAAATACAGGACCAGAACCAACCTCAGTACATAAATACAGCACTACAACCATGCTCAGTACATATATACAGCACCAGAACAAAACTCATTACATATATACACAGCACCAAAACCAATCTCATACGTATATACAGCACCAGAAACAAGCTCAGTACTTACATACAGCATCAGAACCAAGATCAGTACATACAACACCAAAACAAATACAGCTCAATTTAGTGCAACCCCTGCCTTATAGGTTTGTAAAACTACAGATCCCAGCATAGCCCAAACAATGGTAAGGATATGCTGGGAGATGCTGTTTCACAAAGAAAAAATCATACCACCATCATCTTGCTGCAGATCACACAGTGACTACAATACTGATTAGAGGCAGAATAAACATTTACATTAAGTGACTAACCGGTGACATCTCAGATTCTAGTTATTTTCTTCTCCCTCCGGTCCAGACATCTAGGATGGATTTCTACCGGCCATGACCCATTTCTGCAGTTTTCCGCTCAGATGTCTTCAGCTTCTAACTTTTAAAACATTTCTGCACCTATAAACAAAGTTACAATTCTCAACACCTCTAAATATAATAAAGCACCATACACTGCACCTCTAACTATAATAGCGCCATACACGGCGTCCCTGATTATAATAGTACCATACGCTGTCACACACACACACACACCGTGCCCCCTGTAGATAGTGCCTCCATAGCCCCCTGTAGATTTTGACCCCCATAGAGCCTCTGTAGATAGTGACCTACATAGACACCCCTGTAGATAGTGTCCTACATAGAAGCCCCTGTAGATAGTGCCCACATATGGACTCCAGAGCTGCAAGGCAATAGTGCTAACCACTGAGCCACCGTTCTGCCCTACATATGGCTACCCCCTATAGATAGTGCTCCACGTATAGCCCACCTCTGTAGATAGTGTCTCACATATAGCTCCCACTGTATATAGTGTCCCACATATAGCCCACCCCTGTAGACTGTGCACTACATATAGCCACCCTGTTGCTAGTGCCCCACAGGTAACCCACCCCTATATAGTGTCCCACATATAGTCAACCCCTATAGAAAGTAACCAAAAAATAGAAAGCTCCCCTATAGATAGTGCTCTACATATAGCCCACCCTGTATAGTGTCTTACATGTAGTGCCCCACATATAGATCCCCCTGTAGATAGTGGCCCACATATAGAGCCCCCTGTATATAGTGGCCCACATCCCCACATATAGACCCCCCCTGTAGATTATGCCCCACATCCCCACATGCAGACCGCCCCTGTAGCTAGTGCCCCACATCCCCACATATAGACCCCCCTGTATATAGTGGCCCACATATAGATGACCCCCCTGTAGATAGAGCCCCCACTATAGATAATGCCACTCACAGTTTTATGAGGGAAAAAAAAAACTTTACATACTCACATCATCCCGTTCCCACGCTGTTCGCTGGTGATGCAGATCTGCTCTCTTCTGAGCATGTCTGCTGGAGCTGAACGAGCGTCGTCCAATGACGCTGATTGGCGGGGCAGAGTGACTTGCCCCGTCAATCAGCGCCTTTCAAGCATGGAAGCAGCACGATGATGGCATCGCGCCGGTGGCCAGTCAGCGTCATTGTAAGGCGCTGGATGGTCGGGCATGTTCCGGAACATGCCCGGCCATTCAGCGCTAATGCATGTATTTGGCTGTTGCTAGCACCGGGGCCCCCTCCGGTGCTAGCGACGCCTACAGGCATAAAAGGGCCTGTGTCGCCCGGCCCATACTTGTTGGAGGCTCGGCGGAGCAGGCACCATAGTAGCGGCGCTACCGCTGTAGCAGCCATAACAGCTACTAGCGGCGCCACCAGGCATATGGGGGGGAGTGTCGGCTGGTGCCACGGGCCCCCTCAAGCCGCGGGCCCCGTAGCAGCCGCTACGGCTGCTACCGTGGTAGTTATGCCACTGCTTCCTCCATTTAAGGGTCAAAGAAAAGCATAATCATCAATGCAAAGAGTTAGCCCGAAGCAAACATGTGGCATGTAAGAGTGTATAGGTATTGCAAGCATGTTCTTAGCAATAAATTGCCTATTGTATGTATATGAAGTGCACTTGTTTATGTCATGGTATATATACGTATTACATACATAATATATACATATTGTCTATGTAGTAATATCACAAGATCAGTTTGCAAATCATAAGATCAGTTTGCAAAAAATATCAAAGCTGTCAGTGACCAGCAAAAACCTTCAAAACATAACTTTTAATAACTTAGTCATAAAAAATGATCAACTTTAAAGCATCAAGGCAAAATAACTGCTATCCATAGGGGCAAAACTATTTAAGCATGAGGTTTAAGGATAACAGATCTCCCTGGGTCCTACCTATACACTCAATACTGACCCTAAAATAAACCTTTTCCAAAGACCTGAAGGACAGCAAATTAATTT
The DNA here is from genome assembly GCF_050947455.1 of Rhinoderma darwinii. Taxonomy (NCBI): domain Eukaryota; kingdom Metazoa; phylum Chordata; class Amphibia; order Anura; family Rhinodermatidae; genus Rhinoderma; species Rhinoderma darwinii. Next base: position 40,814,547 of record NC_134695.1, read on the forward strand.
CCCCAAATGCTAATTAATGAAGGCAATAATAAATTCTCCGATAACAAGACCAAATACCAGATGTTACTATCTCACAGAAAAGTATATCTGCCATGCCCTGACATGTTTCATCTATGTTTCTTGGTTTATCAGGGGGCAATAAAATTCATGACTGATAAAACAAGTATATACTCGAAACAATAGAAAAATGTGCACACATACTGTACTAGTAAGGCATAAAGAGGTGATAGGCATAAAATACTTAGACAAATAAGCATAGCCGGGCTTACGGTGCCCCATGTAACTCATGGCTACATATGCAACAATGGAGGAACATCCTCCAGGATACGGAGCAGATGTCGAAAACGTGCAACACTAAGGTTGGCGGCATACACAGCTCATATTCATAGCTTATATAGCATGCAGCTCTTAACCAGATGCCAACGATGTGGAGTGAAGCGCTACAGTGGTGGTAGAATGTAGGCACAGTTACAGCTCCTCATATGGTGCCTATTTAGGCCACCCCCCCCCCCCCAGGGCCTGTGTATGACCACAACCTCTGCACTCCCTTCAGTTAAACCCCTATCGCACCCATTTCATCATACCTGGGATAAATTGTAATAGCTAGTTAACTAATGTGATATTTTACAATCAAATCCTAGTGAATATTATGTTCGGTGGCTGAATAGCAACTTGTTTAAAAATTCTTGGTTTTAATATATGGTTTATACACAATAACTTTTTTTTGTTTTGTTTTTTTATTATCCAATTCTAATAACTATTACATACTACAAAGATGTAGACACATGACAGAAGAAACTGCATACTATTTAAATACAGTTATGTCAATTTGCTTCACATTCTTCAATTAGCAACCTATAATAATTTTCGTTTCAATAATTTTTATTGGTATTTTGCAATCAAATATACATACATATAACTGTACTCTTTTTAAATCATTTCGATTTTTATACTTATGTGCAAACAATGTATTTGGAGCACCTGAACCGCAATATAAAAATAACTAGAACATTAAACAGAACAGGTTGAACACCACCCAATTTACATTCACGTGTGGAATGGCTATGGATATTGCTTTACATTAAATATGTACGTTTCTCTTCAAGTAGAAGTACAATAAGGGCTATTTTTCCACAACCTCCACCTCTTAGTAAATGTGTCAGATGAGAAATTTCCATATGCAATAATTCTCTCGTATGCGTAGAACATATTAATCAGTGCCACTAATTCTGGGAGACGAGGGCTTGTAGTGGTCTTCCAATAACGAGTTAAGACCATTTTAGCCATAACTAATATTTTACATATCAGGATCCGATCCTGTGAAGGTATCTCATCCATCTGAAGCAATAATAAAGCTTTTTGTGGTAACATAGGAACTCGAAATCCCAATAACTCCCTCAAAAGGGCAAATACCGCCTACCAGTACTCCCCAATAACCGGGCATTCCCATAGTATATGGATCAACGTTCCCTTAGAAGCGCATTTTCGCCAGCATTGGGCAGTGTTTTGAGGAAACATCTGTTGGAGTCGATCTGGTGTGTAATACCACCTTAGGACGGTTTTAATCGCAGCCTCTGCGTCTGAGGCGCATGATAAGGATTAGTTTCAAGGCCTTGAGCCACTCCTGTTCTGTAAACTTGTTCCTCAAATCTCTCTCCCACACTTTTATGGGATAGGATTTAACAAATATGGCTTGGGTGTCAATTAGATCATAAATATATTTAAGGCCTTTCAGGCCTCTATTTAGCCATCCAAATAATTTAAGGTTGCATACAGAGTCCATGTTACCATGTTTTGCCAGAAAATGTCGAATTTGGAAGTACTTATACAAGTCTCTTGCAGGAACTAAGTATTTAGATCTCAGATATGAAAAGTCTACCAACTGATTGTTCTCTAGAAGGTGAGATATATCTGTTATACCACCTCTTCTCCATGTATTAACATTAAGATCTGGAATGACCAATTCCAAGAAATCTATGGGTATGGATGATTTTGGCAGAGGGAGACAATTTTTGGAACAGGTATGCAAGTATTTCCAACACCTTAGAGTGACTAAAGTAAGCGGGGAGAGGTCTGGTTGACAAGTCAAATTCCAGTAATGGAGGAATAAAAGAGCCTTTAGCGAAGCTGGGGAAATATATGAGGCTTCGATATTAACCCAAGGTTTCATATTATCTGCTTTCCACCAAGAGGAAATTTGGGTTACCATTGTTGCTATGTTGTATCCATGTATATTCGGTATTCCCATCCCTCCCAACTTCCTATCCCTGTTAAGTATATGAGAAGCAATCCTGGGTTTCTTATTTGCCCATACAAACTGTGATAATAGTTTCTGGGTTTGCTGGAAAAATGACTTGGGGAGGTGTATGGGTAGGGTGCGAAACAAGTATAAAAGTTTCGGCAGTAAGAGCATTTTGAAGGAAGCTATTCTACCAATCCAGGATATTTCACATTTTTGTAGTCTATTCACTTCATTTTTTATGTCGTTAAGGAGCGGTGTGTAATTATGCACATATAGAGACGCATATTTAGGGGTTAAGTGGAGTCCCAAATATGAGATTTCGACCTTCCTCCAGTCCAATAAATATTTGTTTTGTAGAAAGTGTATCGTGGATGGGGATAAACACAGAGGGAGTGCTTGTGATTTTTGGGTGTTGAGTTTATAAAGTGAGATATTCCCAAATAACTGTATGCAGTCTAGAACTGCTACCAGGGAAGCCTCCGGTTGTGATAAAGACAGAAGGATGTCGTCGGCGAATAATGAAATAGTGTGAGTTAACGAGCCTACTTGTATGCCACAAATTTGATCATGTCCTCCTAGCATCTGGGCCAGGGGTTCTATAGCCAGTATGAATATGAGAGGAGATATAGGATAGCCCTGTCTCGTGACGTTAGTGATATTAAAGTCCCCCGATAGAACTCCATTTGTAAAAACTTTTGCAGTCGGGTTGGAGTACAAAGCTTGAACCGCTGTAAGAATTTCCCCAGTGAATACGGTCAAATGCCTTCTCGGCATCTCACGCTAGCATTACAGAAGGTATTTTATGTTTCTCAATATGGTGTAGTAGACCCACCACCCGTCTAGTGTTATCAGACGCTTGGCGTCCTTTGACAAATCCTACCTGGTCTTCTTGGATCAGGGAGGGAAGTAGAGGGGCTAACCTGTTTGCCAAGATTTTCGCATAGATTTTGATATCTGTGTTCAACAGAGATATGGGCCTGAAATTTTGTGGGACATCCGGAGACTTCCCTGGTTTGGGTATTGTCACAACCAAGGCCATCTGATTCACCCGAGGGAACAACCCCGATGACATAGCCTTCTGAAAAAATTTATTAAGAAAAGGAGTTAAAATATCCTGAAACGTTTTATAGTATTCGTTAGTCAGACCATCCGGTCCAGGAGATTTACCAGATGGTGATCCACGAACAATACCTTGTATCTCGTTCACCGAAATTGGAGCATTAAGAGTAGAAATTTGATCTGATGACAGTCGAGGAACAACCTATAATAATTTTAAATTGGAAGCAGATAAATGCAAATGCTTCAGAAAACTATACATAAGTGGCATCTACGGCGAAAAAAGTTAGAAATTAATGTTTCCATCACTAAATTGAATTAGTATAAACAGAAGAAACAGCAGCACTCAGAGTTTCCAGAAATGTGTCAGTCTTTATTCACCAAGCATAAAACACTTGCAATGTTTTAACCCATGTTGGGTCTTTATCAAGCTTGATAAAGACCCAACATTGGTTGAAACGTTGCAAGTATTTTATGCTTGGTGAATAAAGACCGACACATTTTTGGAAACTGATTGTTGCAGTTTCTTCTACTTATACTGAATATAAGTTGTCTCCTCTGGACCTGTGACATTTCTGCTGCGTGCACCACCCACCATTGGGAAGTTGTCCACTGCTGCTGATCATACTAATTTGGTTGTTCTGCTGATTTCCTGAAATCTAAATTTAATTAGTGCTACTTACTTAATGTATCTATCTATCTATCTATCTATCTATCTATCTATCTATCTATCTATCTATCTATCTATCTATCTATCTATCTATCTATCATCTACCTATCTATCTATCATCTATCTATCTATCTATCTATCTATCTATCTATCTATCTATCTATCCATAATCTTGAGCGGAGCATGCTGCTCACGGAGCACGCAGTTAGTGGGGTAGAACTGGAGGGTGAAGACATGGCTGAGCAGTATAAGGCAAGTAGTTGGGTTAATGTAGTTAGGAGCAGTAGAAAGGGGTCAAAGAAAAGGAAGGCCAATCCTGTTTCTTATATTCCAAGCAAAATTGCCAAGTTGGGTGATGATGCGAGGGTGTCGGTCTCAGAAATGGCAGCCCTAGTCTGGAAAAAGAAAGGTTCAACCTGCAGAGGCGACAAGGCTTCTTTACTGTGAGAACTGTAAATATATGGAATAGTCTACAGCAGGAGCTGGTCACAGCCGGGACAGTAGATGGCTTTAAAAAAGGCTTAGATAATTTCCTAGAACAAAAAAATATTAGCTCCTATGTGTAGAAATTTTTACCTTCCTTTTTCCCATCCCTCAGCCGTAATGAGGCCCCATGCACACGACCGTGCCCGCAATCACGGCACGCGATTGCGGGCACGGCCGGCCGCCGACTGACAGCCGCATTTTCGGGCCGTGCTCCCATACAAAGTATGGGAGCACGGCCCGCAAAATGCAAAAGAACGGAAATGTTCCATAATTCCCGGAACATTTCCACGGCACGGACACCCTTCCGTAGTGCTACGGAAAGGTGTCCGCGTTCAATGAAAGTAAATGGGTCAATTTTTGCGGACCGCAATTGTGGTCCGCAAAAACGGAGGTTTTTAACGGTCGTGTGCATGGGGCCTTACTATGTAACTATGTAGCTATGTATTAAAACACTGAATAAAGCCGATAGCTCACTTTGTTTTCCTTGTATGTAAGATATTCTATATAATTTAGTAGCAAGTGGTGATGAAATATTTGACTCCAGAGCATTCTGTAGTGATAGGTCAGACATTTTTTATTTTAAAGTAACCGAATCACAAATATCTCATTTAAATAATATAAACCTAATCACTGGCAGAAATGGAACCATGATTAGTCTGATCCAATTCAATTCCCTCTTTCTGCTTAATTGGAATTTACAGAGGTTTTCACAATCGGCAGCAGGGCAGGGGATGGCATAATGTAATAAACTACCAGGTACTCATGCCCTGAAGAGCCCCCTGCTCCAGCCTGAGGTCTGGTTCTGTGCCACTCAGGTCTTGGAAGCTCCTGCAGCAGTCACTTGCCGTTCATCAGTCACGTGCCGCTGCAGCCAATCTCTGGCCTTAGAGGTAATGTGCTGCTCATACCAATGAATCGTACGCGACAACTACAGGAGCTACCAAGACCAGAGCTGTGGAGAACAGAACCTCAGCACTGGAGCAGGAAGCATTTCAGGGGGTTAGTATCTGCTAGTTTATTTTGTTATACTATCCCCTGCCCTGTTGCCAATTTAAAAAAGTGCCAGATAACCCTTTTAACTTTGCACTGAGCAGCTTCCTGGGACCTCGGCTAAATATTGACTTCAAATACAGATAGTTTTGATGTTATCTCATTGTTTATGTCACTACTTTGTCCGTATTGTGTTCCATCTAAATCAGGAATATAATTAGAAAATGCTGGGCCCCGTAGCAAACTTTTGAATGCACCCCCCCCCCCCTTTCGAACATGAACATTAGCCAGCTCTTTTGCATTTAATTATCAGACCTCACATCAGACAAACAAAAAAAAACTAGACACCAGACCAGACCTGGAAGATCAGGGACACAAGCCCAAAGGAATATGTTAGTCCCCCAAATTTTTTTTATATTGAAGACAGTATAGCTATAAGACAACTTTTAGAACACTATAGATTTAGCTACACTGTCTCATTGGTACACTGTCCCTGGTTATTACCATATAATGAAAATTAGTGCTGTGGAGCCTGAAACCTGTTTCCGTAAATGCATCAGCCTTGCCCCCTAATAATTGTCCCCGTCATTAACACTAATATATATATATATATATATATATATATATACTACTGTTCAAAAGTTTAGGGTCACTTAGAAATGTCCTTATTTTTGCAAGAAAAGCACAGTTTTTTTCAATGAAGATAACATTCAATTAATCAGAAATACACTCTATACATTGTTAATGTGCTAAATGACTATTCTAGCTGCAAACGTCTGGTTTTTAATGCAATATCTACATAGGCGTATAGAGGCCCATTTCCAGCAACCATCACTCCAGTGTTCTAATGGTACATTGTGTTTGCTAACTGTGTTAGAAGGCTAATGGATGATTAGAAAACACTTGAAAACCCTTGTGCAATTATGTTAGCACCGCTGTATACAGTTTTGCTGTTTAGAGGAGCTATAAAACTGACCTTCCTTTGAGCTAGTTGAGAATCTGGAGCATTACATTTGTGGGTTCGATTAAACTCTCAAAATGGCTAGAAAAGGAGAGCTTTCATGTGAAACTCGACAGTCTATTCTTGTTCTTAGAAATGAAGGCTATTCCATGCGAGAAATTGCCAAGAAACTGAAGATTTCCTACAACGGTGTGTACTACTCCCTTCAGAGGACAGCACAAACAGGCTCTAACCAGAGTAGAAAGAGAAGTGGGAGGCCCCGCTGCACAACTGAGCAACAAGACAAGTACATTAGAGTCTCTAGTTTGAGAAATAGACGCCTCACAGGTCCTCAACTGGCAGCTTCATTGAATAGTACCCGTAAAACGCCAGTGTCAACGTCTACAGTGAAGAGGCGACTCCGGGATGCTGGCCTTCAGGGCAGAGTGGCAAAGAAAAAGCCATATCTGAGACTGGCTAATAAAAGGAAAAGATTAATATGGGCAAAAGCACACAGACATTGGACAGAGGAAGATGGAAAAAAGTGTTATGGACAGACGAATCGAAGTTTGTGGTGTTTGGATCACACAGAAGAACATTTGTGAGACGCAGAACAACTGAAAAGATGCTGGAAGAGTGCCTGACGCCATCTGTCAAGCATGGTGGAGGTAATGTGATGGTCTGGGGTTGCTTTGGTGCTGGTAAAGTGGGAGATTTGTACAAGGTAAAAGGGATTTTGAATAAGGAAGGCTATCACTCCATTTTAGGAAGCCTACATCCACAGAAGATCTGTGGTTTGTTCTCCAAGATCATTGGAACAACCTCCCTGCTGAATTCATTCTAAAACTGTGTGCAAGTGTACCTAGAAGAATTGATGCTATTTTGAAGGCAAATAGTGGTCACACCAAATATTAATTTGATTTAAATTTTTCTTCTGTTTATTCACTTTGCATTTTGTTATTTAATAAAAAAAAACTATTAAGTATTCTTACTTTGCAGCATTTTTCCACAACTGCCTAAAACTTTTGCACAGTACTTTATATATACCACAAAGAGGAATAAAACTACTAATATCACCATACAGTGCCCATACAGTAGATAATCATGCTGTAAATACAGTGCAATAAATACAGTAAAATTAAATCCAGTGACTCACAGGTGCCATCTTTTCTGATTGGACTCATTTACTTCCCCTTCTCTCGCTATCCAACCCAGATCATCATGATGACTTCTACAGGCCACGACTTGTCTCTGTAGAGTTTGCAGCCCAGATATAGTTAGCTCTTCACTTTTCCAGCACATTCTCACTATGTACATAACCTTCCCATCCTGCTTAGTGCCTCCCACACAGAAATAGTGCCCCTAAATTGACAAAAGTAATTCTCACTTAGTTCCAATCTAACACTTAATTGACCAGCTCATTCTTCAGGTCTTTTCCGGCCTGTGCAGTCGGACACTGAACTGCATTGCCACTGCATCACTCCAGCCTGCGCCGTTCGCTCCCTGATCAACCATTGAATTCAATTGTATATGCATCCAAAGGACGTAGATACAATTAGAAGTGGTACCGGGTGCCTATCTCTGCAGCAGCTCTCCGTGCTGGCTTATAAAGGGGTTGCCCAAGCAGGGGACCCCGTCTATGACATTCATATGCCTTAATAGGGCATGCAGATAGGAGTTGTCCTAAGGGGACATCCTATTCAATTTTTTTTAATGGTTTTAATTTGCACTTGCATGTTGCAAAAACAAATGTAGTCCAAAATATGGAATCTATATGGATGTCATATAGATGTAAAACACGGATCCATATTTTTTAGTCTCCATTAACTTCTTTGGGAAGCATGTGGCTATCACACTGCATCTAATGAAACATGCTCCATACTGACAAAAAATTGTGTAGAAATGCAGGTTCTTGAATAGCTCCATAAAATAAAATTGGCTTTGTATTTAGGAGCTATTCTACACATGCAGAATATGGAGCCACTATACAGTATGCAATTGTGAACAAGTCCTTAGATTTGTTTTGCAATCTTTATAATTAATCTGATATGATTTATTATCCTTTTTTATTTTTTATAGGAAATTACAAGCCAAAAATTTATTTTAAAAAAAACAATATGGTTGAATTTAAAAATGACCGTAAATATGAATAATTCAATATTTATTAAACATTATTGCCTAATTCATAGAATAGACTATTCACAGTATTTGCATTTACAAACATAACTGTCAAATTCTAATAGTGTGTTTTTGTTAAAACATCTAATTCTGTAAAATGAAATTGAAATTGAAAATTAAAATGAAACATGATTTGTGCAAATCTATCCCAAACACCTAGAAGTACTGCTGACTTCTTGCTGATTAAAACACTTTATTTTAATCTGCTCAGAGGCTGCTTGAGATAAATGAATATATATTAGGAATGTTTGCAGGCCACGTTGCTTTTAGTGTGCATTCATGTAAGTTAATATACACAAATCACACACAATCTAGTCAAAATGTTTGAATAGTTTCTTATACAAGAGAAGCAGATGAATAAAGGACTCTTTTATTAACTTCTGCTCTTGCTTACACTTAATCAACCCTTTGAGAATGGTCATTTGCATGATATAGCCTATCATGTATTAAACCCTGGCAAGCAGTGTTTACAAAGCATTAATTTTTCTTGAGCTGTGGATCTTCTCATGCTGAGAACACCTTGTGTCTATTACACAAAATAGGGAAAATCAGATTACATTACAGTTATTTTGTTTTATATTCCCTCATATAATGAAGAAAATCAGTATCTTGAGAACATTTAGGTAAAGGAGGTAGTATTAACAATGTTGTCTTATTATGTAACATATGTAATGACATTAAAGCGACCCTCCGTTCCCGCGACAACAATTTAAATATAATGGGGTATATGGAGTATTATTACCTGGTGCCCTCTAGTTGTGCCCCTCTGCCGTAAATCCGCTGCTCTGGGGTGTCTCCTCTCCTGTGCTGTCCCAACATGGCTACGAGTCTAAGACACTCCCACTGTGCTCGGATTGGCCAGAGCTGCTCACGTGAGGTGTTCTGGCCAATTCGAGAACAAAGGAAGTGTCTTGGACTTTTTGGGACAACAAAGAGGGGACCCCAAAGCGACTGATCCACAGCAGAGGGGGCCAACTGGAGGTCACTAGGTAATATAACTCCATATACCCCGTCATATTTATAATTTTGTCCTGGGACAGAAGAGTAGCTTTAAACCTTTGTACTGGGTAATGATAAAGTGCAAAGATTTTTACGTTAAAATTGTAAATACAGAGGTGAGAAACCCCTTCTCTCTGCCGTTAACACTTTGAATGCCACATTCAAAGCTGATCGCGGCATTCAAAACAGTAGTGGGAAGGGGGGACATCCCCTTGATCGCATCCCAGGAAATCCCTGTGACGTGATTGATGGCTAAACGTCGTATGGGCAGACAGCACAGGGTCAATTGAAGGACCCCAGGGCTGCCTGAGCATATTCTCTGTTGTTAGGGCATACTGAGGTGTGCTCTAACAACAGCCTGTGTACAATCAGTAAAAAATAAAAAAACCACACAGAAATAAAAAATTTTTTAACAATAAATAAACTTTTCAAAATATAAGTCCCAAAACATGAAATAATATAGTCGTATTTGGTATCACCATGTTCGTAACAACCTGTTCAATAAATCAATAACATTTTTTATGATGATCGGTGTATGGAAAAAAAAAAAAAAAACTTCTGTGGAACTGTTTTTTTCTGCATTTCCGCAAAGATACAAATTTATATAAATTAAACAGTAATGTATTTGTACTAAAAAATAGCACCTACATAAAGTACAACTTGTCCCGCAAAAAAACAAAATCTCATACAAGTACGCCATACAAAAAATAAAAAAGTTATGAGCGGTGTCATGCAAAGATTGAAATATAAAAAAAATTGTTCTGTCCTCAAGGTCAAAATTGTCCGTGTCCTTAAGGGTGCGCCAAGTTGTGCCAAAATTTCGCAGCAAATACATGGGTTTAAAGTAAGCTAACTAAAAGGTGTTATAAAGTTAGACAGAAATTACTACTGTGATACATTTAGCGCATCTAGTCTAATTCTAAGCTGTCTGAATTTAAGAAAGTATAAATAAATCTGCCCCAATAGGTTCACAATTTGACAATTTGCCATTCAGTACCAAAACATTTTATTGAGGCCTAATTTTGTATCACTTCAACTTATATTACTACAACTCATGTGCAACCTCAATTTTTTCCTATCAATGAGGGTTGATATTCTTTTGATTATCAAATGCCTTTTTTTACCAATGGGAAACATTCAGTTTCTAAACAAGTGGAAATTTTGCCATTTTATTACAGTTTATGGGTGACCAAAAGATGCCGTGAAGCTCTAGCCTTTAAAGCGTCAAGGGGATAATACATTTATCACCTATCCACAGGATACTGTAGGCGATAAATGTATGATCACTGGGATACCCCTGACGAAGCACCAGCGAAACGCGCGTTGGGTCTGGCAGCGGTCTACCCTCCCGGTCCTGATCTCCTGCTCATTTTCCATTACGTAGGTGTAGGTATACTGCTCATTAGTTGGCCTATGACTGCACTTTGCATGTATTTTATTAGGTATCTATCTGTGCAAATGTACTATGCTTAGCACCTGCCTAAAAATATTGATTTATGCTCTTTGTGGGATCTTGTGACCATTTTAACATCTGGGGGACCAGGCTGCTTTCATGTTCGGATTCCATATCTTTATGAGGGTTCATTCTTTTTACTGTGTATAGTTGTAATGTGTTTTTTCTGTGTCATTTTGACTGAAATAAAGATTGTTTGTAATTTTGCAAATACTTGGTCGTGACTTTTCTTCTCTTTCTGGTTTATTATATCAGTCACTGTGACCATCGGCACCAATTTGGGGCATTGCTCGGTTTGCTCACTGGGATACCCATTGATCACTAGAGTGGAGTCCCGGGCCCCCCCCCCATTCCTCCTCACTGCATGACCACAACGGTGGTCAAGCATGTGCTCTGCTGCTCCATTCAATGTCTAAGGGAGCTGAAGGATACAGTCGAGTACAGCATTCGGTTAGCCCAATAGGTATTGAATAAAGTGGCCGGGCACTTGCATGACCACTGCTCTATTCAAACTCTTTCTCACTGTGGTTGTACAGTGAGGAGAAATGGGGGCACGGGATCGGTGGTTGTCCTGTGGGTGGCACCCCCAGCGATCATACATTTATCACATATCCTGTGGATATTTTTCATGGGATAACCCTTTTTAATGATGAGTGGGTATAGATTTCTTCACAAATATTCTTTGTAAATCTAGATATAACTTTTATTTATATTTTGTGAAATTACTATATCCGCCAACCTGTGATGTTTTTGGTCCCTGAATGATTAATGTGCTTTGTTTAATTAATACAGACTGATTGGGCTTATAGTTAGGGTATGAGATATATGGAAGATGTATGACCCTTTTATGTTCTGAGCAAGACATGTCATGACATCATTGCAGATATAGTTTGGGATAGACCCAGGTTTTTTGTTTGCCTTTCCTCATACTGCTCCTTAGGCCCCATGCACACGACCGTGCCCGCAATCACGGCCTGCAATTGCGGGCACGGCCGGCCGCCGACTGCTACCCGCATTTTCGGGCCGTGCTCCCATACAAAGTATAGGAGCACAGCCAGTAAAATACAAAAAATAGGACATGCTCCATAATTCCCGGCACGGTTCTACGGCACGGACACCCATCCATAGCGCTACGGAAAGGTGTCCGCGTTCAATGAAAGTGAATGGGTCCATTTTTGCGGCCCGCAATTGCGGTCCGCAAAAACGGAGGTTTTTTACGGTCGTGTGCATGGGGCCTTAGTGTTCTTTCACTGAAAGCCTCTTCCAGCAAACTCCAGTGTGTCTAAAACTGAGCCTTATTCATTATATACACTTATCAGAATATTTGCTTATCTCTATAGGTGTTTTACTTTGCCATGGTCTAAACAATATATTTGTACGCACGCTCGATTCTCTGCTTTAATATCCAATCAATATGAATTTGTTTGCATGTTACGTTTTTCGAAAGACAAATATAGTTGATGTGGCCTCTTGGGGGCCAAGTAGAGATAAGCGAATCTTTCTGTCAGATTTTTGACTTTGGACAAATGGCTGATCTCAACTATTTCTGTTTTGTTTGGTTGCTATAGTAAATGTTGAAGACGAATAGCAGTACTCATAAGTAGATGGTGAATTGCTCAAGGTTATTATGACATGCATGATTGTTATTAGTTATGTATTAGTTAGTAGGCATTTGTTGTAGAAATTTTTGCTACTGTTTCATTCATCTGAATATGGTTTCCATGCACATGCTGCAGAAACTACCCCATTGAGGACCTGTTCACATCAGCGTCGGGTTCCATTTGGGGTTTCCGTTCATCCATTCCGTCAGAGGAACAGATGAACGGAAATCTGATTGGAAACTATAGCTTCTATTTGCATTACCATTTATTTAAATGGTAATGCTTCCCTTTCAATTGTTTTCTGTTTGTTTCCGTTTTTTTCACTGAAAGAATAGGGTAGTCGACCGTATGACCACAAGGGCAGATGGCAAGCCGGAAAACGGATGCAATACACAGTCGCAGTCCCATTCTAATAACAGAGATCAGAACAGAGATCAGAAGACTTTGTATGCCGCAATCAATGCTAAGGGAAGAAATGGGGGGTCACACTTTGTTTTTACAATAAAATGTATTAAATAATAGTCCCAATATACAAAAAAACAATTGCATATTTGGTATCTTCACAAACGTAAAAACCTGTACAATACATTTTTAAATCATTCATGATGTTCGCTATACGGCATAAAGGAAATATTATAAATACTGTGTAGGTAACGCATTTTTCTGTATTTTTCCAAAAATTTAAATTAATATAACTAAAACGTTGATGTATATCTACCAAAAAGTTACACTAAAAAAGGTCTCATACAGCTATGTTGACCTAAAAATATAAGTTATGCTCAAGGTCAAAATTGGCCTGATTCTCAAGAGGTTAAAAAAGGTATCCACAAAAACCAATAATGTCCAAAGCGTGCACAAACTAATTTTACTATAGGACATTCATTGGAAAGGAGCTTATTTATTTAAGACCTATGTAAACATAGACAGCAGAAGGCTATAGGAGAAGTGGCAACTTGCTTGCATCGTCTCTGCCTTAAGGGCAAATAGCAACTGCTTTAAATTCCCATGTTTGCTTATGATTTAATTGCATTACTTTGCTACTGGATACCTTGTCAAGCATCCGGAACATCATAGCCATCCTAATGTCCTTTTTCTATCAGGGACTTTTACTGCAAACATGACTTCAAAGGCAACCCTGGGAGCTTGGATAAAACTGATCAAAGTCATCTGGGTCCAAGACTCACTGTCATTCTGAGCTTTGTAATTATAACTAATACATTCACATATGTGCAGATATAAGACTGACATGTGTCTTCTCTTTCTTCCTGACTGACAAGCCCCTTCACGCAACATCTCATTAATAAATCTTCTGCTCACTGACAAGGGAGGAATGTTTTGATATAGTAGTAAGACATTTTTCTGACTTGTATTAAATTCTATCATGTAATTTAACACAGCAATGTGATGATAGAAGTTTATAAACATGCCAATAGACATAAAATCCTATTATAAAACACCCTTTTATTAATAAATAAGTGATGATTAATATTGTAGTAAATTTAATTTAAAAGGGGAATTCCCATCTAAGACATTTATGGCATATCTACAGAAAATGTCATAAATGTGCAATATCCAAGAGAAGGTGTATGGGCAGCAAAGTAGAACAAAAATATCCAGGGCATAAGGGTGCAAGCCTCCAGGGATCCGACTTGTAAATCCCCAATGGTATACAAATGTAAGAAGAAAGAGGCAGCACTCAAAGGTTCAAAAAATAGAAAGTTTATTCACCCATCAGTGAAAAAGGTGCAACGTTTCAGCCGCTCAATGCAGCCTTTGTCCAGCAATATAAAACAGACAATTCAGTGCTTTTATACAACCCACAATGGGAGGAGTTACAAAACGAATATAAACATTCAAGTAGAAAATTTAAAGTTTATAAGTGTATATCAAATCGACCATACAAGGTCCATCATCATAATGTTAATACATTTATAAAATTGTGTTTAGTGAACATCCAAGAAGGTGTTTTATTCAAATAAATTGACATAGTGGCAGATCGCACAAGATATCCTGATTAGAGTCAACATTTTCTTCAGCTACGCAGACTCAGGTGTAAGAAATCAATGCACATGTGTGTATATTTTATGAATGAACATACAAACATTGGCACTCACCCAAAACAAAGGTATACATAACATGGGACATGTAGTGCGTCAAGTTCAAACATCTACGGAGTTCATGTAGTCCAAATGTGCATGGTCAGCACTAAATCACGTGATAAAGATATCACGTGAACGGCTGTCAAAACAGCCCCATATTAGCGTCTTATCAACCATGCATACATACAAGAGCGCCGGAGAGAAAACAAAGTACAGGCATCAAGAGTATAGATCCCAGACCCCAGCGTAAGTCTATTAAAATCAAAGAATCCTACTTGACCCGACCAATATCACCAATATAGGTGGCATGGTCCGAAATAATGACAAATATGACCGTGGATAAAACCACGTCATAGTGTCTAGATACGAAAGGGTTCTAAGGATCTCAAAGAAAATAGAGAAATTCAGGCGATATATATCAATGGGGGTCATGTGTAGTACTAAAGTACAATAATATTATACAGTATCTACATCCACAAAGAAAAAAGCACTCTAAACGTCCATGTGTCCCTCGGGTCAGCATCCAGAGAAGAAATTCAGTTATTTATAAATCAGACCTGAAAAATAAAAAAATAATGATTAATTATCCAAACTTACAAAAAACTCAAAATTCCAGAAAAAATATGTGCGATCTAAACATAAAATAAATATAAAATGTATATATATATATATATAGATACCCTCATAAAAATAAAAATAGAAATAAAATAATTAAATTAACTCTTACTACATAAGGGGACAATATCATCCAGTAGCAGTATGGGAAAATACCACCATCCACAGTATCCTAGGCCAAAAGAAATCTATGAAAATGCTTTTAAATTATACTCAAAGTTGAGTCCCTTAGGTTGCAGCGTATCAAGTCTACTAATCCATTTCACTTCTTTCCTTTTTAATACTTTCTCCCTATCAGCACCCCTTCTAAGAGGGGGTACATGATCTATGATAAGAAGGCGAAGCTGGTTAACCCTATGTTGGGCTTCACAGAAATGTCTGGGGATAGGTAATTCAGTCTTATTTGTATTGATCGTAGATTTGTATGTATTGAGTCTAATCCTACATTCCGTAGTAGTCTCATCTACATATAACAGTTTGCATGGACATATAAGAACATAGATCACAAAGCTCGATCTACAGGTTGAAAAATGTTTTATTTTATAAGTCTTACCAGTCTTTGGGTGTGTAAAGGAATCTCCCTTAATCATTAGACCACAATTCACACAATTTAAGCATGGATAACAACCACATCGTGAGATACGATCTTGTCTAGCCAAACTCCCACTGTCTCTCGGACCTATATCAGTTTTTACTAGTCTATCTTTCAAGTTAGACGATCTCCTATAAGATAATAGAGGGGGATTTAAATTCTGGAATATCATAAAAATTCCCCAATATAGACCAATGTCTCCTAACCACCTGCATAATTTTGGGACTGTTTGTATCATAAGTGGTGACACAAGGGATACGTTTATTATTCTTAGAACCTCTAATATCTTTAGAGTGATCCCCTTGACTCTCGTTAGTTCTAACTTGGGCAATATGGGACCCGACAAGTCTATCCGGGTAAACCCTAGATCGAAATTTCTCTCCCGTCTCGTCTAATCGACCAATCACAGTGTCCACTATCCTCCTAATCCACAGCATCTGACTAAACAGAAGTGATATGACCATCTTTCTAGGATGCTGACTCTCATACCTTAAAAGGTTATTACGGTCTGTACTCTTTATAAAGAGGTCTGTCACTAGATGGTCGTCTCTAATAAGAACAGTAGTGTCAAGAAACTGTATTGATTCGGTTGAGCTAATCATGGTAAACTTAATATCTTGGTCCATCCCGTTGAGATCCACAAAAAACTCTTGACGAGAGTCCTGTGTGTCAGTCCAAATGAGGAATATGTTGTCTATGTATCTCCACCATCCCAAAACCTTGGAAAAATGGTGGGACACATAGACGACAGATTCCTCAAGGTCCGCCATAAAAATGTTGGCATAAGTTGGGGCCATATTAGACCCCATGGCGGTACCTTTTAATTGAACAAAAAAATCGTCACCAAATAAAAAATAATTGCATGTCAGAATAATTTCCAATAGGCCCAGAGCAAATTCCTTACTTTCAGGAGAAAAATTTGTAGTATCCAAAGCTTTTTTCACACTAGACAACCCCTTTTCATGATTGATAGAAGTGTACAGTGAAATTACATCAAATGATGCCAAAATGGCCCCTCTAGGTATATGTAAATCACGAATCTTAGATAGAAAATCAGATGTATCTCTGACATAAGACCTAGCTAAAAATGCTGAATGCCTTAATCATTTTTCCAGAAAAATTGCTGAAGTGCTAAATAAAGAGTTTCTACCCGAAACGATCGGGCGCCCTGGGGGATTATCCAAATCCTTATGAATTTTTGGAAAACAGTATATCAGGGGAGTAACCGGATGTTTAGGAAGTAGAAACTCATGCAATTCTTTGTCTACCAAATCAAGTGCATATGCATTGTCGACCAAATATTTCAATCTCCTCATAAATGTCAATTTAGGATCTCCATTAACCTTTCTATAAACACTTTTTTTCTTATTTTTTTTTTTTTATTCATTTATTTTTTATTTTTTTTCAGGTCTGATTTATAAATAACTGAATTTCTTCTCTGGATGCTGACCGAAGCCGAGGGACACATGGACGTTTAGAGTGCTTTTTTCTTTGTGGATGTAGATACTGTATAATATTATTGTACTTTATTACTACACATGACCCCCATTGATATATATCGCCTGAATTGCTCTATTTTCTTTCAGATCCTTAGAACCCTTTCGTATCTAGACACTATGACGTGGTTTTATCCACAGTCATATTTGTCATGATTTCGGACCATGCCACCTATATTGGTGATATTGGTCGGGTCAAGTAGGATTCTTTGATTTTAATAGACTTACGCTGGGGTCTGGGATCTATACTCTTGATGCCTGTACTTTGTTTTCTCTCCGGCGCTCTTGTATGTATGCATGGCTGCTAAGACGCTAATATGGGGCTGTTTTGACAGCCGTTCACGTGATATCTTTATCACGTTATTTAGTGCTGAGAATGCACAGTTGGACTACATGAACGCCGTAGATGTTTGAACTTGGCGCACTACACGTCCCATGTTATGTACCTTTGTTTTGGGTGAGTGCCAATGTTTGTATGTTCATTCATAAAATATACACACATGTGCATTGATTTCTTCCACCTGAGTCTGCGTAGCTGCAGAATATTGCTGCCTCTTTCTCCTTACATAAATGTGCAATAGATGCGGGTTCCACCTCTGGAACCCATGCCTATCTGTAGAACAGGGCCACCTGACCCCATCCTACCTTGTGCCCCTGTCGCTAGGCCATGGCCACTGATTTGCGTGGTAGCTGGGTTTTCCAGGAAACAGTTGAGCACGTTTTGATATGCTGTTTCCGGAATTCCCATAGAAGTGAATGGAAATTACTTAAACTATGCAGCACATCGAGCGAGGCTGTTTCCTAAGCTACCGAGTTCTGGAAACAGCTCGCTGTGCTACGCTGTTTCCATAACTCACATTCACGTCCATGATAGTTTTGGAAACATTTTAGTAAAAAACACTCGACTGTTTCCGAAAACCAAGCCACCTCCTAAGTCAGTGGCCTGAGCCCAGCAACAGTGGCAGGAGAAAGAACGAGGGTCATTTAGAAGCATTCTAGAGATAGGCGAAGGTCCCAGAGGTGGGACTTGCCTCTATCGGACATTGATGGCAAATCCTCCAGATAAGACATAAATGTCGAAATGGGAATACCTCTTTAAAACATAGTTAGCTAATATTGATTAGAGTTTAATAATGGGGTTTGTCTTCAAAAATTATATTATATACAAAGTCACAAAGACTAAAAAACTTAGCATTTATATACAATTTCTTAAAATGTATTATTAAATTATAACACATTTAACATATAATAAAATGCTGCACTCATTTGCTTAATACTTTTAGGATTGATAATTAGTCTCAAACACAAAAACAAAGACGGACTCCCCACACACTGAAATAAGTATAAAAATGTATATATAAATATAAGTAGATGAATACAGATGTTACCATCTTTATCTTGACTGATAACTTGCTGTAGCGTGATATCACACAACATAAGCCATTGAAAAGCCATTTAAAAGTCAAGTTAAAGTTGCTTGACACTGTGTATTTAATACGTAAAAAGTCAAGATAAAGATGGCTACATCTCTAGATGGTAGGTAAAATGTTTGGCTACAAAGTGAGAGTAGGGACAATACACTTGTTGTTCAGCCAAAGTAACAAAGTAGCACCCATAATAGGAATATTGGCATGAAGAGACAAAAAGCCAAACAACACAAATGTATAATTTACATAATACAGCAATAAGTGCAGGCCAAGCGGCCAAAAACGAGTGTGTGTGTCAGAAAAGCCACCTCACCCGACGCGTGTTTCGCAGTGAATGCTTCATAATGCCTTACTCTCACTTTGTAGCCAAACGCTTTATCTACCATCTATTCATCTACTTATATTTATATGTACATTTTTATACTTGGGGTAACACCGCGTTCCAAATTATTATGCAACTGTTATGTTTCGCTGATTTTCCTAAATATTCGATGCAAATGACACTCAGTATAATCTTCAAGCCATCAACCGTTGGAGTATAATGCAAATTTTATTGAACAAATCTCCTAATGATAACAGATTTTTTTTTAGAAGTAAAAAACTCAAAATGCACTGTTTCAAATTATTATGCACAACAGAGATCAAAACATTTTAAAGGTTGTAAAGAGAACTAAAATGGTAATTTGTTGAATTTGCAGCATCAGGAGGTCATATTTACAGAAATCAAAAGCTCTTTCAATCAAAAAAAACAACTTAACAGGCCAAGTTACATGTTAACATAGGACCCTTTCTTTGATATCACCTTCACAATTCTTGCATCCATTGAATTTGTGAGTATTTGGACAGTTTCTGCTTGAATATCTTTGCAGGATGTCAGAATAGCCTCCCAGAGCTTCTGTTTTGATGTGACCTGCCTCCCACCCTCATAGATATTTTGCTTGAGGATGCTCCAAAGGTTCTCAATAGGGTTGAGTTCAGGGGAACATGAGGGCCACACCATGAGTTTCTCTCCTTTTATGCCCATAGCAGCCAATGACACAGAGGTATTCTTTGCAGCATGAGATGGTGCATTGTCATGCATGAAGATAATTTTGCTACGGAAGGCACGGTTCTTCTTCTTGTACCACGGAAGAAAGTGGTCAGTCATAAACTCTACGTACTTTGCAGGTCATTTTCACACCGTCAGGGACCCTAAAGGGGCCTACCAGCTCTCTCCCCATGATTCCAGCCCAAAACATGACTCCGCCACCTCCTTGCTGACGTCGCAGCCTTGTTAGGACATGGTGGCCATTCACCAACCATCCTCTACTCCATCCATCTGGACCATCCAGGGTTGCACGTCACTCATCAGTAAACAACACGGTTTGAAAATTAGTCTTCATGTATTTCTGAGCCCACTGCAACCGTTTCTGCTTGTGAGCATTGTTTAGGGGTGGCCGAATAATAGCTTTATTCACACTTGCAAACCTCTGGAGGATCCTACACCTTGAGGTTCGCGGGACTCCAGAGACACCAGTGGCTTCAAATACCTGTTAGCTGCTTTGCAATGGCATTTCAGCAGCTGCTCTCCTAATCCTATTAATTTGTCTGGCAGAAACTTTCCTCATTATGCCTTTATCTGAACGAACCCATCTGTGCTCTGAATCAGCCACAAATCTTTTCACAGTACGATGATCACGCTTAAGTTTTCTTGAAATATACAATGTTTTCATACCTTGTCCAAGGTATTGCACTATTTCACACTTTTCGGCAGCAGAGAGATCCTTTTTCTTTCCCATATTGCTTTAAACCTGTGGCCTGCTTAATAATGTGGAATGTCCTTCTTAAGTAGTTTTCCTTTGATTGGGCACACCTGGCAAACTAATTATCACAGGTGTCTGAGATTGATTACAATGATCCAAAGAGCCCTAAGACACAATACCATCCATGAGTTTAATTGAAAAACTAATAATTAAATGTTTATGACACTTAAATCCAAAGTGCATAATAATTTGGAACACGGTTTATTTCAGGGTGTGGGGAGTCAGCCTTTGTTTTTTGCATTCATTCTCTTGTCTGTTTCTGTCATTACATTTTTATACATTTGTTTTGTATATCAAAATGATTCTTTTAAAAGATAATTAATACATATTGGATTTATTGTGCAAGTTATTCTATGGTTAGTACTGGTGGTTGATAATAAGTCTGTTACAATCTCACTATAGGGTTGGATAGGTAAAGTCTGATAACTTGTCTGTTCTAACCATGTCTCTAAAAAGAAAGTTCTGGGAATAAAGACACTGAGAATCCCTATTCCTATCTCATACCAACTAGAGGGTCAATTTATTCTAGTGGGTGTGAGACAGGAATAGGGATACTACAGGTGCTTAATCCCAGAACACACTTTAATAAATAGTTAACCTATGTATCAAATGATATGAAATGGAAGCTCTATTAAATTAGGGCATATGATGCCCTATAGTAGGGCCCTATAGAAGCCTATAAGTGCCGTATGATTGGCCCTAAAAGTTGTATTGCGCCATAATAAGTTCATGTGCAAGAAATCGAATAGTTCATGTGCCTGCAGAGAAATACAGGTGTTGCTTATTCTACCTGCATTTTGTAAATTAAGAGGGCAGAGGGGCTATTAAAATGCCCACCAGCACATTACAACAGCCCCTCTGCTTTCTCCATTCACAAAATATAAGTGCTCCAAAGTGCACCGGCATTCTGTTGCAATTACTAAGGGGACAGCAATTTAAAATGACTGTGATTTCTGAACACGATTACCTGAATTGCTCCTGCTTATAAGAAAATTATTACTGTAAAGAATATACATCAGGGAAATGCCGATGACGCAGTTATCTGATATTCAAGCGTGCCAAGAAAAGAACACTGTGGACTCTTAGTCAAGGCATCGCCAGAATAAGATTATATGGTACCCATCGTATAGAGGTTGAACTCCTCTAAGTAAGATTGATGGGCTCTCTTTTTCATGACCCTTACCAATGACCTAACTGATAATGTGTATCTACTTTTCAAAGTACTTGACTCAGTTCAACATTGTTTGATATTGTGGATCGTGGATATTCTTATTAACAGGAAAATGAAACACTGTTTTGTATGTTCTAATTTATTTTAATATATGAGCATTCCCAAGGGTTTCTTGTATTTATGAAAGAACTAAGATCCTCTACAATGAGGATAAATAGGAGCATCCTAGGAAAAGAGCTTAAACAATTTTCATCTTATGGCTAGAGATGAAAGAATTTCCCAAAAATTGTTTCAGGTACAACTCTATTAAATTGGCTGACTAATTTGATTTGGTCTGAATAACTTTGCCGCGAATCACAAGTACCCTGAAAACTCGTGTTGGCTTCGAGGACTGAAGTTGCTGGCCACTTTATGTTTATTTTCACTAATGTGTGGGAAACATATGTGACACTTACTAATACATACTTATTAGAACATCAGAGCCGATGTCCTCCTCTGTGAAATACTGCCACTTGTTACTACTGCCTTCTCCACTGACTGCATGGCTCTCTTGTTCTGAACATGGCTGAAAATGAAGGGGCATGTGACCACTCACATCCATTAGCGCCATTTATTAAATAACACTGTACACGGCAAGGGAAACTAGCGCATGCACATTACCGTGCACAGTGTTATTCAATGGGGGCCTCTAATGGACGTGCCTGGCCACATGCTAGGCACCAGTGAAGATTTACAGCTCCCGTGTCCTCATGCCTCTTCACTTCATGTGCTTCAGGAAAATGTATGCCACACACAACGAAAGGCTCCACTTGATAAAAAGAACGGGTTTCATTACATTGCAGAGCCTGTTCCTTTTTCCAAAGCAACTACTGCTGGGGTCCTGCTTATCAATTTCTGTCTAAAGTAATATTATACAGTATGCAGAGCAAGCGACAGTGATGGACGGCAGTGACAGGCAACTTTTTTTTAATTTTGTGGCCAGGCTCCTGACGGCAGTACTGGCCGTACATTCCTGGTGGCGGCCCTATATAAAACAATGTGCTCCTAAGGACTATCTCGTAGTTGATACATAGAGATTCTGTAAATGGAATTTATGAACCAAAATATATTTATAAAGTATTAAAAGAAAAAATTAGCTTAAACTATAAAGTAGTACTGTAAATATATTGAGTAAAATTCATTATTTAAGTTTGAGGGTATGTTCACACTGCCTATTTTCAGCCATTTTTCGGGCCGTAAATGCCCCAAAAAATGGCTGAAAATATGGGGGCTGAACACCTCCAAACATCTGCCCATTGATCTCAATGGGAAAAACAGCATTCCGTTCCCAAGGGGGTTTTTACGCGCCCGTTTTTAAAAACGGTTCACAAAAAAACACCCTGTAAAAAAGAAGTGGGTGTCACTTCTTGGGCCATTTTTCATTAGGTCCATAGAAAAACAGCTTAAAAAAATGTCCGTAAAAAACGCTTGATTCTCAAAAAACGGCTGAAAATCAGAGGCTTATTTTCCTTGAAAACAGCTCCGTATTTTACAGCCGTTTTTTGTTAAGCATGTGAACATAGCCTAAGACTGGAGAAAAATAAAATTTGCTAACTTAAAATAAATGAAACTTGATCAAAATTACAAATACATTCTGCATGAGTATTGATCGTCCCAAGAATCAACTGTGTTTACATTGATGAGTCGATAGGGGTTGTCAAAGGATTATCAGCAGAGTATATACAGTGGAACTAAAGAGAAAAAAGAGAAATCATGAGGTTGTGGATGGTGGTGTACTCATGCTGTTTCCTATGTTAAAACCCGCTCAAGAAGACATACAGATCAATTAAAACATGTTTGTGTCTCCAAAGTAGTTTCCATTATTACAGCTTAATAAGTCTGCAATGACATAAGCAAACTGGTTCGTCAACAGTAAGTAATTCTGAATTGCAAATTAAAAGTACCATTTTTATGTAGATTTAAAATAATTATTTTGTTTAGTCAACTTAAAGGCTATGTACACCTAAAAAAAAAATAATTATTGTTCATATGCTTTCTAAATGCAAAATTTGGCAACTTTTATATAGTCTTCATTAAAAATTTTCTAACATTTGGCTGCTGTAGAGTCTGTGTAACTCCTGCAGACAGCTGGTCTCTTGAAAATTCGAACTCAAATCCATTAGTCCACTGATACTGATGGCTGACTAAAGAGGCTCTGTCGCCAGATTATCAAATCCCTATCTCCTATTGCATGTGATCGGCACTGCAATGTAGATAACAGTAACGTTTTTTGTTTTTTTTTAAACGATCATTTTTGGCCAAGTTATGAGCAATTTTATATTTATGCAAATGAGCCTTTCTAATGGACAACTGGGCATGTTTTCTCTTATTTCCAACTGGGCGTGTATTGTGTTTGTAACATCTGGGCGTGTTTACTTGTTTTACTAGCTGGGCGTTGTGAATAGAAGTGTATGTAAGTCTATGGGGCCGTGCAGACAGTCCGTGAGTTTTGCTCAGCGTGAGTCCGCTGAAAAAAACTCACGACATGTCCTATATTTGTGCATTGTTCGCACATCACGCACCCATTGAAGTCAATGGGTGCGTGAAAATCACGCAGGTCACACGGAAGCACTTCCGTGCGAACAGCATGATTCATGCAACAGCTGTCAAACTCTGAATGTAAACAGAAATGCACCACGTGCTTTTCTGTTTACAAACATCCAAACGGAGTGTCATAATGATGGCAGCTGCACGAAAATCTCGCATCATACGCTGATGACACACGGAGCTGTTTAGTGCCTTTTGCGAGCGCAAAACGCACACGCTCGTGTAAACCAGGCCTAACACTGAGAGAAGAGAGGGGAGAGCAGTTGAGTCAACCGTCAAAAACAGTGGACTGACGGACTTCAGTCAGAATTTTCAAGAGACCAGCTGTCTACAGGAGTTACACAGACCGTACAGCAGTCAAATGGTAGGACATTTTTAATAAAGACTATTTAGAAAGTTGCTTAATTTTGCATTTAGAAAGCAAATGAACAATAAAAAAAATGTCAGTTCAAAGGCGTATAAAGCCTTTAAAGTATGAACACGTCTAAAAAGTGGGTGGATAGCAATGACTGTGTAGTAAAGTGCTGAATGGTGGAAAATGGTGAAATGTGTTGATTTTTGGTAAAGAAAGTGAAATATATGAGAATATCTACAGTTTAAATCTGAAGACTAAAAAGTTTAGGAATTCTGTGAAGAAATTTCGCAGCATTTACAGTAGCAGCAAAGTGGGTGAGATTTCGAAAATCTCATGCCCAAGTTGCGGAAAAAAAATGTAGTGTAAACGTAAATAAATTGACCTGCAGTGCAGAATTTAAATCCACAACCTGTCAATTTATGCTGATTTTCTGCAGCAAGCCAAGTGTTGCGACCTTTCCGTTACAAAAATCGCAAACGCAGAGAAAAAAAAAATCATACTTACCCAGAACGCTCTCCTTCTTCCTCCAGTCCGGCCTCCTGGGATAACGTTTGTTCCCATGTGACCACTGCAGACAAGCACAGGCTGCAGCGTCACATGGCCTGCAACGTCATCTTGGGAGGCCGGACTACGAGCAGAAAAGAGGTAGGGGGTAAGAATTGTCTTTTTGTTTTTAATCCAGCGCTGCATTACACAGCAGAAATTCCGTTCTAAAAACCGCACCACAATGTGGTGCGGTTTTCAGACGGAAGGTGCTGCGGGTTCCAGGTCGAATACGCTGCATATTTTTTATGCAGCGTATCCAACCCGTGGGAGCCCGGCCTTAGAATTAATTATTGGTCCTTTTATGTTACCCATTATAACTTTTGTATATTGAATTTCTAAACAACCAGACAACTGCAAAGATTCTACGCCATACATATTAGCTTGTACATTGAAGATCAGTTTGGATTTACTGCATATGTTTGTGTATATTCCATATGTGTTTCTTATTATAATTGGGTTTGATCTGATTTTCTTTGTGAAATATTTCAATACCTTTATTTCCACAATCCCAATGTCTAAATATGTGCAGCAGTCAAACAGGCAATGTACAATTTGTTCCCCATTAGAGAGACTAATTATTTCTATATTAATTGTGCTATCAATTCTTTGTGCAGCACTCATTGTTATAAAATTATCTTCACATTCTGCCTGTATTGCACATTGGTTTTCCAATCTTTATACAGCCTAAATGGAACAATTATGAAGTGTGTTCATAATAGCGCCATTAAAACACAATGGCTTGTCAGAAGAAAATCCTTCTAATGATGCTGGAGTAATGAGCATTTTCTAAGATATCATGGAGCAAAAATGAGTCCTCTATCTACAGCAGTACACATTTAATTAGGTTCCCTATAATAAATCAATCACATGACATGCCCAACATGAATTCCTATTCATGAGGAAATTGTCAGGAAATTTAGGAAATAATATCTTTGCTTTTTGGAGATAATGACGCTGAAATAGTTTAAGTCAAAAGCTCTTTGTATATGTTCTAGATACCCCTTAGAAGGATCATCAACTGTACTGAAATTATGAGCTCATAACGCAATTTAAAAAAAACATGCAAATTTATATTGGAATCAAAAAGCCATTTCAGACAAAGCTGAGGTAAGGCCAGAATAACACACATAGTTTTGATGCAGTTTTTGGTTTTGTTTTTTTGAGCCAAAGTCAGAAGTGGAACTAAAAGTTAAGTAATATATAAAGAAAAGACTAATGCACCTGCTTTCTTTTGTGACTACTCCAGTGTATGGCTGACAAAACTGAGCCAAAAACTGAACTAAAAACTGTGTGTGTCATTCTGGCCTAAAGAGGTTGATTCATGAATACAACCACTTACCACTTAAAAAAATAATCCGGCTGGTCAGCTGATCCTCATGGGTCTGGCTTCTCTACCTCCCATCAATCAGTTGTTATCGCCAGGAAAGCCACGGCCAGCCACACATTTCCAAAGCAGTGGCTGTCTATGTATTGAATGGCCGTCCATGTAAGGCATGAAGTTGCCATTCTGGCACATAGACGGGGCTCAAGAGCTCAAGACTGGAAGTCCCTAACAGGGGGTTGACATGGTGAGACAACCCTTTAATAGCAGTGATATAGTATATGTGTTTAATTAAATGATAGATAGATAGATAGATAGATAGATAGATAGATAGATAGATAGATAGATAGATAGATAGATAGATAGATAGATAGATAGATAGATAGATAGATAGATAGATAGATAGATAGATAGATAGATAGATAGATGATACACAGATATATGATTGATCCAAAATTCCTCCTCAACTTTGTGCAAATCTTATTTGCAGCTTTTTGCAGCTAAAGGAATATGTTTGGTGGAGGTGATTGCTGCTAAAGGGGGATAACATTCAGACCACATTTTATTAGTAATCAATACAGAAATGCAGGTAATTCCAAGGAGTTCACTTACTTTTTTTTTTTTTTGCAACTGTATATAACTTCTGTGTATTATACTATTTTAAATAGCACCTTCCTGTGCGTTTTTCTGTTTTTGCACATTCTGGTTGTTGGCTAATAGATGACACATGGTATGTATCAAATGTTGCCTTAGTAATGACTACCAGAAAATAAAATTTTAACTCATTTAAAAAAAATAAAGAAGGGCTGTATAGTCACTGACTAAGGTCATGGGTTTAGTTTGTCAAGGTTTGTCCAACGGGTTTTCCCTTCTATCATAACTTATTTTTTGAGGACCACAATCTAGAGGAACATTTTTGCGCAACAACTTTGAATGGTCGTCTTAAAGAATTTTCACTGTATTTGTAGTTAGATAAATAGACAGATATGAGATTAGATAGATAGATACAGGGGTGGGATCCGGCCGGTTCTCCCCGGTTCTCCCGAATCGGTTGTTAAAATGAAAGCCGGTTCGCAGAACCGGGTGCAGCGGAAAGCCGGTCCCCTGCACTCAATTGTATTCACGTCCTTAGGACGCGGATACAATTGAGTTGACTAGCGCTGCCCTGGCGAGGCACATGATACCTCACCATTTGGCGCTTTAGTGATGATGCAGTCGGCGCGATGGCGGTGACGTCATCGCGCCGCTGCATCGTTCCAATGGAGGACTGATGCCGCTGGAGGATAGCGCGGCAACGGGACAGGTAAGAAAATTTGTTTTTTTCCTTCTACTGTGTGCACTAAAGGACACTACATAGGGGACTATACAGGGAACGAGAACTACAGAAGACTATAGGGGACCATATACGGGGACATACTAAAAAGAATGAAGAGAAAGAATGAAGAAAAAGACTGAACATTATTACTAATGGGAAGAAAATATACAAAAGGGCAGATTTTCTTTGTAGTTAATGAGGAAATAAACACAAATTCCATATAAACAGACGACTTAGAAAATTCCTGTGCTTGATAGACCTGGAATGAACAGGATCTATGTGTAGTTTATAAGGGAATGAGTTCATTCCCTTATAAACTACACTTATATCCTGTTCATTCCAGGTCTATCAAGCACAGTAAACATTTTTTACACATCTGTTTCCATGGAATTTGTTTTCATTTTCTCATTAACTACAAAGAAAATCTGTTCATTCCATGTTTTCGAAACATAAAAAACTCATATCTTTTTTAATATTTTCGCCCATTACTAATATTGTTCATTCTTTTTCTTCATTCTTTTACTTCATTCTTTTTCTTCATTCTTTTTCTTCATTCTTTTTCTTCATTCTTTTAGTATGTCCCCTATATAGGGGCCCTTATCTACAGGGAACGCCTCAGGGGGCCCTTATCTACAGGGAACACCACAGGGGCCCTATCTACAGGGTAACGCCACATAGGGCCCCATGTGGCCTTCCCTGTAGATAGGGCCTCCTGTCGGGTTTCTGTAGATAAAGCCCCTTGTGGTGCTCCCTGTAGATAGAGCCCCGTGTGGCGTTCCCTGTATATAGAGCCCCAAGGGAACGCCATAAAGGGCTCTATCTACAGGGAACGCCACAAGGGGCTCTATCTACAGGGAGCGCCACAAGGGGCTCTATCTACAGGAACGGCACAGGGGACCCTATCTACAGGGACCGCCACAGGGGCACAGGGGGCTCTAGCTACAGGAAACACCACAAGGGGCCCTATCTCCAGGGACCACCACAGGGGCACAGTGGGCTCTATCTACAGGTAACGCCACAGGGGGCTCTATCCACAGGGAACACCACAGGGGGCCTATCTACAGGGGGCACTATACAGGAAACGCTACAGTGAATGCCACAGGGGGCACTATCTACAGGGAAAGCTACAGGGGGCCCTGTCTGCAGGGAACGCTACAGGGGACACTATCTACATGGAACGCTACTACCTACAGAGGGCTCTATGGGGAGAACTATCTATAGAGTGCTCTACTGGGAGCACTATCTACAGAGGGATTTACTGGGAGCACTATCTACAGAGGGATCTACTGGGAGCACTATCTACAGGGGGCACTGTATGTGGTGCATTACTTTACAGTGTTTGACACAATTTTATTCAGGGGCACAGTGTATGTTACTATTAGATTCAGGAGCACAGTGTGTAGCGCTATTATATTCGGGGACATAGTGTATGATACTATTATATTTGGGGGCATAGAGTGAGGTACCATAAGAATTTGCTCTTCGTTTATAGGCGCAGAAATGTTGAAAGTGAGCTTCCGAAGACATCTGAGCAGCAAATTTACCCATTTCCGCAGAAATGGGTAATGACCAGGGGGCATCATAGAGTTCTGGACCAGATGGAAAAGTAAAGACAACGACTCGAAGCTGAGAAGTCGTCACCGGTGAGTCACTAAATGTAAATGTTTATTCTCCCTGTGACTGCTCAGTACTGTAGTCACTGTATGATCTACAGCGAGATGATTTGTGTATCATGCTTTTTTGTGAAACAGCAACTCCCAGCATATACTTAACATCGTTCTGGCTATACTGGGAGCTGTAGTTTTATGCTGTACAAACTTATATGGCATGGGTTAAACTAAATTTGCAAATTATCTCTGTACTGAGCTGCATTTGTACTGGTGCTGTATACATGTACTGAGCTTAGTTCTTGTGCTATATATACTGTATATATGTACTGAGCTTGGTTGTGGAGTTATATTCATCATAACAACCAAGCTCAATACATATATACAGCACCAAAGAAAAGCTCAAAATACATATACAACTCCAGAACTAAGCTCTGCATATAAATACAGCACCAGGACAAAGCTCAGTACATATATACAGCACCACAGCAAAGCTTAGTGCATATATACAGCACCAGAACTAAGCTCGGTACATATATACAACACCAGAACCAAGCTCAGAACATATATACAACTCCAGAACTAAGCTCCGCATATAAATACAGCACCAGAACAAGGCTCAGTACATATATGCAGCACCACAACAAAGCTTAGTACATATATACAGCACCAGAACAAAGCTCACTACATAAATACAGCACCAGAACAAAGCTCAGTACATATATATCAGAACAACCAAGCTCAAAACATATATATATATATATATATATATGTACTGAGCTTTGTTCTGGTGCTGTATATATGTACTGAGCTTTGTTCTAGTGTTGTATATATGTACTGAACTTTGTTCTGGGGCTGTATATATGTACTGAGCTTTGTTCTGGTGTTGTATATATGTACTGAGCTTTGTTCTGGTGCAGTATATATGTACTTAGCTTTCTTCTGGTGCTGTATTTATGTACTGCGCTTTGTTCTGGTGTTATATATATATGTACTGAGCTTGGTTCTGGTGTTGTATATATGTACTTAGCTTTCTTCTGATGCTGTATTTATGTACTGTGCTTTGTTCTGGTGCTGTATGTATGTACTGAGCTTTGTTCTGGTGATATATATATATGTATTGAGCTTTCTCCTGGCACCGTATCTGTGCATTAGCTGGGAGTGTTTTTGCGGCTTACTGCTCACGCCGCACTGTCCTCCACCCTTCTCATGTGCACAGCCTAACTAAATGAGCTGAGCACGCTTAGGATATTGAATGTGCGCATATAGGCCTATACGTAATGGGTGAGTTTAATATAATGTGTGGGTAGGTCTAGGGAATATCATAATTGTTTTATTTTATTATTAGAATCATTCTCAATGGTGCGATACACCGCAAAACACCGTGAACCCACCCCCCCCCCCCCAACATGTCTTCGTCCGAAAACAGGGAACCTGGTGTTAAAAATTTGAATCCCACCCCTGGATAGATAGATAGATAGATAGATAGATTGATCGATCGATAGATATTCAGCTAAGCAAGATAGGGGAGATACACATCAGATCTAGGGGAAGCAAAATGTTGTTTACTATATCAACCAACCAACCATACTCCAGCTGTCATTTTTCAGAAGCCTTTTGGTAAATAAAAACAGCATCTTGTTTGCTGACTTCACCTAATTTTTCCTTATTTTTTATAAATCTCCCCAAAAATCTTGACGACACCAACAATAACTACCAGAATACACCAAACCATTTGCCACCAATATGGGACTGAGCAGTTAGAAGAATTATCCGGTGTTACTAGTGATTGTATTAAAGCTCTTTACTAGAGATGAGTGAATTGGTAATTATTCGCACTGTCAGTTTCTATTATGGAGCCATATCTTCCACATATAAGAGAGTAAAGGGTGTTATATTAGAATATAAATTATTTTTTTTATCTACATTGTCTTATTTGGTGGCAAATATGGTTCTGTAATAGAAAACTTGGCCATCAATGGAACACCAACCAGGTAACTTTTCATTGATTCAGTCATCTCTGCCATCAACAGTTATTCACATTTTTATTGCAGTTTTATCAAATTGGCAAATTAGTTTTCTTGTTGTTTCTAAGTAAATTCTTTGTCTTGTCCCTAGACCACTAAGACTGATCAATCGAAAATCCACAAGGAGCAAAAAATAAAATCAGTCAATGAAATGATGAACAATTTGTTGGTGCAGTTAAAAATCAAGTAAACCATTTAGCTATAAAAAAGAAAAATGCTATTTGAAAAAAATGTTCACCAAGAGAGTTCCAGATTCTAGTTTTTGTGTGTATACATGTGTGTGTCTTTTTTCTTTTCATAAAATATATGGAGACATAAGATCCATAAACAGCCTTCTCCATAATAAAGATTTAGACATAACACACAATCTCAGTCTTAAATATGTTTTTTAGTCTTGTGTACCAATTTAGAAAAATTATATCTTGGAAGTAAAGAGCACTAGACAGATTAATAAATGAATAAGAGATAGGACAACTGATAAAATGACAAAATCTGATTCCCGCCAGTTTCAAACAGTTATAATATTGCATAATATAGATCACCACAGGGTTGTATTGTCATCTAAGGTCAGTAGAACCAATGCCGTAATATTATGAAACTGGCCTTAAGTTGGCCAAACTTACACTGACTGCTCGTTCGAATGAGATCTATTTCTTCCGACCCCTTCATACGCCTGCTTGCTCTACTCGGCCAAGTATGCCTGTGTTCTCAACATAAAGAGGTAGCATAAGCCACTTCCAGACACCTGTGGCACAATGACAAGAGTCTCAGCGCCCGTATGTCCACTTATCGAAACTTCTCATATGTCTCTATGACATATCAAAAGTTAAGTGAAAGTGCAGAAACTCTTTCAATAATGTATCAATATTGCTCATAAATATTATAATCCACAAGCTTATTGTTATACACAAGGAAACTGATTCATTCTAAAGATCTCATTATGTTGCTTGTTACATGACATAGTATAGTTATATTAGCAAAGTGAAATATCATAACACACTTCAATAAATCCTATACCAGTATGGTTTTAAAGATGAATAAAGGAAAACACTTTGTCTTTTTTCTGATTCAAAAATTGTTAACATATGCTTTCATATCTAGAACAAGTCCAATTCCTGAAGGATATGCATTGAAAACACTGTGATCATTGGTATTAGTCATCATTAACACCATAAAGACATATGCAAGGTTGGTAAGGGCCAAGTTTATAATGAAGTCATTGATATTTTAATGAGCCTCTATTCAGTGAAGTGAATAAAGCAACTTGTTTGGCTGCTTTAATGAAGGTTATTCCCATAGACACAACATAGGGGACACAACCTGGTGAATAGAGTTTGTTTTAGGAAGGAACAAGTTAATTTACAAGAACCATTCCCAGTGTGCTGTAAATAACTCTATGAATCGTTTGTCTTTTCCAGTTTACTACAATTCAAGTCTATAATTCTCTTCTTTTGCACCATTTTGCCTAAAATAAATGTTTAATATCATAGTCAGAATTTTTTGTTCCAAATTTTTATATTTATCCATTACCATTCCAAGTAGTTTTTACCTGTTTGCATGGAAAGCAGAAAATCTAAGTAACAGGATATTATTTCCGACTAAAATACAAAGAAAAACATCCATTGCCTCTTTCTACACACATAGGGGCATACATAAAGCTGAAGGGACCCATAGCATACATTTAAATGGTGCCTTCACCTGGCACTGGTTAACACCACGACATCCCTAACCACCTGGGATTGGAGGACTTGGTGCTTGTTTGAGACCCATCGTCTTTCCAGGGTCTTTGGGTTAATTCCCCCACCTAAAGAAATTATTTCTTTCCAATATCAACTCTAAAGAGACAGCAATTATTAAAGAGCTTGCCTCAGAATAGGAAAAAGGGTAGTTTTCCCAATCAAAAACAGCACCATTCTTATTCATGGGTTCAGTCTGGTATCGCAGCAAAACTCAATTTACTTGAATAGGGATGAGCTGCAATGCAGACACAGCCCATGAAAAAGAGGAGTGCTATTTCTAGAAATAAAAACAGATATTTTTTTCTGATTTATTACATTAAATTAATTGTTGGTGCAGTCTCAAATGTCCTATGCATTTTCAACCAACTATTGAGCAGAGGAGAGCGCAATCTGAAATTATATATTTTTTTCATTTATACATGTTTGTTCAATTTAGGAAATAATTCACAAAGTCAGCTGCACTTTGTTTGATACCTACTTAATGTAAGATAAAGTGTCAGATCAGATTACAATCCAACGACCTAATGTGATCACTGAGTGCATGCTATATAATTGGAGCCAGTGTCCGAAAATAGTGCTTTAAAGGAAATACTATACCAAAAAAATGGTAAAGAAATATATTGGTAAATTGTAAAAATTATTTATAAATATATTGTTATGATGCAGTTAAAACCATTTAATTTGCTCATTTATCAGTAGTTTATACCTTCCAAAAATATTTCTAAACTTCTGCATTTATCTTTTCAGTTCTGAAGCAATCTTAATTATGGTAGAATTTCTTAAAAAGTTCATAAGGAAAAATCTAGTCTTTTGGGCAGACGGTCCATGTACAAATCTATCCATGTACTATCCTATTAAATAGTATCGTTGTCGGCAGCACATTTCCCTGTGTAAACAGGGAGATCTGCTGCCGAAATGATGGAAATGTATGGGACGAGCGATCGGAGTAACGACTGCTCGTCCCCATACATAACCAAACACTGCTGTCTTGTTGATTGGCGTTCTTTTCACGGGCCGTGTAATAGGACCTTGAGGGTATTTTTACATGCGGCAGATTTGTTGCAGAAATTTTTGTGACTATCCTATTCATCTGAAAAGAACTTGCAGAAATCCTTGCGGCTGCTTCAGAAACAACTCCATTTAGATGTGTGGAAAAGATTTTTAGTTACAGAGATTTCTGCAACAAATCTTCCACATGTAAATATACATGTGGAAGATTGAAGGGTTAAAATTTGGGCTCAAACACATGGCAAAGCCATGTGCATAGGCCTGTACTTTGGCGCAAATTACAGTCCCATAATACAGACTAGAAGGCGCTCTATGTTTCTATGTTTGTCACTTCCAAGAGACAATGGAAAACTGTAACATGATAAAGCATTCCACACATTTTGTTTTCTCATGGTTTTTGTATGAATTTTCGAGAAAAAATGTCTGTGGGCTTCTGTATAAAATCAGAGGCACACTGGGATACAGTAAGACCTAATAGCAGACTATGGGTGCCGTGTCATGGATCCTTACAGCACATATCCATAATTTAGTTTTGTGCATGAGCACTTAGACATCTTTATTCTACAGAGTGTTCTTTGTCATGTGGAGGAGATGAATAACTGCTATAACCAGTTGGTTTTGGGTAGAACATACAGAAATAACATTTGTCACCAGAGAAAGGGCTTTGTAAATACCTCTGAAAGCCGAAACATGCCCACTCTATATATCATATCAACAAGAGGAATGAAATGTCTAAAAACTTTCCATATCCCCTATAAAAGTATAATGACTTCACATAGGTGTGACCCTTATTGGGACCACCCTCTAGTAGCCAGATCATTGGGCCGATAGCAATGAACAGCTCTTGCTCTAGTGGTCCACGTGTTTAATGGTCAGCCACTCATACCACTGTATGTATGGCGAGCCGCAATATTCCCTGGTTATATCAGCTATTTACCGGGGTTTAATAAGCTAGTCAGATATATTATGGCGTGAATGAGAAAAAAAAATGATGGCCCAAAAAATAAAAGATGTTTAAAGTTGGAGTTACACGATAACAAATATGTTTGTATTAAACCATAACTAGGTTTTATGTTTTTATGGAACAAAATAACTTTTTAAAGAGCTACATTTAACATTAAGCACTTTGACGTGGATTTATGACCAGTAATATTGTTTGCAGTTTTATGTTATAATAGAATTGTTCCAACTAATTTGTGTTATACATAGGAATGATATATAAGTAGTGTCAGCTGCACTAGCAAGATTGCTACTTCTTGGATTCAGCTGTTTTGCTGTATTCTACCAGAAGTATCTAACATCAATAGATGAGAACTTGAAGATTATGAGCCTCTGTAATAGGACCTCCACCTACAAGTTGCCATTTATAATACTGGTCCCCCTCAGGTCCCAACGCCTGGGTTCAACTGCTTCCTCTGCACCCCCTATAACTGTACCCCTGGTTAAGAGGTAGTATATTAAGCATGCATCTTGTAATGACGGGGGTGGGGAGACAGACAAGTGAGCCCTAATCTACCCGCCACTCAGTCCCTGCCTACTTGCAACGACCCGCCCTAGGCGACGGGGTACAACTGGGCGACGGTCCCTACGCTCAATAAGTGCACGACAGACAAACAGACAAGGGTACACAGAGCTAGGGGGAGAAAGGGGCAGTTGCCCACGGCAACACCGTGAGCAACAAGAGAAGTGAACAAGCCGAGTCAAACCAGGAGAGTACGAGGTGCCAAACACAGAGCCGGAGAGTAGTGAACAAGCCGCGTCAAACCAGGAGTGTACGAGGTACCAAACGCAGAGCAGGAGAGTAGTCAGCAAGCGGGAGTCAGCAAGAGGGCGGGAGCTAGCTCCGTCTGGCCAGGCTGTGATAGGTTCTCCCACTCCGAAGCCTGCCACCCTTAGTGGTGGAAGATGGAGTCAGTCTCACAGACATAGAAGCAGGTGCAGACTGATTATCTATGGGCGTTAACCCCGAAGCTGTGCCTGGCAGATCCTTTACACATCTATTCTGTAAATATTAATGGGGAGTGGGGTCTTTTCAATAGTAGGAGTAGAAGTTTTCCATCAGAGCTATGGCAGAACAAAATAAAAAGTTGGTTTAATTATTCTCGCTATTGAAAACGTAATTCTAACCCTACAGAAAGAAACACTTAGAAAAGAAATACAAGACTTGAATGCAATCAAAAGAGAAATAATAATCTAATAAAACGGCTAAACATATTTACAAGGAAACATTAGGATTTTTAAGGGGATAATATGATTAAAGGTAGAGAAGCAATAACCCCATGCACACAAATAACATTATTAAAAGTCTTTATTAATAGCATATGTCTTCTCCTTTACAAGTCATTTACAAGGAGTTCTATAATATAAAACAGGCTTCTGGCATAATAATAGCAAAACAAGAACCAGCTACAAAAGGAAAGGTTAAAAGGGGTTTCTGAACATGAAATAAGGTAGCCAACTAGGCGACCACAATGTAGTTTTAGCTAAATTAAATCAAATCTCTGTTAAGAAAATAGCTTCTAACATGTCCTTATACTCAATATCAGCATATTGTGATTCACCTTCTACAAAAGTAGCTACTACTACAAAAGCAAGGAAGCTGTATTATCCGTAGAGTGAGTAAGAAAAATCGGGAAACATTAGATAAACATTGGAAATCAGCACACATAACGCTTTATGTAAACTTTAAATCTACATTGTCAATTTTAGCAGTAGTTACTGTCACTAGTTTCTATTTCTTATGAGTTAATTAAAAACGGAAGAATTACATCTTGTCGATGATGTCTCCTTTGTGTGCAATGATCTAGAATGACGATGAAATTAAAACTGGATATGCACATGTTCTGTTTAGATTAAGGGTTGGTCCTCAGAATTGTTTCCTCTGGTGGGTCCAAGTAACCCCTCTCCTACATTGACTCTATACAAGTACATTTTCCACAGTTGCTAACATTATAATGTACCGATAACAAACAAAATATAGGAGCCGCACCGTAGCATGAAATGTGGGTGCTGCCCTCAGTGGAAACTTGACGTGAGACCCCAAACAAGTACAACCACAATCCAAAAAAAAAAGGCAGCACTCTAGTGGTATAAAAATCCAAAATGTATTCGCCCAACATACAGGCAGCGTGACGCGCTGTATTAGATGACCTCTTTTCCACATTTTCTCCTATCTACCATATGATTGGTTAATAGTGGAACCCGGAAATTAGGTTGTGAGCATGCGCGGAGGATTATTATGAACGCCGATCGTCATGACGGTAATATTGTATTAACTTAAACTTAAAACCTGAACAGGTGTGTTGTTCGTAGCGACTTGGGGTGAGTGCCAACTGTAACTCGTAATATGATGATTGACACTTTATTGCACATGCATGTATTTTTTGTGATTATTGCGATATATGCTTATTTTTTATTGAACTACTGTTTCACATGTCTTTCACATGATTGTTTTATTAATTACAGTATTTGTATGTTGTATTACTGCATTGCACTTTGCACTTTAAACTTAATCATGTCTGATTATCATACATTGCCAATTTGTATTTTTGCACACTATTTAAATGCTTGAAGCACACACATTCATAGCTTGAAAATGCCTTCAATGGGAAGGTGAAACGTTGCCTGTATGTTGGGTGAATACATTTTGGATTTTTATACCACTGGAGTGCTGCCTTTTCTTTTGGATTGTGGTTATAATGTACCGGTAATTGCAAGTGGCTGAATTAGTACAGCCATGTCTATTGTGGATGAAGGTCTCTCAGAAAAGCTTTCTGCACTATAGATGAAAGAACGTATGACTGCAGAATCAGACTACATAGTGATTTTCTGGCATTTGCATTAGGCCATACAATGTAAAAAGTCAATATCAACTTAAAGAGGTATTCTCATCTCCAAAGGATATGCAATAAATGTCTGATAGATGCAAGTCCCCCCTCTGGTACCTGTATCTATCTCTACAACGGGGTCCCCTGGCCCTCATCCTACCTTTTGCCGCTATTGCTGGGCTGAGTTACAAGGTGGCCAGGTTTTTACGCAAACAGCATAGCACAGTGAGCCATGTTTTTCCATAGCTACTAAGTTATGGAACCAGTGTAGCTCACAGTGCTACGCTGTATCCGTAACTACCATTCATTCTATGGAAGTTTCAGAAACAGCCTAGTAATACCCGGCCACAGCAGTAAAATGTAGAAGGGGGATTCATGGGGACCCATTCTGAATATAGTTACGGGTCCTTGAGGTGGGTAAACTACTTTAATTACTCATGATTACATTTATTATAATTACTACATATATAAACATTGCCAACCTATAATTAACTGCATATATGACTTAAAGAGGCTCTGTCACCAGATTTTGCAACCCCTATCTGCTATTGCAGCAGATAGGCGCTGCAATGTAGATTACAGTAACGTTTTTATTTTAAAAAAACGAGCATTTTTGGCCAAGTTATGACCATTTTTGTAGTTATGCAAATGAGGCTTGCAAAAGTCCAAGTGGGTGTGTTTAAAAGTAAAAGTCCAAGTGGGCGTGTATTAGGTGCGTACATCGGGGCGTTTTTAATACTTTTACTAGCTGGGCGCTGTGAAGAGAAGTAACATCCTCTTCTCTTCAGAACGCCCAGCTTCTGACAGTGCAGATCTGTGACGTCACTCACAGGTCCTGCATCGTGACGGCCACATCGGCAGCAGAGGCTACAGTTGATTCTGCAGCAGCATCAGCGTTTGCAGGTAAGATCGACTTACCTGCAAACGCTGTTGCTGCTGCAGAATCAACTGTAGCCTCTGGTGCCGATGTGGCCGTCACGATGCAGGACCTGTGAGTGACGTCACAGATCTGCACTGTCACAAGCTGGGCGTTCTGAAGAGAAGAGGATGTTACTTCTCATCAGAGCGCCCAGCTAGTGAAAGTATTAAAAACGCCCCGATGTACGCACATAATACACACCCACTTGGACTTTTACTTTTAAACACACCCACTTGGACTTTTGCAAGCCTCATTTGCATAACTACAAAAATGGTCATAACTTGGCCAAAAATGCTCGTTTTTTTAAAATAAAAACGTTACTGTAATCTACATTGCAGCGCCTATCTGCTGCAATAGCAGATAGGGGTTGCAAAATCTGGTGACAGAGCCTCTTTAAGGCTAAGTTCACACTTGCGTTGTATAATATGTTACTCTGATTCATTTTTGTTCTCGCCTCATCTCGATAGATACTGCGCATGCGCCGTTGAACAGGCCGATCACTGGTCCAACCTCTATCACATGACCTATACAGTGTCTTATTTAAATGAGAATATGAACACATTTTGACCCTCTGCTCTGGGACTCCGGCTCTGGGGTCAAATTAAGTTTTTTTTTAACCATTATGTAAGAGAGTGTTGTTTGGTACAGCACTGATATCTTGCAGGTTTATCATTAGCTCTCACTGATCTAATGAGAGCATTAAATTGGCAACGGAAATTGTTTATAGCTGGGTGCAGTAGGCGTGATGAGTCCCTGCTGCTGGCGCATTGCATGCTGGGACACAAGCGGTGCATGCCGGGAACTATATGACCGGAAGAGCAAGACAACGAACACACAGAAGTAAACAAACCTCTCAATGTAAACAATAGAGAAAAATTGTAAATAAAAAAATAAAAATGTAGATTACGATTTTCAGGGGGCATTAATAGATTAATTGAGAAGCTTTGCAGTCATTAAAAAAAAAAAAAAAAAAGTGTTGGAAAACACCTTTAATGAACACAGACATTGACCCAATAATACAATATATACAATGATTAAATAAAATATATATACTTATTTCTAAGTATCCTACATGTACTTCAATCTAATAATGAGACAAATACTAAGACACAGTGTGGCTTCTTATAGAGGCAGTTAAACAGAAAAATTATATATTAAGTGAATAATTTGAGCAAATTGACAAAGTTTTATATGTGGCTGTGCTGTACAAGTTTGTGCCTTGATTTAACGGCAAACAGATGCTCCTTTTGTTCAATGAATGAAGTGAAACATTTATTGATGTCATTGCAACTGAATGAAGGTTCATTGCTTTCCCCAGCTGGCTAGATTAATGAAATAGGTTGCACAGAAGTGCCTGTTAGTCTTTTACTGTACTATTTTTGTATATTGTGCTATAGTTGAAAAGACTGGTTGGAAGATGTTAAGGGATATTCACTCCGAATAAATAATGTTTGCTACAAGTGGAAGGTAATTAAAGCATCCAGATCAAACTTTACAATAATAGACTAAAATCACAGAATAGATGCAGGTGCTTCAGTGGATCAAGGAAGATCTCATATCATCAGAACTAGGAAAAAATAAATCCATTAAAGGGGTATTCCACCCTTTAGCATTTCTTACCTATCCACTGGATAGGTGAAAAATGGTAGATCAAAAAATGCTGGACCCTTACAGAGGGAATAGACATCGCTTCCGTCCAGGATCCGATATCGATTCACAATACCGACACTTCAGTAACGTTTGTGTGTCACTTACTCACACAGCACTGTCATTTACAGCGTGATCTTGCGACATCACGCTTTCTGTGATTAAGTCCCACACAAACATTACCGATGCGTCAGGATTGCGAATAGACATCGCGTCCTGGCTGGAAGCAATGTCGATTCACTCTCAAGACACTTCAGTAAAGTTAATGTGTGAGACAGCACATCGTGATCTCGCAAGATCACTATGTGCTGAGTACATGAATGGAGAAAAGTGTATGACACTTATTGGTCAGCGTCATACACTTCTCTTTACAATGCCCACTTGGTCAAAAGCTAAAAAACGCCCAGTTGAGTATTAAGAAAGTCATTAGCATAAATCTAAAATAGGTCATAACTTGGTCAAAATTGATCGTTTTTCTAAATAAAACCACTGTTGTTATCTACATTACAGCGTTGATCACATTATGTAGGAGATAGGGCACTTATAATCTGGTGACAGAGCCTCTTTAAGTTGTCTTTAAAGGGTAACTAAACATTCAACAAGCTTCTGACATGTCATAGTGACATGTCAGAAGTTTTGATTGGTGGTGGGTCTGAGCACTGAGAGCCCCACCAATCGCTAAAACGAAGCGGCAGAAGCGCTCGGGTGAGTGCTGAGCCGCTTCGTTTCTGTTCAGCTTTTTCTGGAAATCAATGTAGCAGAGTGCAGACACAAGAAAGTCCATGAGCCTGTACTCTGATACATCGGCTTTCCGAAAAAAGCCAAACAGAAACAAAGCAGCAGAGCGTTCACACGAGCACTTCTGCCGCTTCGTCTCAGTGCTTAGACCCCACCAATCAATATTTCTGACATGTCAATATGACATGTCAGAAGCTTGTTGAATGTTTAATCATCCTTTAAAAGTAATCCTGCTTTAATGCATTTAGAATTAACTTATTTTTTATTAATTGTTTTGCTTGTTTTAGCTAATTCATTTTTTAAGTGGTTTTGTAACAAAAAGATAAAGGGACATTGAACAGTGCATAGAAAAAATTTGAACAGTAATGGATGGCACCTTTGGACTCGTATGTGGACCTGTGGATGCAGGGATGCTGTGTTTGTTTACATCCTTGGTGAAGATTTATGTGAACATGTCTACAAGTAAACAGGCTTCTACCCCTTGACCTATTTATTACACAGTTTCAGCCTATAATAGGATAGGTTTAAGGGTACCTTCCTATGTCACTTAAAAACTTCTGGCCAAAGATGTGGCTGGCAACTATAGTTACCCTATAAATAAATCATATTTCTCTTGTCCTACAAACCATTATACAGTTATTTTAGGATACATTTATCTTTATACAAATATTGAATGGTTTATTGTTATTTAACTGCACAGTAGAACACTGCATGCTAGAAATATATGGACTAATACAAGACAATAGAATATAATAGATTTATCCATGATGCTTCTCAGTGCTCTTATTATTAAAAAAAAAACAACATTAAAAAGTCACTTTTTTTAGTATATATAATGTTCCAGAAAACAACATATTTTTTTCAAATGTCAAGCACATCAAATACAATATTTGTAACTGGAGTTCTGTGTCTCTATGATACCACAGGACGAAGGAACAAAGATTGTCTACAATAAAAGAATCCATGTTCTTTCAGATGGGAACCTTGGGTTAAGCACTCCCAGGAACAGATAGTGCAAAGGATCCTAAATGAACTCTTCTGCAGTACATCATGATAATGAGCTTTGTCAGTGTGAAAAAGATGCAGAAAAATGAAATAATGCTCTCTAAATAGGCTTATTTAAGGTTGTAGTCTAGCTATTTAAACAAGAGCATTCTAAGCTGTGCAAAAGCAAATTGTAATCTTGAAATCTTCTAATAATGCAATTTTTTATAA
This sequence comes from Rhinoderma darwinii, assembly GCF_050947455.1. NCBI lineage: Eukaryota > Metazoa > Chordata > Amphibia > Anura > Rhinodermatidae > Rhinoderma > Rhinoderma darwinii. Next base: position 40,857,214 of record NC_134695.1, read on the forward strand.
ATATCTGTAGTAAAATTATTATTATTATAATATCAAATAATACAATAATACCACACAGTGTGACTATAATAGAGCCATACTGTAGATAAATAATGGTGCTATATACTATCTAAATATTGCTGCCATATAATACCTCAATAGCCATTAGATGCTACAAATAAAAACAGAATTGTATAGTGCATTGATTATACTGCCATACAGTGTTATAATAATGGTGCCAGACAGTGCTAAAATAATGAGGCCATACAGTGCTAATATAATAGTGCCATACAGTGCTAAAATAATGAGGCCATACAGTGCTAATATAATAGTGCCATACAGTGCTAAAATAATGAGGCCATACAGTGCTAATATAATAGTGCCATACAGTGCTAAAATAATGAGGTCATACAGTGCTAAAATAATGGTGCAATACAGTGCTAAAATAATGGTGCCATACCGTGCTAAAATAATGGTGCTATCTATATGGTGCTTAAATAATGGTGCCATACAGTGCTAAAATAATGGTGCTATCTATACGGTGCTTAAATAATGGTGCCATACGGTGCTAAAATAATGGTACCATATGGTGGCAAATTAATAAATAATAATTTATTATTACTATTATTATTAAAAATACAACGATAATAAAAATAACAATAAATATAATACACAGCAATATAAATATATATATATATATATATATACATTGACATATATTTACACATTTTATATTGTGAAATTCTCGATAAGTTTGATGTGTCACATGACCCTCTTCCCATTGAAAAAACTAAAGTTGGATACAAAATGGCCGACTTCAAAATGGCCGCCATGGTCAACACCCAGCTTGAAAAGTTTCCCCCCTCCCATATACTAATGTGCCACAAACAGGAAGTTAATATCACCAACCATTCCCATCTTATTTAGGTGTATCCATATAAATGGCCCACCATGTATATGTATTTGTATTTATATGTATATATATATATATATATATATATATATATATATATATATATTAGACGGACTTATAGAATTGACTGCGATAATCCCCACATAGATTCTTGCCAGAAGAAAACAATAATATACATAATAATAATCATAATATACATAATAATAATAATACATATTCTAGATATATGTGTGTGAAAAAAATCTGATTCCGCCTTTTATTCCATAATATATATATAGATATATATATATATATATATATATATATATATATATATATATATATATATATATATGTATATATATATATATATATATATATATATATATATATATATATATATATATATATATATATATATATATATATTAGGCAGTCTCCTAGAACTGCCTGCGATAATCCACACAAGGATTCTTACCAGAAGAATGATTTCTTTCCTCATATGTTTATATTATGTTGAATTGTGAATATGCAATTTATTAATGTTTTCAGTTATGATTGTGTTTTGTGTAAATTGGGTGGTCTTTCAGCTTAGAAGAAAAGATTGTTTTTTGTATGGATTACGGCAACACAGAAAGAATTGTCAGCATGAAAACAATAGAATTTATCTTCACTGATGTCATCTGACACATAAAGAAAACTCTGAATAGTTGCCATGGTAACAAATGTGTAGGACTTATGCATGCATTTTCTGCTATAGGATTTTGATTAATGGCATTGACTAAACAGTCTGAAGTAGCAGAGAATAAGCCTGGTATGAAAATGTAGTTTAATATGTCATCTTAATGCACCGTGCCTCTAGCTTTTCTTTTACTCAGTGCAAAACGTATGTTTTATAAACAACATTGTTAAGGAAAATTTCATTTTCACTTGCTGAAATATTTATACAGATATGGATGGAATCTGTGATAATGCATCAGCATTAATGATTGCCGTACAGGTCTAAATAACAGAAAATTGGGTAGAACACTTGGGTAAGAAAGAAGAGTGAGTTGTTTAAGGGCAGGTTTATTCATTTAACTGACACTGGATTGCAGCCCAACGCGTTTCAGACCCTCTCCGAAAGCAAAAGAGTTAAAAAGGCATCTTGCTATTGTGTTAAATGCCTAAGGGCTTTGTAAAGAACATGACTTGAATACTTAACAATACCCTCCCCCAACCCCAGTAAACCATTTGACTGGCTTGAATTTCCAAACCAGCTATTTTTAAGTGGCTGTTGTAGATTAAACACACAGAAAATATGTTTTCTTTCCCTGGTTTGCTAGATGTGTTTCATAAAAGATCCATTTCAAATGTGTTCTGCATTGTGAGAGAACAGCCCCAGTCAATAATCTTGTTACAGTAACCTAAGCAATTTTTATAAGGCACATTTTTGGTTGACTGAGCAATTTATTCTCCCGAAATCACATTGCATTTTTCAAATGTGAAATGAAACGCCCCCTCCCCACAATTTCTTGTTAAGTAGGACTGTGTTTTTGATGGTGGGAAAATGTTTGTTTCATTTGGCAAGATATTTTTTAGTTAAATAATTATTATTTTTTATTTTCTAGTAATTTTTACACATTACTTTTTGTCCTTTTTTTTCTAAAATCAATCTAAGTTGTAAAATAAATATTTAAAAAAATATATATATTTTTATAAATTTAAAGTCTAAATCTGGATAGTTAGGCTGATCTACTAATAATTGCGGCTGCATTTTGTTATGTAGGCACTATATATACATGATCAAAAGTAAAAAAAACTCCCAAATGTCTGTGTCACGATCTCTGGGTATGTGGACCCACTTGGCCGTACCGCCGTAGCGGGATAGCAGCTGGCCAACAGGATACCAAGTCAATGTCTATAGTTCGAATAAGGGCACCTGTGGTAATACAGACAGTAGCGATGGAAGACTCGGATGGGACCTTGGCAGCAGGCAGACACCAGGTGCGGTGTAACACAGAAGGCGTAGTATACGGCACAACACGACTTCAACTCTCTGTGGCACAGGATACAGGATACATGTAGCAGGTACGGGAACACTGGGAACTGCAAAACAAGGGACCATTTGCAAAGACTAACACGGGTAAACACAACAACGCTCAGACAATGAGGGAAGGGGCAGGGCCCTTCTTATAGTCTGGGGTGAGTATGGGCTAATTACATATTAAATTCATGTGTGCACCCTAAGGGACACCGCAGAATGAAGTGGAAGTGAGCGATGGCATCAGTGGCGGATTAAGTAGACCATGGGCCCTGGGCTGTTACCCAAACTTGGGCCCCCCTTCCTCACTGCCGCCCTGCCGCGCCGTAACTATTTTTGACACTACTTTTTTGGGCAAGCATTAACAGTGTTACGATTTCCCTTGTCACAGGGCTGTGTCCCTACATACTGACAGTATCACACTGTGCAGGGACACAACCTCCTGACAAGGGGAATTGTCTATCAGTCCTGGACTGCAGAAAGACTTTTTGTGAAATACAAGGATTCCTATAATAAACATGTCAGGAGAGGTGACAGATTCTCTATAAATCTAGTGACTCACAGGTGACGACGTCTCAGATTCTAGTAGTTTTTTTCCTCTTTTCTTCTCCATCCGGTCCAGCGCTCATGACGACTTCTCCCGGCCATGACTCATTTCTGCAGAATTTGCCACTCAGACGTCTCCTCACTTTTCCAACATTTCCACACCTATAAACGAAAATAAAGTTATCATGGTGCCACATACTGTGCCCCTAAATATAATAGCACCAAACACTGCGCGCCTGAATATAATACCACACACTGTAAAACACCACATACACACAGCCCCCTGTACATAGTGCCACACACAGCCCCTGTAGATATTACACACCCCCATAGATATCGCCATACACAGCCCCCTCTATATATCACACATCCTCCCCGTAGAGAGCGTTACACACAGCCCCATATAGATAAACTTTATGAATAAAAATTGTAAAATAGCAAAAAAGGTGTGTATAAAAACGATAAAAAACGAACCCTGCATTGTCTACGGAAAAAACGTCGCAAAAATCACGTCGTTTTTATTTATTTTTTATAAAAATGTGTGTTTGGTGCAACTTTGTAATTACGTTTTATTAAAAAATATTTTCACTTTTTGAGATACAGCTGCTTTGTATCCTGTATCCGTCAGGTCAGCAGGACTGACAGGATCAGTGACACGCAGGATCCACCTCAAATCTATCACATCGAAGATTATAATTTAGCGCAGGGCCCGTTTCACTGATCCCGTCAGTCCTGCTGACCTGACGGATACAGGATACAAAGCAGCTGTATCTCAAAAAGTGAAAATATTTTTTAATAAAACGTAATTACAAAGTTGCACCAAACACACATTTTTATAAAAAATAAATAAAAACGACGTGATTTTTGCGACGTTTTTTCCGTAGACAATGCATGTTTCTTTTTTTTTAGCGTTTTTATACACACCTTTTTTGCTATTTTAGAATTTTTATTCATAAAGTTTGAAAATAATAGTAAAAAAATAAGCTTTTTTACGTTTCAGCTATTTTTTTTGGTAATAACATAGTTTTACCCTAAAATAGACCTTTTATTTGTAATCGTCATTGTTTACCGTAAATGTTAATATATTACATGTCTATATTAGGGTAATTGGGTCAGCGCTAGCGTTACAACAATGATTGGCGGGGGGGACGGACGGTTTTTATTGGGGTGGGTATTTTATGTGTATTTATTATTTCATTTTTTTTGCACTTTACTTTCCTATTTTTTTATTACTGTGGTCTGTTCCTCAAAGGTCAAAAAAGACCTTTGGGGAACTTTATATATATTTTTTCTTTCTTTTACACCATGTTTTTCCACTGTAACTGGAGCTGCACAGCAGCCCCAGTTACAGGGGAAATCAGCCCTCTCATAGTGACGATTGTCACTAATAGGGCTGTGCTGGGTCTAGTTAGACCCAGCAGCAGCCTGCCACTAACGGCACCCGGCGATCATGTGAACAGTCACATGATCACCGGGAGGAATAGAGACAGCGCCGCTGCTGCTGTCTCTATTCCTATACACAGCGTTCATTGAACGCTGTGTAAGAAGACATCGGAGAAGACAGAAGCAGCGAAAGCTGCTTCTGTCTTTTCCTCAGGGTCCCCGGCAGTCACTGACAGCCGGAGACCCGATCGCGCGGGCAGCAAGTTAAAACCCGAGCCGTAGAAAGTCTATGGCTCGGGTTTTAAGGACCCGTCCCTGACCGCTGGCCGTAAAAATACAGCCAGCGGTCGGGAACCAGTTGGGAAGGAGGATAAGCCTGCTGTACTGACCTCAGCGCCGGTGACCGACCGTCTTGCAGATTCGGAGTAACAGAACAGCCGTCCCTCGCTGTTCTGTTACTCAATGGCGGCGGCCCGCACTTGTCAGGGAGGCGTGTCCTACCCCTTTCCCGGCCAATTCCCTGCTCCTCCCCTCATCTTCGTTAGTTAGCAGCGCTAGCGCGCTGAATAAGTAACTTTGCAAGATGATGTGCGGTTCGGGCTGCCATGGGCCCCCTGGGAGCCTCGGGCCCCGGGCGGCCGCCCGAATCGCCCATATGATAATCCGCCACTGGATGGCATCTCCTGAGGAGGAGATGCGGGCCAGCACTCACAGATCCATGGCTGCGGCCATCGGCAGGTTAGTAATCCTGATGGCCCATGGCCATGGGTGTTACAGTCTGTAAGATACCTTGATGGGTTGTCTCAATAACACTTCTTTAAAAACAGATGCTCGACAATCAATTTATCACTGCAGGTCCAACTTCTGGACTATTTTGCTGTGATCAACATATGTCTCACAGGTCAAGTGACTGGTTAGGTGTAACCAACAAAGTGTTGAAGCACCTCCAAAATATAAATAGAGAATAGCAAACTCCAATATATCATGAAAAGAAATGAGAACAAGGAGTCACAATGCTACAGGTAATAGAAAAATATTACTTGTAGTGTTGTGACTCCTTCTCATTTCTTTTCACTATTTTTCTGTGGGAGGTTTTGTCTGGAAATTTAGTATTAGGGTATGTTCACACGGCCAAATTTCAGACGTATACGAGGCGTATTTTGCCTCGTTTTACGTCTGGAAATACGTCTCAAATACGTCGTCAAACATCTGCCCATTACTTTCTATGGGTAGAACGCTGTATTGTCCACACGACGCGTAATTTTACGCGTCGTACGGCAATTACGACGCGTAAAATTACGCCTCGTAAAAAGAAGTGCAGGACACTTGTTTGGACGTTTTCGGAGCTGTTTTCTCATAGACTCCAATGAAAACAGCTCCATAAACGGACGTAAAAAACGCCGCGAAAACGGCGTGAAAACGCCGCGAAAAATGCGAGTTGGTAAAAAAACGTCTGAAAAACAGGGTCTGTTTTCCATTGAAAACAGCTCTGGATTTTCAGACGTTTTTGTTGACTACGTGTGAACATACCCTTACATGGCGTGCTTTCAAATTAGTAAGAGACCACATAAGGCTGGTGTTAGATCAAGACTTTCTTTTGTAGTGAGCAAAAATCGCTGTACACATGCGTTTTTATTGCAATCTGGTATGTTTTCCGATGCGGTTGTGTTTTTTTTTTTTTTACGACAAATGCTTCAGAATATGCACCAAAACGCTGTAAAAACACATACGGTTTTTGGATGCAGTTTTGACCGCACCTCAAGCGCAACGCCAGAATGGAGCCTAATGCATATTTGAAATTGACATATAGAGTAACATTTCTAAAACTGACTGTTTATTTTCACTAAAGTTATTCAAGAAAGTGCTAATAACATTGGACTCGATACAATACCATTGTCTGTAATCTACAGAATTTGGGTCATTATTAATGTGAAATGTCATAAGGAAGTGGCCCTCACTTAAAGTGTACCTACAGTTATAAGACGCTCCAATTTGGTATCTAAGGGTGCAATCACATAGTGGAAAAATCCTCTGCGGAAATTTACACCATGTATTCCTATGGGAGAAAACAAAATCTGTTTCACATATATGGTTTAATTTTCCATGGAGGGTTTTACCGCTGTGGAAATACTTTGCATAGCGTTTTCTGTATGTTGTGGATTTTGGATGTAGAATTTCATAATAGGCTTCAATGCTATGTGAAATTCCACTCTGAAATATGCAACGCAAATATGCAGCAAATTTGCCACAAGTTCCACAAAGGTAATTCCTCTGCAGAATCTGCTGCGGAATTACTGTTGTGTATTTTTGCGCCATGTGTTACTGCACACTTAATCTCCTGGCAGGTGTGCCATTTATAATATTGGTGTCTTTTTTTTATCTCGCAGAAGATAAGGAGACAAGGAGACGCACCTCGCTCTTGGGTCTAGACCAACAAAATGTACTTGATATAGGTAAGAACCAGCTTTCTGCCTGTTTTAGACAGCCGTAATGAGGGCGCATTATATCATTTGTCTTGCGCCCACAATACCCAGACCTATTGCCGGTCTACTAAACCGAACTGACATCACCATAGAACCCTTACACAATATGAGCAAAATGCGCACTCACATTAAAGGAATAGCAAATATAATAGCAAATATAATAATAATATTAATAGCAAATATAATGCAAATATTCAATATTTGCATATATATATATATTAGCCTTCGCCAGGTGCAGATGTATTTGTGTGTATGGTTTCTTAAGCATTGCCGTTACACAGATTTGCACCTGCCCATTTATTTTACTTTATTAAGAGGAGCTGTCTAGCTTTGTATTTTGCATGGTTAGACGAATTATCGACCCCTAATATTCAACATATGGTATAAACTGTATCTTTTCTCATCAGGTTCAAGTTATAAATGGACAGTTAGATTATATAATAAGGGGTTAATAAATTATTCCAATAATGTTGTGTGCCATCATATTTCTTTACTTGGTCAGTGATGTTGACATAGTACACAGAGATGTTCCACCATTCTTCTTATGTAAAGGTTAACTCAACTATATCATCTATGGGAGTTGTGACAGAAAGTGACACTTTAACCCCTAACATAGACCAATGAATCACAAGAACAGAGGTTTAAATGATGTACACATTCCCAGCTATTCTACAGCCATAGAAGAGACCCTGGTGACACTAAAAGCTCCGTATGTGATAACATTATGTGCAAGGAAATCCCATGTTGATTCATTAAAAAGGCATTACAACCTATAATAAATCTTCAGTACAAGGACCTGCTACTTATGAAATTTCGAAGTTCACATTTTCTTTCATTTCTGATGTTTTATTATATGACCGACAAAGGATTTTTTATTGACTTTTTGCTGAATATCTCACTTTTATGGGTTACTTTATTGTTACATTGTATTTATTTAATATTAAAGTTTGTACATTTAAAACATTTTTACAAAATAGCAGAATAATTAGTGTGCATGAAAAAATTTATCCTTTCAGGACACATGGATGAGGCACAGCCTTGTCTAAGAGCCTGTTCACACGAGCGTTCATCTGTTCCAATCGACCCTTCCCAATACAGGGACAGATGAACGGAAAGCCAGATGAAAACGATCGCTTCCGTTTGCATTACCATTTATTTCAACGGAAATGCTTCAGTTTCAGTTTGTTTCCTTTCCGTAAAGCTTCCATTTTTTTTGCGGAAACAATAGCGCAGTCGACAGCACTATTATTTTTGTACAAGAAAAAGTTACATTTACGGAACGGAAACAAACTGAAACGGAAGCATTACCAATGGTAATGCAAATGGAAAGGATAATTTCCGCTCGGCTTTCTCTTCATTTGGTCCCCTGTTGGAGAGGTTGAACGGAACAGATGAACGGAACTCGAACACTGATGTGAACTGGCCCTAACCACGGCATATAAGAGGCATGAACTCAAACCATCCCCCAATGGTCGATAACGATGCTTAGTATGAAACTATCTGTCAGAAGTGGTCAGTAAAAAGCACCCATGTCTGACAAAGTAATCTCACTATACTCGTCCCCAAAGATGCTGCCCGTCACAGGAAGAAGAAGTGACATGCAAGTAAGTACTGGCTCCCATGTTACTTCTTGTTTGCCTCATTTGAAGATGAAGGCAGTGGTCTGAAAGCTTGGAGCGGGAAAGTTTATTATATTAAATGAATGGCTGGCATTTAATTGGGCACTACTGTATGATTAACATTTTATGGGACATTATGGCCTTTATTGTACTATTACTGGTAGATATACATTATAACTGCTGATATGTGATAGCTATCGTTATTATTTTATGGACATTGTAGATGGTGTTATATATGCTCTCTATGCACTTCACACTTGTAATATGTTTGTCTATAAATTAGCGTTTCACAACCAGGATTCACCTAAATGGCACTGAACTGCAATACCAGAGACAGTCCATGGACAAGAGTGGTGCTGTTTTGGGGAAAAATTATCATTTTTCTAATCTCATGCATTAAAGCTGGCCATACACATTAGTCAGCTAATCCAGACAATTTTGCCAGGATTGGAAAAATATCTAATATCTACTGCATGGTGCCCTATTTTATCAAGCAAAAATGCCGGAATCTCTGGCGAGGCTCCAAATGGATACTCCAACGCAGATGTGAACAGAGCCTTAGTAAATCTGGGTCAGAGTGTTTTGTCTAAGATGAGCCTAAATATCACAGGCATTTATGGTAGTAATTTGAAGCAGGAAGTACTCTTATATGTTGTACTACCTATTTACTGATAGTTTTATAGGAGCTCTGGCCTCAACAAATGTTGGGTTCATACCAGACACATAGCACTTTTGTCAAGCAGTACTTATGGTCCCCAATACAATAATGACCTGCTGCAAGAATTAACAGCCACTGACGTAGTCCAATTTAAGATAGCCACACTGCCAATACAATATTCTGTTGTGTGGGCTTCTATAAACATTTCAATACTTCCCAATATTGTAGAGAAGTGGATTCTGCACCCTTTGGAAAACATAAATACAAATCCTATCAAGGTCAAGGTGCTTGTCTTAGAATGATGTGTAACTCAATATAAAAGCAATATGACAGAGCTGGCAGGTTAGTAGAATTCTCTCTAAAGCCTTTCTCTATGTGCGACTGCTCCTGCAATCTGGAAAAAAAATTGAGCTGGTCCTATCTAAATGGAAGGTGAAATACCCAAGATAAATATTGATGATGAGCTGGGGGTTGTTGAAGTCACGGATGCCCTTCAACATTCAAATAAAGTAGTCAAACACAAAAGATATTCCTATACTGACAGCGGATGGAATTATTCAGTAGTACGTTTCCTACTTTTACTCTTACTTTTTATGGGGAGGAGAAACCAGCCTCCTTCAAGGATAGCCCCATTCTCTCCAACTGCATATTTAATATAAGAAAAGAAGCACTCCCCTCATAGCTGTCTATGAAATCCTTCACTAGTGTGTCGATGCCCCAGTAACTATGAGCCATGGGAACCATTAGTCCGGAGCATGAAGTCCAGTGGAGTGTAGGAACGCAGTTATGTTCATTTTAAGATGGTAGTGGACCACATAGCCCTCAGGGCCCCTGCATGGCAGCACAGGTTGCACAAATGATATGTCCACCTTACTTCCACCTCCCTGTTCCTGTTTATTCATAAACTTTGTTAACCACAATTTTGGGATCTACTGTTGTAGATCAGTTGGAATTATAGACATGTTTATATTCTGATTGTTACCATTCAGTGTCTTAATAAAAAATATATTTATATTATTAATAAGTTAATTGTATAATTCTAAATTATAGTAAAGAGCAAAAAAAACAACAACAAAGAAACAGCTGCTTAGCTCTGTAGCACCACTTGCTGGCTGTTCACTTATCCAGCATCCCCCGTGTCATCATGGTGAGTATAGTTTACACAATCACAAATATTGTCACTGATGCCCTGGAGTTGGAAAAAATACAAAGAAGAGCAACGAAGCTAATAAGGGGCATGGAGAATTTAAGTTATGAGGAAAGATTGAAAGAATTAAACCTATTTAGCCTTGAAAAAAGAAGACTAAGGGGGGACATGATTAACTTATATAAATATATTAATGGCACATACAAAAAATATGGTGAAATCCTGTTCCTTGTAAAACCCCCTCAAAAAACAAGGGGGCACTCCCTCCGTCTGGAGAAAAAAAGGTTCAAGCTGCAGAGGCGACAAGGCTTCTTTACAGTGAGAACTGTGAATTTATGGAATAGCCTACCGCAGGAGCTGGTCACAGCAGGGACAGTAGATGGCTTTAAAAAAGGGTTAGATAATTTCCTAGAACAAAAAAATATTAGCTCCTATGTGTAGAAATTTTTCCTTCCCTTTTCCCTTCCCTTGGTTGAACTTGATGGACATGTGTCTTTTTTCAGCCGTACTAACTATGTAACTATGTAACTATGTAACTATGTATCTCTATCTCTCCGGGCTTGGGGAATGCATTTGGTCTTGAGTGCAGTTTTGCATACGTTAATCTGAAAAAGAAAGAATACCTATCTCTACATTTTTTTTTACGTATCATGGTCTACCGTAATTCATGATCTATTCCAAACCAACACCTAAAACAATAGAAATCTGCAGGGCTTGGCTCATATCACCTTCTTCATAATAACGTATATTTTGTGATTCAATCAGTTCAAAGCATATGTATTGTGTCTTGATTTTCATATGATATTATAATTCATACTTGCCAACTTTTGGAAATTACCTTCAGGGAGATTTTGGTTCTGTTTTGCATGCAGCAGGTTTTTAACGTAAACCACCCCCCTTTCTCAGACCACACCCATTTTACAGACCACACCCATTTTAGAGGCCATACCCACTTCACAACACACTTTCCTGTGTTTTCAGGCTGACATACTGTATAATATTATAAATGTGCCCTGTATTTCCTTAATTATAATAAATAAATAGGTAGTTGTCTATGGCAAACGATTCGATCACAACGGCACTTTTCCTGGGCTGTGATAGATTAAATCTGATTGTTGCTATGGGCAACTACTACACTTTTTCTATAACAGACAACAAACCAGACCTTCTAAACTGATGAAAAAACTGACCCCACCACCCAAATAGGGTCTTAACCAGTTCTTTCTACAGACAGATTAACATATGTGTGAGGTCCCTTTCACGTTTGAGAGATCCATACGTAATTTTTATCAAGGTAAGGAATGGCTTACGACACAAGGAAAACCATTCATATATAGAGTTGCAAGAAAAAGTAAGTGAACCCCTTGGAATTACCTGGATTTAATAAAATGTAGTCTGATTGCTAGCTAAATTAAAATGATAGACAAAAATAATCTAACTAATCTAATAACACACACACAGTTATATTGTTCATGTCTTTTATTGAACACATTGAGTAAACATCCACAATGTTGGAAGAAAAAGTAAGTGAACCCTTGAATTTAGTAACCTGTGGACCCCATTTAGCAGCAATCACCTTCACCAAACGTTTCCTGCAGCGGCAAATAAGATGTGCACAACGTTAAGGAGGTACTTTGGACCATTCCCCCCTGCAAATGTGTTTTAGTTAATGAGTATTCCTGGGATGCCTTACATGCACAGCCCTCTCCAGGTCATGCCACAGCATCTCCATAGGGTTAAGTTCCGGAATCTGACTTGGCCATTCCAAAATACTTTTATGTCAACCACTTGGCACTAGGGCCTCTCATTTCTCATTGATTCACACGCAAATCTATTATCAGGGCCGGCCTTAGGTTGGATGGCGCCCTGTGCGGGACTCTCTATTGCTGCCCTCCACAAACTAAAAATTAACCACATATATATAGACACGCACATACTGGAACATATATATACTGCACATACATAAAGGCAGATGTTTAGACAAACAGGCAAATATGTATACACACATTCTGGAATATATACATACATAAAGGTAAATATATATACATACAGACACATATATATATATATACACACACACACACACACACACACACACACACACACACACACACATAGGCACATAAATGCACAGACAGGAATATCTACAAATACATAAAAGGCACATATAAACAAGCACAAAGACACATTCAGATACAGACCCATATATACCCACACAGGCACATATATACACAGTGCAGATTATGCAGTAGATGTTACCTGCAGTCCTATGTAACACCACAGAAACACACAGTGATAACTCTCTGAGAACAGATAATGTAGTAGATTTTACATGAAGTCCTTTGTAACACAACAGATAATACACAGTGATAACTCTCTGAGTACAGATAATGGAGAAGATTTTATCTGCAGTCCTATGTAACACCACAGATAACACAGTGATAACTCTCTGATTACAGATAATGTAGTGGATGTTACCTGCAGTCGTATGTAACACCACAAACAACACAGTGATAATTCTCTCAGTATAGATAATGGAGATGTTATCTGCAGTCCTATGTAACACCTCACATAACGGACAGTGATAACTCTCTGAATACAGACAATGTAGTAGATGTTACCTGCAGTCCTACTGTAACGTCTATGGCCACGGCCCGTCGATCGGTCGTTAACCCCGACGGCCGTGGCCATGGACAGCTTACCTGCCTGCAGCGTCGTCCCCCAGTCAGGCGCCGGCACTCTCTTCCGGATTCCGAGCGTCTCCGGCGGGTGCGCGCGCCTGCGCGTGCACGGCCTTAAAAGGCCAGTGCGCGGGTTTTTGCAAAAAACTGCAATCTGGCCCAGGATGCCCTGGGCTATAAAAAGGGCTCTGCCCTCTTGCCCTTTGCCAGAGCGTTGTTAGTTTTCCTGTTGTTCGTCTTGCTTATGGTCTCCCAGTGTCTTCCAGCCTCCCAGTGTACCTTGCTCCTTTATCCCGTATCCCGTATCCTGTTTCCGTGCTACCTAGTGCTATAGCCGTGCTGTGCTACCTACCGTGCTGTGCTACAGTCTACGCTGCCCTGCTACGCCTCACCGAACTACTTCCCACCGCCTGGTTCTGGACGTGTCCGCCTCGCCACTGCCTACGATTGCCTCAGGTACTCTCGCTGAACCATTGAACTGTGTACTTTCCGGTTTGGCGAGCTGCCATCCCGCTACGCGGTACGGCCCAGTGGGTCCACACCCCGCATCGTGACACCTATGTTACACCACATATAAAAGCCCGTTTACACCGGCCTATGTAACACCACAGATAACACAGTGATAACTCTCTGAGTACAGATAATGTAGTGGATGATACCTGCAGTCCTATGTAACACCACAGATGACACACAGTGATAACTCTCTGAGTACAGATAATGGAGAAGATGTTATCTGCACTCCTATGTGACACCACAGCAGTGACGGATCATCATTAGGGCAGTTCGGGTGGCCACCCGAACCTCACATGACCGCACGGGCCCTGGCGCTAGCGGCAGCCACATTGATTTGTATCAGAGTCCTCAGGACTCCGATACAAATGAATATTATAGGCTGCAGGCCACGTTAGGCCTGCAGCCTATAAGGCGCTGGGAAGACTCCCTGCACATGCCGGCATGATGAGGTACTGCATCGCACCCGTCTGCGCATGCGTCTAGTCTGGAGGATTCACATGCGTCCAGCTGGAGCAGCCGTCATGGGGCAAGGTAAGTAAAATATATATATTTTTTTTAGGTGGGGTAGCGCTGTGTATATACTCAAGGAGGGGGGCGATTGCTCCATTATACTATATACAAGGAAGAGTGCTGGGTGGCCCTATATACAAGGTGGAGGGCAAGGGTAACGCTGTGTGGGCCTATATACAAGGGGACGGGAGCGCTGTGTGACACTATATACAAAGGGGGGAGTGCTCTGTGACACTATATACAAGGGGGGAGTGCTGTGTGGCCCTATATACAAAGGGGGAGCGCTGTGTGCACTACATACAAAGGGGGAGAGCTGTGTGCACTACATAAAAAGGGGGAGGGCTGTGTGCACTATATACAAGGGGGAGCACTATGTGGCCCTATATACAAGGGGGAAGCGCTGTGTGACCCTATATACAAGGGGGGAAGCGCTGTGTGACCCTATATACAAGGGGGAGGGGAGCGCGGTGTGGCACTATATCAAAGGGGGAGCGCTAAGTGGCCCTATATGCAAGGGGGGAGTACTGTGTGGCCTTATATACAAGGGGGAGCGCTAAGTGGCCCTATATGCAAGGCGAGCGCTGTGTGGCCCTATATACAAAGGGGGAGTGCTGTGTGACACTATATACAAGGGAGAGCACTGTGTGACACTATGTACAAAGAGTGAGAGCTGTGTAACACTATATACAATGGGGGGTTGTGTGGCGCTATCCACAGCGGTATGTGTGTGGTGCTCTTTACAGGGGGGGTTCTGTAGCGCTATTTACAAGAGGGTGAGAGCTGTGTGGCGCTCTCTACAGGGGGGCTATATGGCGCTATCTATAGGGGCTGTGTGTAACGCTCTCTACGGGGGGGATGTGTGTGGTGCTAGCTATAGGGGGATGTGTGATATATACAGGGGGCTGTGTGTGGCACTATGTACAGGGGGCTGTGTGTATGTGGTGTTTTATAGTATATGATATTATTATATTCAGGCGCGCAGTGTACGGTGCTATTATATTTAGGGGCACAGTATGTGGCACCATGATAATTTTATATAACTCTGTGAGTACAGTTATTGTAGTGAATGTTAACTGCAGTCCTATGTAACACAACATATAAAGGCCCTTTTACACCGGCCGACAATAGGCCGGCACAGCGAGCGCGATCAACGAGACATCGTTGTTCGGCATACATTTTCTCCGGTCATGCGGAGCTATGGATGGGGACGAGCGGTTGTTACTCTCATCGCTTGTCTGCATACATTATTATCATGTCGTCATGTCGTTTACACAAGGCAATTATCGGCAATGAGCGTTCTATGAACGCGTGTCTGCCCGATAATTGTCCAGTGTAAAAAACCCTTAACACACAGTGATAACGCTCTCAGAACAGATAATATAGTAGATGTTACCTACAGTCCGATGTAACCCCACAAGTAATACATAGTGATAACTCTCTGAGTATACACTAACGTTCAAAAGTTTAGGGTCACTTAGAAATTCCCTTATTTTTGAAAGAAAAGCACAGTTTTTTTCAATGAAGATAACATTAAATTAATCAGAAATACACTCTATACATTGTTAATGTGCTTAATGACTATTCTAGCTGCAAACGTCTGGTTTCTAATGCAATATCTACATGGGTGTATAGAGGCCTATATCCAGCAACCATCACTCCAGTGTTCTAATGGTACATTGTGTTTGCTAACTGTGTTAGAAGGCTAATGGATGATTAGAAAACACTTGAAAACACTTGTGCAATTATGTTAGCACCGCTGTAAACAGTTTTGCTGTTTAGAGGAGCTATAAAACTGACCTTCCTTTGAGCTAGTTGAGAATCTGGAGCATTATATTTATGGGTTCGATTAAACTCTCAAAATGGCTAGAAAAAGAGAGCTTTCATGTGAAACTCGACAGTCTATTCTTGTTCTTAGAAATGAAGGCTATTCCATGCGAGAAATTGCCAAGAAACTGAAGATTTCCTACAACGGTGTGTACTACTCCCTTCAGAGGACAGCACAAACAGGCTCTAACCAGAGTAGAAAGAGAAGTGGGAGGCCCCGCTGCACAATTGAGCAACAAGACAAGTACATTAGAGTCTCTAGTTTGAGAAATAGACGCCTCACAGGTCCTCAACTGGCAGCTTCATTAAATAGTACCTGCAAAACACCAGTGTCAACGTCTACAGTGAAGAGGCGACTCCGGGATGCTGGCCTTCACGGCAGAGTGGCAAAGAAAAAGCCATATCTGAGACTGGCTAATAAAAGGAAAAGATTAATATGGGCAAAAGCACACAGACATTGAACAGAGGAAGATTGGAAAAAAGTGTTATGGACAGACGAATTGAAGTTTGAGGTGTTTGGATCACACAGAACAACATTTGTGAGACGCAGAACAAATGAAAAGATGCTGGAAGAGTGCCTGACGCCATCTGTCAAGCATGGTGTAGGTAATGTGATGGTCTGGGTTTGCTTTGGTGCTGGTAAAGTGGGAGATTTGTACAAGGTAAAAGGGATTTTGAATAAGGAAGACTATCACTCCATTTTGCAACGCCATGCCATACCCTGTGGACATCGCTTAATTGGAGCCAATTTCATCCTACAACAGGACAATGACCCAAAGCACACCTCCAAATTATGCAAGAACTATTTAGGGAAGAAGCAGGCAGCTGATATTCTATCTGTAATGGAGTGGCCAGCACAGTCACCAGATCTCATCTCCATAGAGCTGTTGTGGGAGCTGTTTTTAGGCTGCTCAACATCCCTCTACAACAGAAATGAAGGCATCAAGTGCTGGAACATAATTATTTGGCATAAAATTACTTTTGTGTCTAATTCTGAGATCAATGGGCTATTGTTTTTTGACAGTATACACACAGTGCGTTTGAACAGCGTTTTTTCTGCATTTTCCGCTAAAGAAATATTAATCTTTTTTATTTCTCTTAAAAAGGCAAAACTAACATTAACTAATTAGATGATCATTACCTTCATATATAAAGTATTTTAACTATATAAATATACTTGGACTATTGAGTTTGTCATAGTACACTTTGTCAGAGTTAGAGTTTCCTTTACCAAAATGGCCACTGTTGGCCTCATAAACCTTACACGCATGCACTGAATAGCGCTTTACATCTTATATTGTCAGTTATTTAGGTAGCCTTATATTCTAAATTTGATTATCTAGTAGGCTATTAACATTTTGATATGGCTTTAACTAGGTAGTCAAATTTAATTTCGTTTGCGCTGTTCAAAACATTCAATTACATCTGCACTGTTCAAAGCTATACAATCATTATAAATCGTGACTCCTGTACAAAGATGGCCATGGCTGGCATCAAAGATGTTATGCGCATGCGCGAAATAGCGTTTCAGCTCCATAGATATTTGTCATAGATAAGCGCCGCTTATTCTTTAAGGCGCCGGAAATACGCTCGGATACATGGACCCAAGGTAAACACATGGCTAATGTTTTTAATTTACTGTGTATTGTCTGCACTTGTAAGCATTTGTTATTATGTACACTAATCAGCACTTATATTGCTAAGTACATGGTGGTCCCAATTGTTGTGAGGATTACTATGTGCCTTTTGACACGTGTTTTTATACTCATATATTTTCTTTGAAAAATGATGACTGTATTTTAGTCAATTTTTAGATTGTATGTTAATCACTTGCTAATGAGATCAATTGTCTGGTCTCCATATATTGCACATGTTTTTACACTGACTGTATGCTTGAAAAAGGCTCCTTGTAAAGAGCCGAAACGTCGCACAAGGGCTAATAAAAAAAGCAATTTTTTCACTACTAATTGGAGTGCTGTCTCTTATTGGACGACTATAGAAGAATAGGTGCTGTGATCGGGCTCCTGGGACGTGCACCCACCCATATTTTGGCTGGTGCTGCTGGATGGTGGACTTTAGATAGATAGAGAGATAGATAGATAGATAGATAGATAGATAGATAGATAGATAGATAGATAGATAGATAGATAGATAGATAGATAGATAGATAGATAGATAGATAGATAGATAGATAGATAGATAGATAGATAGATAGATAGATAGATAGATAGATAGATATACCACATTATAATCACCCATATTTCTCGCTCAGGTTTCTCTAGCTTTTCTGTGGACTTTTCATGCATAGCTTTTAAAACCAGTAATACTCTAAAAGCACTTATACTAAACAGAAATAGAGACATAGTTGATAATAATAATTTGCCATTGTCGTGTTATTCATTATGAGAAGGAACTAGAAGTTACTTTCACAGAAAAAAAAGTAAAACATCAGAAGTGGTGAATCATTTTCTTTACCTAATTTCAACTTGCAGAGTTATTTTTGCATTTTTGCTATAGTTGTTGCACATGTTTTTATATAATTCAAAATGTTTTCTTCAACCTTTTGTTATATTGTATTTTTACATGCCGTGTGAACTTCTGAAAATTGATATTCTCTGCAGAGCAGAAATCTATTAACATCCAACAGTCTTTGGCAACATTTTTCATGATAACATAGAGCTATGTTCAATATGGATTTTTCTTTTCCATACATAACAGAATAATAGCAAAACCCTGTTATACACTACAGGAACTACTAATATAATTGAGATCCATACAATCACACGCCTCAGTTTATCATGGTATTTTTTTTTGTTTGTTTGATGCTTTGGTTAAATAATCAAGTCTAGTGTAGTATTTGCTGCAGTCTATTTGATGGGCAGTGATAAATGAGTGGTATTATGTCAATAGCCTATACCTTATTTCCTTGGTGGCAATTTGACTGCTTATTATCGGCAAAAATGCAGTATGTCTATACAGAATAGCAGGAGAATGTTTCTGGCAAATACATAAAATCATGAAACTTCATTTTTATATATACAAAATCTATTTAACTGGTGGCCGACGCTCGACATCTATGTTCGTCATGAGCGGCTGGACGTTGCCACATAATGACGAGCATAAATCACATTCTGATCGTGCAGGCACAAGTGTGCCTTTGCAATCAGGAGCAGGGAACGGCTGTAATACACAGCTATAGATATATGCCTGTACATTAAAGTTAAAATAGTCTAAATAAAAATTAAAAATCCCCCTATGGGATTAAAAAAATAAAAATAAAAATTGATAAAAATAATAACCCCTTCACGCACCCTGACGTGCCATTACATCCGGGTGCGGGGGGTGATGTTTACAGCGCGCTCCATATGCTGCGGGTGTCGGCTGTATTTGACAGCGGACACCGGGACTAACAGCCGGTAGCAGCGATCGCGACCGCAGCATCTGAGGCATTGAAAAGAGTGGGGCGGCCCCCTCTGACAGCTCCTAGCCACCCCCCCGGAGTGAGATCAGGGGGTGACGACAGTTGTTATGGCTCCCAGGGGCCTAATGAAGGCCCCCAGGGCTGCCTTCACTCTGCCTCTGCCTTCACTCTGCCTGTGGCAGGGCTTAACAGATGCCTGTAAAAATGACGATATACTGCAATACATCAGTATTGCAGTATATTGTACCAGCTGGTTCAAGTTCCCTAGGTGGGCTAATAAAGTGTGTTGTTTTTAGCAAAAAGTTTATTATCAATAAAAGTAGTAAAGTATTAAAAAAAACTATATAAATGTGGTATCACTGTAATCGTGTGTTGTTTTTAGCAAAAAGTTTATTATCAATAAAAGTAGTAAAGTATAAAAAAAACTGTATAAATGTGGTATCACTGTAATCGTATTGAGCCACAGAATAAAGAAAAGTTGTTGTTTTTACCGCACAGTGATAGCTGTAAAAACTAAACCCAAAAAACATTTGAGGAATCGCAGTTATTTTCCATTTTCAGCCCGAAAAGAATTTTGTTTCAGTTTCCCAGTACATTATATGGAACTATAAATGGTACCAAAATAAACTACAACTCCTCCCGCAGAAAATAAGCCCTCACACCACTCTATTGACGGAAAAATAAAAAAGTTATGGCTCTTGGAATGCGGGGAGTGAAAAACTAAAATGAAAAATAAAAAAATGGCTTTGTCCCGAAGGGGATAATAATGTTAAATTAAAAAAAACAGTAAAAAAAAATACACATGAATGCAATTTTTTTTACAATAATTAAACTTTATTAAATATAACTCCCTAAACATAAAATAATATACACATATTTCGTTATTCTCACCACTGTAACAACCTGACAACAAATTTATTATCTATCATTCACACTAGGGCCAAGTTCATAGAACTCATTCCAATGCCCACTGTTTGGATATTCATTCTGACTGTATGAATAGCCCATAGAAAAAGAAAACAAAAATATAATAATCAACTTACTTATTGATTGACCTTTGCAGTGAATTTTTACCTTTTAACATCATGTAACTTTTACACCCAATATCATGAAGGAGAGGTGCAATGGGCCTCAGGCCCCATTCACACGAATGTGTCTTTGCGTCCGCAATTCCCCCGAAAATCCACGGGAGAATTGCGGCCCCATTCATTTCTATGGGGCCATGCACACGACCGTAGTTTTTACGGTCTGTGCATGGCCCTGGAGCCCGCACCACTGAAAGAACGGACCTGTCTGATTACGGCCGTGTTCTGCGGTCCGGGCTCATTGAAAATAATGCATGTGCATGTCCCGCGATTTGCGGGCGGCTTGCGGCTGACAGTCCGCAGCCGGCCGACTCGAAAATCACGGCCGTGATATAATACCAAGATCTCAGTTTTAGCCTTTATATTCTAGTCGTGACAATGTTTTAAAATTATGAATTATTATATGTATTCTTGGAAGTGAAAGTGAATATCCACCATTCATCGTTATATGGTTTTCAGGTCCAAAATTCTGTGCTGATTTTAAATCTATGGATATGCAGGGGATTTAGAGATCTGATACAGAGAAATGGAACTCAAACCGCTATGTAACGACTGGCAGGTATGTGAACACACTGGGCCACGCCACCATAACGGAGCAGATGCTGATCAACAAAGTCTATGGCAGTCAGTGAGGTGAAAGTACCTGGATAGTCAGGGCTGGGCTTCTGCCACACAATCAGAGCAAGCAGGCTTGTGCAGGATAATGGAACTTGGCTAGGACACCAGACACAGGAGTAGTGCAGTCGTCTCAGACACTGGACTTGGCTAGAACACCGGACAGGAGTAGTGCAGTCATCTCGGACACTGGACTTGGCTAGGACACCGGACTGGAGTAGTGCAGTCGTCTCAGACACTTGACTTGGCACGGGCACAGATGATGAAGTCATCACTGACACTTGACTTGGCAAGAGAACCAGACACAGATACTTGATACGGGATACAGAATACGGGATGCAGGATACGGGATACAGGATACAACTAAGGAACCATTTGCAAGACAAACACTGGGAAGACACAACATTGCTCGGGCAAAGAGGGAATGGGCAGAATTCCTTTTAAAGTCCCAGGGATAGGTTGGGGAGAAGTTCATCGTGCACGCGCTGGCCCTTAAAGAGCAGAGGCGAGCACGCGCACCCTAAGAGCATTAGCCGGGGAAGAGAGCATTCATTTCTATGGGGCCGTACACATTACCATAGTTTTTACGGTCCGTGCATGGCCTGGGAGCCCGCACCGCAGAAAGAACGGACCTGTCTTATTATGTTCTGCGGTCCTGGCTCATTAAAAATAATGTGCAATCAACAGAGCCCCTGTCAGGTTACATGTCCCCCTGGCCTCCTTCCTACCCGTGCCACACTTCGGTTGTCCAAACTGCCCCTCCACAGATCCCTGCCACTTAGTCTCTCCTATCCTACCCCTCCACAGAGCCCCTGCCAGATTGCGGGCGGCTCGCGGCTGACAGTCCGCAGCCGGCCGACCTGAAAATCACGGCCGTGCACACGGCTACGGTCGTGTGCATGAGGCCTTACTCTATCTCTGTATGACTCCGATTTCATATAAAGGTATTTTTTGGTTATATTCTTTTAGGAAAAAATTGGGGTATGCCCCCCGCATGCCATATTACGGAGGTATTCTCCCCAAGAACAGTTGCTTTTAGGAAAGAATATCTCCCACGTACAGCACTCAACAGAGAATGGTTCGGCAGTTTATGTGGCCTTGTAGTAGGAATCGAGTGATGAAGGAATTAGGTGACATTGCATCGAGTCACAGAGAACCCGGTATACATCCTGCTGCATACAGATCTGCCACATGTCTGGTCATAACTCTTTGAGAAAGTAGTGCATCAGACAGCATTATATGAAAACAGCTCAGATATGCTGTCAGCATTGTGTCTGTAGTAGCAACCAGCAGAATTCTGAACGCAGCTCTGAAAGGACATGAGAATATGAGGCTATATATTTCAAGATCAGAACACGATACATAAAGAAGTTATTTGAAAAGTTGCTTAACTCTTAATAAAACACTTTCCATTCCAAATGAGAGTTAGAGAGCTCAAGGAAGACCATATTTCCATTAAAAAAACGAAATGGAACACTCTAATTCTAGAGATTAGTTGTGTCTGATGGCTAAACCCCACAAATTATTTACGTACTTTATCTTCAATGTCCCACTTTCCAGCCCACTACTTGAATATGTATTATATCAATTGTCCACAATAATTTTTATACATCAGTAAATCTAAAATAAAAAACAGTGACAAGTTTTAATCTGAATTGTCATTGTAACAGTGTGTTTAGAAAATAACTATGACATTCAGCCATGACGGCCCTCCAAAAAAAGATTTAAACCTTGTTTAATTTCTTGCTGTTTCTAAATGAACTTCAAATAAATAATACATTATAGAAAAGCAGAACAGAAAGCAGAGAAAGAAAACTAGACATTACTATCTCAGTTCAGTAAAATATATGTATCAATATACTGTATAGTATTCTAGATAATTTTATACTTAAATTGATATCTTTTTGTCCATTTACCTTAATATATATATAGATTTTTAGAAGTATGAGCCCTCAATATTACCCATAACATTATAGAAGACATTCATTCATCATGCCATTTTGCTACATTTTCATCATGTCGGCAGCACATCTCCATGTTTACACAGGGCAATGCGCTGCCGACAACGATAATATTTCAGATTTTTAAAAAGATACGATCAGCAGATGAACACACGTTTTCTCGTTCATCTGCTGATCGCTGCCCTGTTCACATGGGGCAATTATCGGCAACGAGCGTTCTATGAACACTTGTCTGCCTGATAATTTTCCAGTGTAAAACCCCCTTTAGTTATAGCGCATGTATGAAAAGAACATAGTTGGCGTTTGAAACGCATAAGCAGTATCTTCAAATTACCATGTGTTTTATGAATATTTTTCTAATAACGCCTTTATACTGTCAAGTGGATTGCTGGATCACACTTTCTTCCATTTTACTGTTACTACACACCGTGCCTGAGCGGGGTCCATGCATCGAACTATTGATGACAAATGGATATCGGTGAACTGGAAACTTTTCCCTATACAGCCCTAAAATTTATATCCCAAATCTCTTCGCTAAAATACCATTTCTGATCTTTTCATCACTGTTTCTCTGGGGTATAACTATCTATTATCCAACAATAAAGTGAATGTCCACTTTCGAGAACAATTTTATATTGTTAATTTAAAAAGGTCCAAAATTCTGCGTTGATTATTTTAATATATCTTTATAGGGATTAGAGCTCTGCTTTTCTGATACAGAGCTCTAAAACCCCTGTGTAGCGTTAAATTATAAAATATGGCTGCCAACAAATACCAAAGGGGAATCTTGGTATATACTGTTTATTTGTTACCTAAAGGTAACTTGTCATCAGCATTTTTCCATCAAACTGCCAACATGGCGCTGTAAGATTTTTAGACGCTATTCCAACTATGCCCTTGTTAGAATAGTCAGGTAGCCCTTTTTGCAGAATAATAAGTTTAATAACGGGGCATGCTGCATGCAAATAACATACCTTGAGCCAATAGGATAGGGTAGCAGCGTGACAGAGTCACCTAGTCAGGGCTGTAGGCACACCTATTCCCTCGTGATTGACATCCTACTTGCCTGTTGGCATCAGCTAGTGGCTCTGAGATCCTGCCCATGCATAGGGATGGGAGATTGTCAAGGATATCACAGGGGAACAGGCGTGCTTAGATTGTTGACTTTGTGACTTTGCAAAGCAGCTACACTAACCCGAAGACTCGAGGTATGCTATTTGCATATAACGCAAGCCATTATTAAACTTATTATTATGCAAAAAGGCACACCTTACAATTTTAAAAAGAACATGGTTTGAATAGCATTTTTAAGTCCTACAGCTCCATGTCGGTGGTTTAATGGGCAAAAAGCTGATGACAATTTCCCTTCAAAGCCTAGAACAAGTAAATTATGCTAAAAATACCACTGAAAACTAGAACGCCATCATCATTTTTCTGTTTAATGCATTTTACATTTTCTTGCTTTCAACTAATACAGGCAAATTATTTTTTACCCTATAATGGGCCAATAAGTTTTAACTTTATTGCCAGCATGACCAGATATGGATCAACTTAATCTTTAATAATCATACTAATGATAATAGTTTATCTTACATGATAAATGTACATTTGTAATGCCATTAGTAAATGTTCAATTCATACAAACATATTTTAGGCTATGTTCACATTTACATTGGCTGCTCCGCCTCAGTCGGCAGTTTTGTCAAATTTAACGGCAAGAATAGCGCAGCATGCAGCATTAGTGTATGTTCACACGCAGTGGTTTTAGACGTAATTTGGGCGTTTTACGCCTCTAATTACGCCTGAAAAAACGCCCCTAATACGCCTACAAACGTCTGCCTATTGGGTTTTATGATGTTCTGTTCCCACGAGTCTTTATTTTACGCGTCGCTTTCAAAATACGGCACGTAAAATGACGGCTCGTCAAAAGAAGTGCAGGACACTTATTTCTTGGGATGTTTTTGGAGGCGTTTTTCATTGACTCCATTGAAAAACAGCTCCAAAAACGGCCGTAAAAAACGCAGCGAAAAACGCAAATTGTTAAAAAAAAACGTCTGCAAAGCAGGAGCTGTTTTCGCCGTATTTTCAGACGTTTTTGCTCACTACGTGTGAACATACCCTTATTCACAACATCAATGGACCCCAATATATGTCAATGGGGTCCATCATATGACAGATACATGACTTTCATAATGACAGAGGTAAAAAGAATATTTGTTTGATTTCCATACTGTACATATGTTTTCAATAAAGGTTGAATTTTCCTTACTATAAGTCAATTAAACCTGCACATTTTTATGTTCAGATTAAATATATTATATATATTATATTTACTGGAGACTACCGTATATTTTAACCCAACATAATGACAGAAATGTATGGGTTTGCATTAATAATTGATTCTACTCAGGTATCTCACAAACAAAAAGTCAACAGTGGAAAGCAAGTATAAATGGATTATTGATTTAAAATGAAAAACACTGAAGAACTGTTTGTTATTGATATCGGTATACATAGATTACTTCTTAAAGAGAACCTTTCACCTCCCCATACATGTGCAGCTGAGTGCAGCATGTAATGGGCAGGGCAGCACAAACCCTGGGGCATTTAAAAATATTTTCCTGCCCTCCTCCCTTATTTAGATATCGGTGCCATTAGATTTGACGTACAAAATTTTTAATTACCCACTGAACTGTCAATGGGGCGTGTAATGGCAAGGGGGCAAATAACATTGCTATGACACTGTCCAATCAGCTACGAACAGTGCCACAGCAAGAGCTGGAGAGCATGTGCGTGCGCACGCGCAGCTCGGAACTGTGCGCGCGCAAGCTCTCACTCTTCAGCTCTTGTCAGACAAGGACAAGACTGTGTGATCTCTCGCGAGAGATCACACAGTCTTGTCCTTATCTGCCGAGAGCTGAAGAGTGAGAGCATGCGCGCCCAGCACCGAGCTGCGCGTACGCGCAGCAGACAGGTAAAAGACTGTGTGATCTTATCTGTATGGGCGCCATATAGATAAGGAGTGGTCATTACCGGGGGGGGCAATTAAATGTGGCAGCAGGGGCTCCACGCAAACTGGCAGGGGCTCTGTGGAGGGGTAGGATAGGAGAGACTAAGTGGCAGGGATCTGTGGAGGGGCAGTTTGGACAACCGAAGAGTGGCACGGGTAGTAAGGAGGCCAAGGGGACATGCAACCTGACAGGGGCTCTGTTGATAGGCAAGTGGTAGGCAGTTAGTGTTTATGGACTCTGTGGGAGTGCAGGAAGGGCAACATAAAAAAATTATTGCGCTGAAGCTGCTGCTTATAAACATCAGTCACTCACCAAGTTGCATTTCTGGCATTTCCGGCTGCTGCTTCTTACTGCCGCAGGCTTTAAGATCTCCCACCGTTGCTGCAGGCCTGGACGTAAAAAATTATTTTGTAGTTAGAAAGCATTAAAATCACATGTTGTAAGTGCATATCAGGGTTTTTTGTTTTTTTTATGATACTACTTGCTGCACTCAAATAACATTGTGAATTATTTATTTGTATTACAAGACATGAATGTAGTTGTTGGAATACGCATTAATATTTAATGTTAATACTTGTTTGCTACAATATATCAGATTTTTTTCATAATCGTATCAAGTTCATTATGTTATTCCTCATTTCTTGTATGGTTTACGCATACACATTTATAATCTTTGTACTTTCTTTGCAGTAATACAATTAACTTATTGAGGACACCCTCATTATTTTAGGGAATCTCGATAAATAGATCAGCTGATAGATCACCGGGGGAAGCATAGGTCACTGCAGGGAACATATATCACTACATGGTGGTCATTTAAATGCAAAACATGGACAAGCAAGGTCGGCCAGAGCCAGACCCCCCTCTATGGTTTCCATATATCCCCCCCCCCCAAGAAAAAAAATGGTCCAAAAAGACTGTTTATTACGATTGCTAACAATGAATGTGCGCCCTTGAAAACCATTTACTTTTTTTTACTAAATAGGTTCAAAAGTCTGTGCTGATTATTTGCTTAATATATCTTTATAGCGGTTAAAGCTCCATTTTTCTGAGCACTGTGCTGACCACAATGGCAAATCAAGTAAAATGCTGAAAGAATTAGGTGGTGAAGTATTTATTTCTCAAATAGCACAGTTCCATTGTGAACACTTGAGATAATAGATACATTTAGGGGTATATTAAGTTATAATGGTAAGACTACCAACAAACTATTTTTGCATGCACGGCATAAATACTGTTTGAAATCCTCGATAAACCCTTTAAATGGGTTATGCGAGATATTAAAATTGATGGACTATCCTTAGGATAGGCCATCAATAGGAGATCGAGGGGGTCCGACTGTCAGCTGTTTGAAGGAGCCACGAAGCTTTTACGAGCGTCACAGCCTCTTCATTGTTTACATGGTTCTTCTCCTCTTTCATACTTGCACACGCCGTTATATTTGGAGCGGCTATGCATGGTATTGCACCACTGTCCCTTTCACTTGAATGGAAGAGGGAAAGATCACAGTAACACTCTATCTCAATTTTTTGTAGATACCAGTTCCTACAAATGTGTCCACCCTTACCTTTGCTTGAATTTAGTTAAGGATACCAATTTCTCATGAACCCAATTCAATACAATACAACGACATGCTAGCATAACCCTTGACAAGCTGTAATGCGCATCACAACCACTGGGTGGCAACACAGAGACACAAATAGCATAGACATTTAGTGACAAATTATCACGTTATCATGTTTTTTTTCAAAGCTGGTCATCTCGCATCACACATCTCAGGATATGTTGGAAAAAGAGGAAAGGTAAGGAGGTCACATCTGTAGATTTGAAAGCTA
Organism: Rhinoderma darwinii; assembly: GCF_050947455.1. Lineage (NCBI taxonomy): Eukaryota > Metazoa > Chordata > Amphibia > Anura > Rhinodermatidae > Rhinoderma > Rhinoderma darwinii. Next base: position 40,885,400 of record NC_134695.1, read on the forward strand.
AGATTCTGAGCTTTGATATAATACCAAGATCTCAGTTTTAGCCTTTATATTCTAGTCGTGACAATGTTTTAAAATTATGACTTATTATATGTATCCTTGGAAGCGAAAGTGAATATCCACCATTCATCGTTATATTGTTTTTAGGTCCAAAATTCTGTGCTGATTTTAAATCTATGGATTTGCAGGGGATTTAGAGATCTGATACAGAGAAATGGATCTCCAACCGCTATGTAACGACTGGCAGGTATGTGGACCCACTGGGCCACTCCACCATAACGGAGCAGATGCTGATCAACAAAGTCTATGGCAGTCAGTGAGGTGAAAGTACCTGGATAGTCAGGGGTGGGCTTCTGCCACACAATCAAAGCAAGCAGGCTTGTGCAGGATAATGGAACTTGGCTAGGACATCGGACACAGGAGTAGTGCAGTCGTCTCAGACACTGGACTTGGCTAGAACACCGGACAGGAGTAGTGCAGTCATCTCGGACACTGGACTTGGCTAGGACACTGGACTGGAGTAGTGCAGTCGTCTCAGACACTTGACTTGGCACGGGCACAGATGATGAAGTCATCACTGACACTTGACTTGGCAAGAGAACCAGACACAGATACTTGATACGGGATACAGAATACGGGATACAGGATACAACTAAGGAACCATTTGCAAGACAAACACTGGGAAGGCACAACATTGCTCGAGCAAAGAGGGAATGGGTAGAATTCCTTTTAAAGTCCCAGGTGTGCTGGGATAGGTTGGGTAGAAGTTCATGGTGCACGCGCTGGCCCTTAAAGAGCAGTGGCGAGCACGCGCACCCTAAGAGCATTAGCCGGGGAAGAGAGCAGAGCGCGCCGGCGTCTCCAGGGGAGGAGACGCTGGCAATGTTTCAGTGTCCTGCGGTCATGGCTGACGGTGAGAGGTGAATGCCGGCAGTCAGCGACCACTGGCATTACACACTATTAGGCCAGTTTCACATGGGTGTAATATGGGCACATTTAATGATTAAGAGGTGTGTTCTAATACTTTTGTACATATAGTGTTTCATGGGATCCAGAATAGGGAAAATAAATACTGTGTGAGATCCACAGTACAGACTGAGTTGGCATGTGCAGGATACATATCTGCTGTTGGAATGCAGAGCTTTACAATCCTAACAAACTGAGAGTCTCCTCAGCTACACTGCCATGCTACTGCAGCTGCTTTGCTCCTTTCCTGACAAGCAGGGCAGGAAGCTATTTCTATTGTTTGCTTTGCAGTGAACAGAGGGTCCCTATGCAGAGACCTAGCTGTGGGGAGAGTGAATGAGCATGCGTGGGCACAAGCAGTCAGCTGATTAGGTTGATCTGCACATTGCCATGCAATTTAAACACCAAGTGATGCCATACTTTGTAAGTAAAAGTCATGACTTAACTGGATTGGTTTTTTTAACAGCATGTAAATGGACAACTTCTTTAAGGCCTTATACACACGAACGTGTCCGTTTTGCGCTCGTAAAAAATGCAGCGTTTTTCCTGCATTGCAGTTCCGTGTGACATCCGTGTACGGTGCGTGTCTGCGTTTGTTACCTGCGTATGTCATCCGTATGTCACACGTTTTTTACGTCAGCAAAATAAACTGAAGGAGGTGGTTTTCATTTTCTCATCATTTCTTTAGCAACTGTTGCGTGAATCACGAACAGCACAAAGATGACGTCCGTGTGCTGTCCGTGATTTTCACGCACCCATTGACTTCAATGGGTGCATGATGCGCAAAAAAACGCACAAGTATAGGACATGCAGTGAGTTTCACGTAGCGGATACACGCTGCGTGAAAAACACTGAATGTCTGAATGACCCCTTTGAATTGCATAGGTCGATGTGACGTCCGTTGTTTTAACGCGTGTAACACGGATGTGAAATACGCTCGTCTGAATAAAGTCTTAGGGGTTAAATAACTATTTTTTATTTTTTTTATTTTTTTGCAGTACATGCAAAAATAATTTGTCAGTAGTTGTACCATTAACACCTAATATAACCCTAAATGTATCTATTATCTCAAGTGTTCACAAATGAACTGTGCTATTTGAGAAATAAATACTTCACCACCTAATTCTCTCATCATTTTACTTGGTTTACCATTGTGGTCAGCACAGACAGTGAAATGGTCTATGACCGTTTTTCCAATATGAATGGTAATGTCGATCCTCCTTTCTGCCGGCTGGGATTTGATTCATGTTTTACATTATAATGGCTTTCAATTTTGTCAAAGTCACACATTGGATTCTGCATTTGTTCCACCAATTTAATTAATCTTGGAGCCTGACAGGCAGAGAAAGTGGGGAAAAAAACGATTTTGTACTGATAAAATGATAATAACACTTTCTGCTAAGTATGGACGGCCGTATTTTATTTTGTTGCAATAGTCTTCCTCATCTCCCTATACTAAAGTATAGGAAAGCTTATTTGCCTTGACAATTTTCATATAAATGAAGGACAATAAATATATCATTCAAATTCTTTCTGTTAACATTGCGGCGGTGCTCATGTTCGTACATGGCCCTTCCTTCCCTCACAGTCTGTGCAATGCATGGGACATACATTGTATTCTGAGCATGTTATGCTGTGGTGCGTTGTGAGAAATATAGAAAGTATACCAAAAATAATTATAGATTATACCAGAAATAGATGATGATCTTCTGGGAGACATATAGAAGTATTCTTGATATTTTCCATATTAAAGAAGTTGTCTCATGAAAACAAACCCTGTCTACTTTCCCCATTGGGGCATATGGATGTCATATAGATGTCATATGGACATATGGTCATATGGAAGCAGAAAAAGCATCCTGCAATAAAAACTCGTGAGTTTTATATTTTTAAAGTGACCCACAGTAATTTTCAGGTAATATTTTAGAATAAGCTGTTAAATGTGTGTACATGAGGAATAACACTATTTCTGGCCATTATATGGCTTGCACTCTGTATTATTTAGCAGTGTTCCCCTCTGCAGGCTCTAGCTCTAAATTTCAGTTCTCTATGAGCTAGAAGGTGTAGCCTAACCTCTATTATGTCTCCTATACACTGCACACATAGAGAGGAGATCTACTCCCCTATCTCTATCTTTCAGATATATATATATATATATATATATATATATATATATATATATATATATATATACAGTGAATGAAATAAGTATTTGATCCCTTGCTGATTTTGTAAGTTTGCCCACTGTCAAAGACATGAACAGTCTAGAATTTTTAGGCTAGGTTAATTTTACCAGTGAGAGATAGATTATATAAAAAAAAATAACATTGTCAAAATTATATATATTTATTTGCATTGTGCACAGAGAAATAAGTATTTGATCCCTTTGGCAAACAAGACTTAATACTTGGTGGCAAAACCCTTGTTGGCAAGCACAGAAGTCAGTTTAGTAGTTGATGATGAGGTTTTCACACATGTTAGATGGAATTTTGTCCCACTCCTCTTTGCAGATCATTTGTAAATCATTAAGATTTCAAGGCTGTAGCTTGGCAACTCGGATCTTCAGCTCCCTCCATAAGTTTTCGATGGGATTAAGGTCTGGAGACTGGCTAGGCCACTCCATGACCTTAATGTGCTTCTTTTTGAGCCACTCCTTTGTTGCCTTGGCTGTATGTTTCGGGTAATTGTCGTGCTGGAAGACCCAGCCACGAGCCATTTTTAATGTCCTGGTGGAGGGAAGGAGGTTGTCACTCAGGATTTGACAGTACATGGCTCCATCCATTCTCCCATTGATGCGGTGAAGTAGTCCTGTGCCCTTAGCAGAGAAACACCCCCAAAACATAATGTTTCCACCTCCATGCTTGACAGTGGGGACAGTGTTCTTTGGGTCATAGGCAGCATTTCTCTTCCTCCAAACACGGCGAGTTGAGTTAATGCCAAAGAGCTCAATTTTAGCCTCATCTGACCACAGCACCTTCTCCCAATCACTCTCAGAATCATCCAGATGTTCATTTGCAAGCTTCAGATGGGCCTGTACATGTGCCTTCTTGAGAAGGGGGACCTTGCGGGCACTGCAGGATTTTAATCCATTACGGCGTAATGTGTTACCAATGGTTTTCTTGGTGACTGTGGTCCCAGCTGCCTTGAGATCATTAACAAGTTCCCCCCGTGTAGTTTTCGGCTGAGCTCTCACCTTCCTCAGGATCAAGGATACCCCACGAGGTGAGATTTTGCATGGAACCCCAGATCGATGTCGTTTAACAGTCATTTTGTATGTCTTCCATTTTCTTACTATTGCACCAACAGTTGTCTCCTTCTCACCCAGCGTCTTACTTATGTTTTGTAGCACATTCCAGCCTTGTGCAGGTCTATGATCTTGTCTCTGACATCCTTAGAAAGCTCTTTGGTCTTGCCCATGTTGTAGAGGTTAGAGTCAGACTGATTAATTGAGTCTGTGGACAGGAGTCTTTTATACAGGTGACCATGTAAGACAGCTGTCTTTAATGCAGGCACCAAGTTGATTTGGAGCGTGTAACTGGTCTGGAGGAGGCTGAACTCTTAATGGTTGGTAGGGGATCAAATACTTATTTCTCTGTATATATACAGGCCTGGCCAAAAGTTTTGAGACTGAGACAAATTTTGGTTTTCACAAAGTTTTCTGCTTCAGTGTTTTTAGATCTTAGAGTTACATGTTTCTATGATATACTGAAGTACAATTATAAGCATTTCATAAGTTTTTACATTTCTATTTACAAATACATTAAGTTTATGCAACCCATTCTTGCCTAATCAGTGCTTGGGGTTTATCACAATTTCTGTGTTTTCGTTTGTCCATTCGTTTTTTGAGGATTGACCACAGGTTCTGAATGGGATTGAGATCTGGGGAGTTTCCTGGCCATGGCCCCAAAACTTTGATGTTTTGTTCACCGAGCCACTTAGTTATCACTTTTTCTTTGTGACATGATGCTCCATCATGCTGGAAAAAGAATTGTTAAATACCAAATTGCTCCTGAATTATTGGGAGAAGTTGCTCTTTGAGGATGTTTAGATACGATTCTTTTTTCATGGAAGTGTCCTTAGGCAAAATTGCGAGTGAGCCCACTGACTTGGATGAAAAACAACACCACAACATGAATGGTCTCAGGATGCTTTACTGCTGGCATGACACAGGACTCATGGTAGCTCTCATCTTTTCTTCTCTGGACAATCTTTCTTCCAGATGTACTCTTTCTGAGCTTGGTGGTTTAAGTGGCTTGTGATATAAGTGGAGTTATAAAACGAAGTTTTAAAGAGGAGTAAAGGCCCCAGTAAGTACTCTTCTTTTCTTTTACTTTGACAATTGTTCGCTGTTTTGTTGTAACTGGGATAATGGATAGCAAGATTGGAGGTTTTCTTCAGTGCACAGTTTGCCATATGTATGCACGACTGGAGCCGGAGTTCCAGGGTGAATACCTCTGTGGCAGATGTGAGCATGTTGGTCACCTAGGAGCTCGCATTACAGATCTGGGGGAGCAGAATGATATACTGAGGAAAATAGACAATCTTGAGCGGAGCATGCTGCTCACGGAGCACGCAGTTAGTGGGGTAGAACTGGAGGGTAAAGACATGGGTGAGCAGGATCAGGTAAGTAGCTGGGTTAATGTAGTTAGGGGCAGTAGAAAGGGGTCCAAGAAAAGGAAGGCCAATCCTGTTTCTGATATTCCAAGCAAAATTGCCAAGTTGGGTGATGATGCGAGGGTGTCGGTCTTAGAAATGGCAGCCCTAGTGGATACTGATCTCCCTAACAGCCGGGAGAACAGCCCAGCTAGTAGTCGGCGGGATGGTAATGCAGGTAAGCCAAGACAATTGATACAAAGAGGATGCCTCCAGCTCACCTTGTATGTGAACTTGTATTTTGTAGTCCTTGCGCATGGGTCCTCGTGTCGGCATACGACTAACTGAGTATGAATGGAAGAAAAAGGTTGGATCCAGCGCTGTTTTGGAAGTTAAAAAGAAACTATTTCCAAGTTTTAATTGTATCCATTGTTAAAACAGGGTCGAGGGAAAAGTGATGATGGTATCCTGGAATGCAGAGAGTATATCAAATGAGGTAGATAGCCTACGCGTTTCGAACGCTGGCTGCGTCCTTATTCATGGATAACAATGGATACAATTAAAACTTGGAAATAGTTTCTTTTTAACTTCCAAAACAGCGCTGGATCCAACCTTTTTCTTCAATTCATACCAAGACAATTGATAGTTGTAGGGGATTCTATAATCAGGAAGACGGATAGAATAATTTGTCGTCAAGACCGCCTCAACCGAATGGTTTGCTGTCTCCCTGGTGCCAGGGTTCGGCATGTGGTGGAACGGGTGGACAAATTGGTGGGAGGGGCTGGTGATGATCCAGCTGTCGTGGTCCATGTTGGTACCAACGACAGAATAAATGGTAGGTGGAGGAGCCTTAAGAATAATTTTAAAGAACTAGGCTACAAGCTGAAGGGAAGGACCTCCAAGGTTGTATTCTCAGGAATACTGCCTGTGCCATGCGCATCACAGGAAAGACAGCGGGAGCTCAGGGAGTTAAATGCATGGCTGAAGTCTTGGTGTAGAGGAGAAGGCTTTGGGTTCCTAGAGCATTGGGCTGACTTTTCATTGGGGTACAAACTGTATTCTGCAGATGATTTGCACCTAAATGGAAGGGGGTCCGCTGTGCTGGGGGAGAGAATTTTAGCTGGGGTGGTGGAGTGTTTAAACTAGGACTGAGGAGGGAGGCCAATGTAGAAAATAAAGGGATAAAGGGGTAGTCAGGTTAGAGAGGGGTCAGACTATATTGGTGGGGGGAGAAATAGACGGTGGGGAGAGGACTAGGCAACAAGATAAGGAGATCCTTTCGTTACAAAACAGCAGTGAAAATAAAAAATCCCAAATAATGTCAAATAATCACATTTCTGATACTGAAAGTGAAACATTTTAAGGCAAGTTAAAGTGTATGTTCACAAATGCCAGAAGTCTAGAAAGCAAAATGGGGGAGCTGGAGGCCTTGGTACTGGAAGAAAATATAGATATAGTTGGTGTTGCTGAAACATGGCTAGAATCTTCTCATGACTGGGCTGTAAATCTACAGGGTTTTACACTTTTTCGGAAAGACAGGGCAAATAGGAAAGGTGGTGGTGTATGTCTGTATGTGAGAAGTGATATGAAGGCGATTGTGAATGAGACATTAGAGGGTGAAGATTGTGAGGAGGTTGAAACATTGTGGGTGGAATTACAAAGGGAGGTAAACGCTGAAAAAAATTACTTTTGGTGTAATCTATAGACCCCCCCAATATAACTGAGGAGATGGAAGTTCAGCTATATAAACAGATGGAGCGGGCTGTACAGGTGGCTACAGTAGTGATAATGGGAGATTTTAATTACCGGGATATTAATTGGTGTCATGGTTCAGCTTCAACTGCAAAGGGGAGACATTTCCTCAACCTGTTGCAGGAAAATTTTATTGGCCAGTTTGTGGAAGACCCGACTAGAGGTGAAGCTCTGTTGGATCTGGTCATTTCTAATAATGCAGAGCTTGTTGGGAACGTCAATGTTCGTGAAAACCTCGGTAACAGTGACCACAATATAGTTACATTTTACCTATACTGTAAAAAACAAACACAGGCTGGGAGGGCAAAAACACTTAGTTTTAAGAAAGGCCAATTTCCCCAAGATGAGGGCTGCAATTCAGGATATAGACTGGGAAGAACTAATGTCAAATAATGGTACAAATGATAAATGGGAGATTTTCAAATCTACGTTGGGTAATTATACTGCAAAATGTATTCCTATAGGTAACAAGTATAAACGACTAAAATGAAACCCCATATGGCTTACACCTTCTGTAAAAAGGGCAATACGTGAAAAAAAAAAAGGGAATTTGAAAAATACAAATCTGAGGCTACAGCTGTAGCCTTTGTAAAATATAAAGAGTTTAATAAAATCTGTAAAAAGGTAATAAAATCAGCAAAAATTCAAAATGAAAGGCAGGTGGCCAAGGATAGTAAAACAAATCCCCAAAAATTCTTCAAGCACATAAATGCAAAAAAGCCAAGGTCTGAACATGTAGGACCCCTAGATAGTGGTAATGGGGAGTTGGTCACAGGGGATCAAGAGAAGGCAGAGTTACTAAATGGGTTCTTCCGCTCTGTATATAAAACAGAAGAAAGAGCAGCTGATGTAGCCGCTGCCCGTGCTGTTAATATATCAGTTGATATATTGAATTGGATGAATGTAGATATGGTGCAAGCTAAATTAAATAAAATAAATGTACACAAGGCCCCGGGACCAGATGGGTTACACCCTAGAGTTCTTAAGGAGCTTAGTTCAGTTATTTCTGTCCCCCTCTTCATAATATTCAGAGATTCTCTCGAGACTGGTATAGTGCCAAGGGACTGGCGCAGGGCAAATGTGGTGCCTATTTTCAAAAAGGGCTCTAGGTCTTCGCCGGGTAATTATAGACCAGTAAGCTTAACATCAATTGTGGGGAAAATGTTTGAGGGGCTATTGAGGGACTATATACAGAATTATGTGACAATAAATAGTATTATAAGTGACAGCCAACACGCTTTTACTAAGGACAGAAGCTGTCAAACCAACCTGATTTATTTTTATGAAGAGGTGAGCAGAAGCCTAGACAGAAGGGCCGCTGTGGATATAGTGTTTTAGGACTTTGCAAAGTCATTCGACACTGTCCCCCATAGACGTCTAATGGGTAAATTAAGGACTATAGGTTTAGAAAGTATAGTTTGTAATTGGATTGAGAATTGGCTCAAGGACCGTATCCAGAGAGTTGGGGTCAATGATTCCTACTCTGAATGGTCACCGGTTATAAGTGGTGTACCCCAGGGTTCAGTGCTGGGACCACTATTATTCAACTTATTTATTAATGATATAGAGGATGGGATTAATAGCACTATTTCTATTTTTGCAGATGATACCAAGCTATGCAATATAGTTCAGACTATGGAAGATGTTCATGAATTGCAAGCGGATTTAAACAAACTGAGTGTTTGGGCGTCCACGGCAAATGAAGTTTATTGTAGATAAATGTAAAGTTATGTACCTGGGTACGAACAACCTGCATGTATCATATATCCTAGGGGGGAGCTACACTGGGGGAGTCACTTGTTGAGAAGGATCTGGGTGTACTTGTATATCATAAACTAAATAACAGCATGCAATGTCAATCAGCTGCTTCAAAGGCCAGCAAGATATTGTCGTGTATTAAAAGAGGCATGGACTCGCGGGACAGGGATGTAATATTACCACTTTACAAAGCATTAGTGAGGCCTCATCTAGAATATGCAGTCCAGTTCTGGGCTCCAGTTCATAGAAAGGATGCCCTGGAGTTGGAAAAAATACAAAGAAGAGCGACGAAGCTAATAAGGGACATAGAGAATCTAAGTTAGGAGGAAAGATTAAAAGAACTAAACCTATTTAGCCTTAAAAAAAGACGACTAAGGGGGGACATGATTAACTTATATAAATATATGAATGGCACATACAAAAAATATGGTGAAATCCTGTTCCATGTAAAACCCCCTCAGAAAACAAGGGGGCACTCCCTCCGTCTGGAAAAAGAAAGGTTCAATTTGCAGAGGCGACAAGCCTCCTTTACTGTGAGAACTGTGAATCTATGGAATAGACTACCGCAGGAGCTGGTCACAGCAGGGACAGTAGATGGCTTTAAAAAAGGGTTAGATAATTTCCTAGAACAAAACAATATTAGCTCTTATGTTTAGAAATTTTTTACTTCCCCTTTCCCATCCCTTGGTTGAACTTGATGGACATGTGTCTTTTTTCAACCGTACAAACTATGTAACTATGTAACTATGTAACCAAACAGTCTGAAGGGGGCTTCATCAGAGAAAATAACTTTACCCCAGTCCTCTGCAGTCCAATCCCTGTACTTCCTGCAGAATGTCAGTCTGTCCTTGCTCTTTTTCGTGGAGAGAAGTGGCTTCTTTGCTGCCCTTCTTGACACCAGACCAGCCTTCAAAAGCCTTCACGTCACTGTGCCTGTAGATGCACTGATACCTGCCTGCCGCCATTCTTGAGCAAGCTCTGCACTAATGTTGAACTGGTCCTCTAGCTGAATCCTCTTAAGGAGACGGTCTTGGCACTTGCTGGACTTCCTTGGGCGCCCTGAAGCCTTCTTCTCAGCAATTGAACCTTTCTCTTTGAAGTTCTTGATGATTCAATAAATGATTGATTTAGGGGCAATCTTACAAGCAGCAATGTCTTTGCCTGTAAAGCCCTTTTGATGCAAAGCAATGATAACTGCATGTGTTTCCTTGGTGGTAACCATGGTTAACAGAAGAATACAATGATTTCAAGCACCATCCCCCTTTTAAAGCAACCAGTCTGCTCATATAATTCAATTAGCATGACAGAGTGATATCAGCTGCCTCATTAACACTTTCTCCTGAGCTAACGAGAAGATCACTGAAATTATGTTCCCAGATGATTTTGTGGCAGGGCTGAAATGCACTGAAAATGTTTTTTTTTGTGATTAAGTTAATTTTCATGGCAGGGAATGGCTTTGCAATTAATTGCAATTCATCTCATCACTCTTCATAACAATCTAGAGTTAATGCAAACTGCCACTGTAAAAACTGCAGCCGCAAACTTTGTAAAGCCCATAATTTGTGTGTCTTAAAACTTTTGGCCAGGACTGTAGAAGCTGCAGCAGCATGGAGGAGATTTCACAGCAGTAATGAGCAGTGTAGCTGTGAATCATGCACTGGGGTGAGATATAACTATTACCAGCAGCCAGAATGCAAAAAGCGAATGGAGCAGCACTGTAGCAAGAAAACCATATGACAGGTGCACAGCTACAAAGTGAGCGGCCTCTCCTGTTAGAGCACTGAACATCAAGTAGCGAAGAAGCAGCACTCGAAAAAGAAGTGGATTTATTCACCAAATGTTAGCGGGCAGCGTGTCTGTGTCCCGTTCACTCTGCTCCCTCTTCCTGCTCCCCCCTCACTTCTCCATAAACTTCTAAAGGCAGGCAGTAAAGAGACACACCCCCATTTCCTGCAGTCAGTCTTCTCTGCTGTAGCTATAGATAGATTTTGCTTGACAACAAGGGGTGTACAGCAGATTACAGGAAGGGAGACACCTAGTGGCAGTAACTTCACACAAAATTTGCATGGATAAAACAACTACATTTTAACAGTAAGTAAATTACCAAGTTGAAAACAGCAGGTAAAAATAAAAGAGCCTATACTTACCCATAGTCATGGCGACGCGTCCCTGCGATGTCCTTTAACCCGGCCTCCTGGGATGACATTTGATCCCATATGACCACTGCAGCCTGTGAGCGGCTGCAGCAGTCACATGGGATGAAACGTCATCCCATGAGGCCGGGCTGCAGGACATCACAGGGACGCGTCACCATGACTACAGGTAAGTATAACCTTTTTTTTTCTGAGTTGCCATTTTTGCACGGAATCATAGCTTTTCCGCCGCAAAAATTGCAACATCTGCTGATTGTTACTTGTTTTACCAACCATTGAATTCAATAGGGAAACCCTGCAACAGAAAACCAGCGATTCTGCAGCATAAATGGACATGCTGCAGATTAAAAAAACACACCGCAGGTCAATTTATGACCGTTTTTCTAGCAGATTTTTTACGCAGCATGTGGATGAGATTTGTTCAGTAGATCTGCTACTGTACTATGCTGCAGATTTTCTGCAATGAAATCCGTTGGGGAAAATCCGCAGTGTTTACGCTACGTGTAGATATAACCTTAATAGAGGTTATAGAAATGGAAATTGCCTAATTTATTGGGTAATAACAAAATAATTGAAAAGGCACCAAATTCTTTAAGCGAATGTACTGAATAAAACATCTTATAGGAGTTTTATACCTTTATTCTCCTGCCTGGGACAGCCAATTCTTGTTATTGATTAATTAAATATATAATTTATGAAGGTGGTCATATCATCTATTCACTCAGCTTTGCTTTTACACATTAAGCTGGATGTGGGTAATTTTAGTTATTTTGCATTCTTCCTAATTTAAAATCACAAGGTAGAAAATGCAAGGAAGAAAAATAACCCACACACATTATAACTCCAAATTACATTTGCATCTGGAGGAGTTTTTAATTGTATTTGGGCCTGGCGCCCCCCCTCACCTTCTCTCCTAGTTGCACCCGGGGCACATGCCCAGCTGGTCCCCCTAGCTACGCCCCTGGGGAAGGGGTAAAAAAATATATAGATACAGAATTAATTACCTTCTACAGACTTATAATAACTCTAATTGTGTAAGTAAAATGAAGTACATGAGACATTGCCTCTAAGGTAGGGACGCATGAGCATATTTAGGAGAGATTGTTTCAAAATTAGCTTTGGTTTAGGTGCTGGGACTCCAACTGATCACTGAAAAGAAGAGGCATAAGTGCTCAGCTGAGTCCTGTATCCCTTTGGCTGTGATTGGCTTTACTCAGCTCGCTTTTGAGAGCCAAGCAGAGTGATGTAGGGGCTCAAAGATAATGAAGAAACCCCTGAAATGTGTTTTACACTGCCGAGGAACTCTTACTTCTATTACTACCTCAAAGAATCTTAGTGTACGGCTAGTAAAGCATTCTGCGCTTCTATATTCTGGTTTAGATCTGTTAACTGCTTTGCTTGTCCCCTTTCCAAGCATCTGTAAACAAGCTGGATTAAGTTTGCCTTCTCTATTGCTTTTGCTGTCATCTGGGGAAATCCCGACCAGCTTCTGAGGAAAATCAGGGAACCCTCATTGGGAATCATTGATTTATCCATAGGAGAGTTCTGATTTTTGCAGTTGAAGGGCTGCAAGGATTTTCAAATTACAAATACAGCAATGGAGTAAAGAAAGAATTGAGCTTGAAAAATAACTGAGTATTTATAATTAGAGGCTATAGACACCTTTGTAGGATTTATTTAAAACTTGTATATTTCAGGTACTTTAAACGTCCCTATTATTAACCCGGTAGCAACCGCCACTAGGGGTACCGGGAAGAGTCAGGTGCGATCCAGTATCCAACCATCTGTAGCGATGGCTGGGTGCTGGGGCGGCTGCAGGCTACTATTATTAGGCTGGGAAAGCCCAAAAACAGCAGCCCTTCCCTTCCTGGTAATGCTAGCTTGCTGCTGTTATGTTGTATCTGGCTGGTTATGAAAAATGGGGGGGGACCCTACGTCATTTAAAAAAATAATAAATTGGAAAAATGATGTGGGGTTCCACCCATTTTTCATAACCATCCAGATACAACAATGCCACAGCTAAAAAAAAAACACACAATCCTAATTAACAATATTATTGAGAATAAAAAAAACCTCTCTCATTGAAGTAGTCCTCGAATCCAAAGTAGTCCAACCAAAACTGTAAAAAAGCACAAACAACAAAAATAATTAGTAACACACAAAACAGCAAGGCATATATTATACTTAACTTTCCTGGGTCCAGCGCTGGAGCCGCAATGTCAGCGAGCTGGGCCCTATATCTAAGCCTATCATATGTGATACTGTCTGCTGAGCCACTGTATCTAATCCTAACCATATCTATAGGGTCGTAGTGCTATAGATATGCTGTCTCCTCTACGTTTTAAGACCTTAGTGAAGCCCCTGGCTCCTAGTGCTGCATCGTTGTGTCACTTAGGAGACCCAGCGATGCATTTTAAAAATGGTGCCACCCTGGGCGGAGCTTGATTGTGTATACTTGCCAACTCACACCTGTATGAAGGAGAGGTAATTATATGTTGTTGCTTTGTTTTGCGGTAATAGTAGCCACTTAATGCCTACTATAAATATGCAGCATTAGTAAATAAACAGGAAATATTGTAGATTTACAATGTAAGTTAAGGAACATATGCAAACAATATGTGCTTGGTGATTTCTAATTCTATACTGTAATTTTCCTGTAAGCATAGCTGTATTAAAGAAGGAGAGTCTGGTGTGCATATTTGTATGCCATAAACCTGTATATGTCTACCAGAATTGCTTTTATGCAAATACAAACAAAAATCACTCTATGCTGATTTAATAGAATCTGCCTTTTTTATGACTAATCTTAGTTATTAAAATAGTTTGCATGAATCACCACTGAATGATCACAATTAAATATTTAAAAAATGTGTGATGGATTTGTATGAATAATTAGAGAATATGAATCAGGCTATTGGTAACGTACAGAGATTTTCTTTAGAAGAATGTCTAATAATACAGATATATGTAAGTAATATATATCTATATATAGATATAGATAAAGATATATATATATCTATATATATCTATACATATATATATATATATATATATAGTTTTATATATATATATATATATATATATATATATATATATATATAAAAGTAACAGAAATAAATAAATAAACACTATATTTTAAAAAAAATAAGGCGGTGAGATACAATGGGCCTGTTTAATTTTTGCTACATATAAGCATCTAAATAAAAAAATAAAAAACATATTGTGTCTGAATATAAAGATTCTTCAATAGTTAGGAGCATAAATAATCTATTTAGTTTGATAAAGGACTCAAATATTAACAAAATAATAGGGCAAAAGGACAATACTGGTTGGAAAAGGACAAAAAAAAAATATTACATTATTAATTTGACTTAATATCTAAGTAGATCATCTAAAATAGAAAATGATACAACTCTGGAAATAGTCTTGGTTAAAATATCCTACAATTTTATGTATACAGCTTCTACTGTAGCTTAATAAAAAGTGGGAGCAGAGGGGTGGCGTAACACTTGATTGCAGTATCAGACTACACACAGGGTTTGTTTGTCGTTTACCGTGGAGACACATCGGGTTGTATGGGAGCTGTATACATGAAACGGTAAGATATTTTTAAGCAAAACTTTTTGCAAGTCTACTTTCTTTTTATAATTTTAGAACAATAAAAATATAGTTGTAAAAGTGGATCTATTCTTCAAACCTGGACATTCATCTACTAATCAGTCGCCAAGAACTTATCACAGTTGCCATTGTAGTGAGATAATGAATGTTATTCACTTCACCTGTCAGTGGCTTTAATGTTATGGCTGAACAGTGTAAAATCCTGTTTAATCAGACATGTAACATATATGAATTCTGTATATGTTACATACTCTGTAAAAAAGCACAATGAACTTTTAGGTAAGTACAAATAAGCAATAAGGTTGTGAAAGATTGAAACAGTATGTTCCATTGCCTCTTTATGACATATGAATAAAATGTTGCCGTTATCTATCAACTCTGGAAAATGCTAACATCTGTTTCATCTCAAAATCATTTTATTTTTGCGCAAAATACATACTGGGACTATTTTGCACCTAGAGTTTGATTAATTTTAGACTAAACTTTACAGCTCGGAATAGCGGCACGTCTTAGACTATCATACTAATATTACCCTTTTTTTTACCTAGAATGTGATGCCACAATTTTTAAAGGGGCAGTTTAACAACAGACATTTAGGGTATATTAATATACTCTGGAGCCCCTCCTATTGAGGGGGGTGTTTCTTCATGTAGCTGAGAAGATTACAACTGTCAGGTGTGTGTGTGTGTGTGTGTGCGTGTGTGTGTGTGCGTGTGTGCGTGCGAGCGTGTGTGTGTGTGTACTTTTGGGATTTAATAAGAGCTGCCCATCTACCTTGAAGTTTTAACTTCAAAATGTATTTTAAATTTTTTAAATTTTTTTTTTTAAATTATCCAGGATTTTGCTGGAAACATTACATTAGTTGCAAGAGATCAGTGAATTGTTAGTTTGCTCTGCTACTAAGACTGGATTGCTTAGAACTATTGTTTTAAATTCTTTTGGCAACTACCACAGTTCAACATCATCTATGAAACATCATCTTGAAATTATGCTTCAGAAACAACCACCAGAACAAGTGATTAGCAATGTGTTTGTTATAGGAAAATGTTGAGCAGGCCGTGACACATATAATGAATGTCATGCGGTTACAAAATCGTGTCAATTGATGGCATATTGCTGGCAAACAAATCATTTGGCAGTTGAAAAATTGGCAATCGCAAGATCTTAATCAAAAATTACAGAAACTTTCCATGAGAAACATTATTTAAAAAGGCATTTCTGGGTACATTAAAAAAAATATATTATGCCTAGAACAAGGTGTGAGAGAGTATGACAGAGATTCAAAAAACTTCCTTTGTCATTCACTGACCCCCTCAGGCACTGTACTAGCCATAACTCAGTATATAACTTTTTCCTGGAGGGACCAATTAAAAGACAGAGGCTGATTATATTCGCTGATGACCAAAAAATTAGTTGAACAGCAAATAGTTAATATGCATGGACTCCAATTCCACCAATGTTTCTTCATGGCTGAATGCATCAACAGGGATTTTCATGTTAACCACAGAATTGAGTAAACAGTAAGAAACGTATGGAGCTGACAGTTACTGCCAAAAAGACATATTGTAGCATTGGAATAAAGATTAAAAACTTCACACAATTTGAAAAAAAAAACAACAAAGAATAAAAGGAAAAATATCTAGATTATCCCATCTTGGAAAAAAAGTGCCTGGTTCCATAATTTTCAGAGAAAAAAAATGAAAACAAATTGTTCATTTCACCTGTCGAATTTTGGTTTGTGTCTTGTTACTCTGCTGGTTAAAGGACTAATGTGGGAGAAGGTTTTCCAGTTACTAATTCTCTGGGTTACGTTGGTGGAACCGTGGCATAAAATCTAGTGAGTGGTTGCTACAAAAGTTTCGTAATCATTTAGACTAGTCAGGATTAATCAGTTGAGTGTAGTGAAAAAGAATATGGCCAAAATGTAGTCAAAATCTAGTCAATCTCTAGCCTGGATGGAAATTAAGACATACAGTAGCCAAAATCAGTACAATTAGGCAAAACCAGCAGAGGAGTTGCAGTCTTAACTGGAGCAAGCGTGGCAAAGTAACTTCTTTACGACAACATGCTGCTGATATATTTCAGAGACTAAGCAGCCAGGATTTTTTACTCATGTTTGGCTGTGACTTTTGAGCTTACCAAAGGGAAACTTATAAAGAGATCACGTAAAAAGAAATGCAATTATTGTAGCACTAAAATGACAGCGAACACAATTTATATTAAAAGCTGGACGAGTGCTCATCCACTCAATACTCTCAGATCATGACAGCTGCATAACGTGGTTTGAATCAAGAAATAGATTTTGACAAAAAAGAAAGATAACAATGTTGTCTTTATATAGTATATAGATTTCTGAAAATATTAATATATCTTTTCCTAGTAGAGTATACAAATTGCAATATCCTTAAGAAAGGGATCTCATTTTACCCAATCAGATCTATAGTAGGTTGGATGAAACTCATGCACTTATCTTTTATTGATTTACGATTGCTTATATAGCGCCAACATATTCTGCAGTGCTGTACAGAGAATACTTTCACTTACATCAGTCCCTGTCTGCATTGGGGGGGGGGGGGTTTACAATCTAATGCCCCTATATCAGAGACACACTCATGCTATTTCATAGGAGGCCAGATAATTTAAGAATATGTTTTTGTAGTGTAAGGGGGGAAATCAGAGTACCTAGAGAACATACAAGCAGATGTTACATAGTTAGTACGGTTGAAAAAAGACACATGTCCATCAAGTTCAACCAACGGATGGGAAAGGGGAAGGGAAAAATTTCTACACATAGGAGCTAATATTTTTTCGTTCTAGGAAATTGTCTAAGCCTTTTTCAAAGCCATCTACTGTCCCTGATGTGACCAGCTCCTGCGGTGACTATTCCATAGATTCACAGTTCTTACAGTAAAGAAGGCTTGTCGCCTCTGCAGATTGAACCTTTTTTTCTCCAGACGGAGGGAGTGCCCCCTTGTTTTTTTAGGGGGTTTTACATGAAGCAGGAGTTCACCATATTGTCTGTATGTGCCATTTATATATTTATAGAAGTTAATCATGTCCCCCCTTAGTCGTCTCTTCTCACAGCTTAATAGGTTTAATTATTTTAATCTTTCCTCATAACTTAGATTCTCCATAGCCCCTTATTAGCTTTGTTGCTCTTCTTTGTATTTTTTCCAACTCCAGGGCATCCGTTCTATGAACTGGAGCCCAGAACTGAACTGCATATTCTAGATGAGGCCTCACTAATGCTTTGTAAAGTGGTAATATTACATCCCTGTCCCGCGAGTCCATGCTTCTTTTAATACACAACAATTTCTTGCTGGCCTTTGAAGCAGCTGATTGACATTGCATGCTGTTATATAGTTTATGATCTACAAGTACACCCAGATCCTTCTCAAACAAGTGACTTCCCCAGTGTAGCTCCCCCTAGGACATATGATGCATGCAGATTGTTCGTACCCAGATGCATAACTTTACATTTATCTACATTAAACTTCATTTGCCAAGTGGACGGCCAAATACTTAGTGTATCCAAATCCGCTTGCAATTTACGAATATCTTCCATAGACTGAACAATACTACATAGCTTAGTGTCATCTGCAAAAATAGAAATAGTGCTATTAATGCCATCCTCTATATCATTAATAAATAAGTTGAATAATAGTGGTCCCAGCACAGAAACCTGGGGTACACCACTTATAACCGGGGACCATTCAGAGTAGGAATCATTGACCACAACTCTCTGGATACGGTCCTTGAGCCAATTCTCAATCCAATTACAAACTATACTTTCTAAACCTATAGTCCTTAATTTACCCATTAGACATCTATGAGGGACATTGTTATATGCCTTTGCAAAGTCCAAAAATACTATATCCACAGCGGCCCCTCTGTCTAGGCTTCTGCCTACCTCTTCATTAAAACAAATCAGGCTGGTTTGACAACTTCCTTAAAATTAAGTGTTTTTGCCCTCCCAGCCTGTTTTTTTTACAGTATAGGTAAAATATAGCTATATTGTGATCACTGTTACTGAGGTTTTCACGAGCATTGACATTCCCAACAAGCTCTGCAGAAATGACAAGATCCAACAGAGCTTCACCGCTAGTCGGGTCTTCACAAACTGGCCCATAAACTTTTCCTACAACAGGTTGAGGAAATTTCTCCCCTTTGCGGTTGAAGCCGAACCATGACACCAATTAATATCCCAGTAATTAAAATCTCCCATAATCACTACAGTACCAGTCTGTGCTGCTCGCTCCATCTTTTTATATAGCTGAACTTCCATCTCCCCAGTTATATTGGGGTGGTCTATAGCACTGGCGTAGCTATAGGAGTCGCAGCGGTCGCAATTGCGACCGGGCCCCGAAGCCAGGGGGCCCACGGCCCCCCGAACCACATCAATAAAAAGTTACTATAGTAACTCAGGCCGCGGGCCCCTGTTACTATAGTAACATACTTTACTTACCTTCCTGGTTCCGGATCGCAGCGGAGGTCCTGACGTCAAGCGCTGTGCGCAGCGCATTACGTCACAGCGCTATGCGCAGCGCACAGCATCGAGACGACAGAACTCCCGCCGCGGCCGAAGAGGAAGGTAAAGTTAGCCCTGACTGGCGGGGTCCGACTCCCGGGACCCGCCAATCAGCTGTTTTGAAGGGGCCGCAGCACTCGTACGAGAGCTGCTCCCCTTCATTCCTGTCACTTCATTCCGGTCACACTGTGAATCGGTGTCGGCGATTCACAGTGTGAGCGAGTAGTGAAATGAAGGGGAAGCAGCTCTCGTACGAGTGCTGCGGCCCCTTCAAAACAGCTGATTTGCGGGTCCCGAGAGACACATCAGCTATTGATGGCCTATCCTGAGGATAGGCCATCAATGTTTAGGGACTGTACAAGCCCTAAGCCTACGATGTAGCAGGCTTAGGGAGCCCATGAGACAGAATCACAGATTGTGTGATCCTGTCTGCTGGGCCCTGTATCTAAGCCAATCACATGGTAGGCTTAGATACATGGCCCATGCGTGATCCTGTCTGCTGGGCCCTGTATCTAAGCCAATCACATGGTAGGCTTAGATACATGGCCCATGTGTGATCCTGTCTGATGGGCCCTGTATATAAGCCTACCACACTGTAGGTTTAGATACAGGGCCCCAGCACACAGTAATCTTATACTGTATAAGATTACTGTCTGCTGGACCCTGTATCTAAGCCTACGTTGTGGTAGGCTTAGATACAGGGTCCCTCAGACAGTATCACACATGGGCCCTGTATCTAAGCCTAACACACGTGTTACTAATCATTTTTTGTGTGTTTTCATACAGGTTCGGTCGTTGGACTACGTCGGATTCCAGGACTACTTCGATGACAGCTTTTTTTTATTATCAATAAAATGGTTAATGAGGGTTGTGTGTTTTTTTTTTTTATTTCAATAAAATATTTTTTCTATGTCTTTGTGTTTTTTTTTCAACTATATTACTACCGCCTTAGTAATGGCCGCCGGCTGATTGACAGCATCCATTGCTAAGGCGGGGCTTAGTGTTAGAAGATGCAGCGGCTAACACTAACCCCCTTTATTACCGCGGTACCCACCGCCACCAGTGGTGCTGGGAAGAGCCGGGTACGATCCAGTACCTGACCATCTGTAGTGATGGTCGGCCACTGGGGTGGTGGCAGGCTGGTATTATCAGGAGGGAAAGGCCAAAAACAGTGGCCCTATGTTGGCGCTGCCTTTCCGCTTTGGGAACCATGTTGCACATATGGTGGGAATGTCCCATATTATCTCCATATTGGACTAACATATTCGAACTATATAATGTGCTGTTTGATTCCCAGACTCCTATTCAACCTGCCATTGGACTATTGTCCATTTTGCCAGGCAACGTCACGGCCTTGAAAAAAGGTATTTTCAGGCACTTTCTCACTGCAGCTAGGTGCGTGATTCCTAGACACTGGAAATCCACGAGATGCCCCTCTCTTCGTGAATGGGTTACCGAATTAACTCATATCATGAGAATGGAAGGCCTCCTGGCAGGGGACAATGGCAAACGAGACAGATTCATGGCTACATGGCGGAGCTGGATTCTGTTTGCAGAAAGCGAAGCACTTCCACGTTGGTTGGAAGAACACCCCTAAATCTTCTTTGGCGTCCGTACGTCTTATCTAGAGGCCACCTCTCTCCACTATACACCTTACCTGTCCCGCGATCCTTCCTTCTTCCGTTTTCTTTGTTTTTCTTTTCTCCCCCCATGTCTCTTATTTTTATTTTTATTACATTTTTCCCTTTTTATTTTTTTGCACTATATTATATAATATATCAGAATGATTATATTGTATTGTACTGATTCTTCTGTACCTATTTGTGCCTCATTGCACGGTTCTTACGCAAGGTATACTTTTTGATGCCAATAATGTATACGCTCTTTATGTATAACATTCGCATTGTATGCAAAAATCTTATGTAAAGTGGTTCAGTTGAACTGCCACTCGTTCAAACGCATTGAAGTTGTTGATTGTTTGTATTGAAAAATTTAATAAACTTTGATAAAGAAAAAAAAAACAGTGGCCCTTCCCACCCTGGTGATGCTAGGCTGCTTCTGCTTTATTGTATCTGGCTGGTTATGAAAAATGGGGGGGACCCCACGTCATTTAAAAAAAAAAAAATAATAATTGGAAAAAACAATGTGGGGTCCCCCCAAATTTTCATAACCAACCAGATACAACACAGCAGCAGCAGGCAGCATTACAAGGGTGGGAAGGGCCACTGTTTTTGGCCTTCCCCAGCCTAATACTACCAGCCTGCGGCCACTCCGGTGCCTGCCCGTCACTACAGATGGTCGGGTACTGGTTCGTACCCGGCTCTTCCCAGTACCCCTGGAGGCGGTGGGTACCGGGGTAATAATGGGGGTTAGTGTAGCCTCTGCACCGGCTAACATTAAGCCCCGCCTTAGTAATGGAGGTTGTCAATCAGCCAGCGGCCATTACTAAGGCGGTGATAATAAAGTTTAAAAAGATACAAGCACATAGAAAAAATATTTTATTGAAATAAAAAAACAACCCTCATTAACCATTTTATTGAGAATAAAAAAAACGCCGTCATTGAAGTCCTCGTATCCGAAGTCCAACAACCGAACCTGTAAAAAAAAACACAAAAATAATCAGTAACACATAAAGAAGCAAAATTATTATTCTTACCTATCCTGGGTCCAGCGCTGGAGCCGCAATGTCAGCGAGCTGGGCCCTGTATCTAATCCAATCATGTGTGATACTGTCTGCTGAGCTGTGTATCGAATCTAATCTTGTGTGATACTGTCTGCTGGGCCCTGTATCTAATCGTATCTTGTGTGATAGTGTCTGCTGGGCCCTATATCTAATCCGATCATGTGTGATACGGTCTGCTGAGCCACTGTATCTAATCCTATCATGTGTGATACTGCCTTCTGAGCCACTGTATCTAATCCTATCATGTGGTACTGTCTGCTGAGCCACTGTATCTAATCCTATCATGTGTGATACTGTCTGCTGGGACACTGTATCTAATCCTATCATGTGTGATACTGTCTACTGAGCCACTGTATCTAATCCTATCCATAGTTGATAGGGTCGTAATGCTATAGATATGCTATGCTGTCTCCTATACACCCTTTTTTTTGGCGGACACATATGTATTGGGGCTATTTCCCCTGACATTTTAAGCCCTGAGGGTATGTTCACACGGCAGCGTCCGTTACGGCTGAAATTACGGTGCTGTTTTCAGGAGAAAACAGCACCGTAATGGCATGTGCAGGCGTCTTTCGCTGCGTCCATTACGGACGTAATTGGAGCTGTTTTTCTATGGAGTCCATGGAAAACGGCTCCATTTACGTCTGAAGAAGTGACAGGCACTTCTTTGACGCGGATGTCTTTTTTACGCGCCGCCTTTTGACAGCGGCGCGTAAAGAAAAATGACCGTCGGCACAGAACATCGTAAGACCCATTCTAATGAATGGGCAGATGTTTGCCAACGCTTTTGAGGCGCATTTTCGGACGTAATTCAATGCTAAAACGCCCGAATTACGTCCGTAAATAGGGTGTGTGAACCCAGCCTTAGTGACGCCCCCGGCTGCTAGTGCTGCGTTGTTGGGTCACTTAGGAGACCCAGCGATGCAGCTGAAAGCTGCGGACCGTCGGCCATGAGAAGTTTGCGGGGGGGGCCCAGTAAGAATTTTTGCATCGGGGCCCATGAGCCTTTAGCTACGCCCCTGGTCTATAGATTACACATAAAGTATTTTTTTCAGTGTTTACCTCTCTTTGTAATTCCACCCACAATGTTTCAACCTCATCACAATCTTCACCCACTGTTGTCTCTTTCAGACTAGCCTTCATATCACTTCTCACATACAGACATACACCACCGCCTTTCCTATTTGTCCTGTCTTTCCGAAACAGTGTAAAACCCTGTAGATTTACAGCCCAGTCATGAGAAGAGTTTAGCCATGTTTCAGAAACGCCAACTTTATCAATCTGTTCCTCCAGTACCAAGGCCTCCAGCTCCCCCATTTTGTTTGCTAGACTTCTGCCATTTGTGAACATACACTTTAACTTGCTTTTCAATTTTTCCCTTTCAGTATCAGAAATGTAATTATTTGACATTATTTTGGCATTTTTATTTTCATTGCTGTTTTGTAACAAAAGGATCTCCTTATCCTGTTGTCTAGTCCTCTCCCCACAGTCTATTTCTCCACCCACTAATATAGTCTGACCCCTCTCTAACCTACCTACCCCTTTATTTTCTACATTGACCTCCCTCCTCAGCCCTAGTTTAAATACTCCGCCACCTCAGCTAGAATTCTCTCCCCCAGCACAGCGGACCCCTTTCGATTTAGGTACAAATCATCTGTAGAATACAGTTTGCACCACAATGAAAAGTCAACCCAGTGCTGTAGGAACCCAAGTCTTCTCATCTACATCCTGTCGACTACTAGCTGGGCTGTTCTCCCGGCTGTTAGGGAGATCAGTATCCACTAGGGTTACCATTTCTGAGACCGACACCCTCGCATTATCTCCCAACTTGGAAATTTTGCTTGGAATATCAGAAACAGGATTGGCCTTCCGTTTCTTGGACCCCTTTCTCCTGCCACTAACTACATTAACCCAGCTACTTGCCTGATCCTGCTCACCCATGTCTTCACCCTCCAGGTCTACCCCACTAAGTGCTTGCTCAGTGACCAGCCTGCTCCGCTCAAGATTGTCTATCGCCCTCAGCGTTGCATTTTGCTCCTCCAGCTTTCTAATGTGAGCTTCCAGGTAAACAACATGCTCACATCTGCCACAGAGGCATTCACCCTGCAACTCCGGCTCCAGTCGTGCATACATATGGCAAACTGTGCACTGAAGAAAACCTCCAATCTTGCAGTCCATTATCCCAGTTACAAAAAAAACTGTGAACAATTATTAAAGTAAAAGAAAAGAAGAGTACTTACAGGTACTTTAACTCATCTTTTCAACTCCGGTTTAATAACTTCACTTGAGTCACAAGCCACTTAATTTAGCAAGCCTAAAAACAGAGCAAGCTCAACTGAGGCCTGCAGGCTAATTTATATCACCTGAGAGCAATTAACCCCTGCCCCTAGTCAGCAGCACAGCAGGACAGTAGCTAAGAAGGAAAAAAAATTAAATTGTGTCTGTTTTGCTAGCTTCTATTAGCAAACACTCAATTCATATGTCAAACAGAGTTTCACACACAGTATCACACGCAGGAACACAGCAAGCGAATCTGGTTTAATAACTCCACTTGATCCACAAGCCACTTAATTTAGCAAGCCTAAAAACAGATTAGAAACCAGGACCCTTGTTTTACTTTCGAAAGGTCACATCATACATTGTTTACTGCTAGTTGCTAGTTTCTAATTCTTTCCTAACCTGAGTAAAGTATCCTGACTGTGTAAAAGATTGTGTACATTGTGTATCTAAGGCTATGTTTACATGGCATATGTTACAGGCTGAAAAATACAAGGTTGATTTCAAGAGAAAATAGCCTCTGAAATTCATGCGGTTTAGGAACTGTTTTTCAATTTTGCAGGCGTATTTCAATTCGATTTTCGAAGCGTATTTTTCATAGTGTTTTCTCATAATATAGCCCACCGGAGGTTGTACTACCATACATTAATAGCAGTGCCGGACTGGGACACAGAATCAGCCCTTGCATCTTAAAGCACAATGGCCCACCTACTGTCCATGAAATTTGAATAGGGACACTCCTAAGAGTAAATGGTCTACACTACAGTTCATATATAAGCACCAAAATTTGACAGTGTTAGACGAATGCAAACGTTTAAGCATATAAAAAACATGATTTTATTGAGACACATGTTAAAAATTACAACAATAGCAGAAAAAGGGGGGGGAGGAGTACAAAAGGAGAATCCTAACAGACATGCACAAAACTGAGTGGGCTATTGGCAATAACACCTATACCATGGATTGATACATTGTAAATATTCTGCAAAAGTAATGCCAAAAAAAGAGGGGTATGAGGACAAAACCAGTTTGTCCAGCAGAATAAAGGTACAGTATAAAGGCACAATGGCAACACAAATGAAAAGGAAACAGGCAAAAAACAAATGCAGATGAACAATGGGGTGACCAGTTGAAATATGCCCTCTTACAGACCCAACATGTTTTACCACAAAGCATCTTCAGGAGAGAAGTGTTGACTCAGGGAAAAAACGGGCAGTATATATATATATATATATATATATATATATATATATATATATATATATATATATACAGAAACAAAAAAAGGATCCAGCAGCACCGGTTGAAGAGTGTGGGTGCAGGCCCCAGGGAGCAGACCAAAGCTCTCAATATCTACAGCAATCAAAAAAGTAGGCAGCACACCATCGGAATTAGTGAAAAAGAGGGTACTTTATTAACCCTAAGTGCGACGTTTCAGCTCTATCCACTAGAGCCTTTCTCAAGCAAATGACAAGTGGAACAACAGTGGTATAAAACAGGTTCACAATTGAAGCAATTAATAGCAGTAATCAAATACAAATCAGAACATACTGTATAGAGATATAAATATAGTGTAAACAAATCAATGGTGATAATATATCGATGCACATATACACAGAGAGCAATAGTACAAAAGGTGCTGAGGGATACACTAACGCATTAATGCATCTAATATGTGTAAATGGTGATAATGTCCACACATGTGTACATAATCAAGATCAAAACAAGTTTAAAAACAAGGGGATATCACCTGGGGATGTTAGATCATACAGCCGCCATAGCGGCATCCACGAGGCGCAACCGCGCATGCGCGGACATATGACTGAGGGCGAAGGTCACCAAAAACGAGTGACGTACTCGGCGCATGCGCACTGCGCAACTAAGTGCATCGGCGCCATCTTGGGTACTGGCTATAGAGAGGTAAAGGCAATTTACTCAGTAATATGCCTAAAAAAATACTGGTGAGCCGGACGAGGACAGAGGTGGTAGACATAAAGGTCCATGGATATCATGAACCCCGACATTTAGAGAAGCTCTTATCCAGTAAGGGGACACCGTCCAGAGTGAGCTAGAGGAAGGACAGGAGGACATAGATCAGCAGAACGCCGATCCCTGCCACTCTCATATAGGGAAAGCACTGTCACAAATGCGTGTTGAAACACACAAATGCATATAAGCGCAATCCCAAAACCCCCCAATAGCAACATGGGACGTGTATAAGGAGCGAAACCGGAGAGCACTTATGTCAAAGACGGGTTATGGTCACATGGGAGCATATACGTCAATAATCACCACCAGTCATCCCCGGACCCAGATTACATAAATTTAATGACAGTACCATACAGTATAGCACCAGGATAATCAGTCATAAAAACGAAATAAAACAATGATCCAACCGATCCATATAAGTGATATCCCAAAAGATGAATCTTCATCTGGAAAAAGAGAAACAGAGTTAGTATATAATCAATAAAATATTCTTGTCAAATATACGGAACAAGAGGTCAGAGCATACCACCCCTGGGACTCAATGTAAGGGGTCTACATCAAACCACCTAAAGCGAAATCAACATTTAAACCCCTTGGTTTTAAAGTATCCAGTTTCCCAATCCATTGAAGTTCTCTTAGTTTCAGGAGTTTAGTCCTGTCACCGCCCCTTCTAGGTAGTGGAATATGATCTAGAATTGTAAATCTAAGTTGCTGTTCGGTATGTCCAAGGTCGGAAAAATGTTTGGATACAGGAAGATCCAACCTCTTTTTCCTGATGGTGTACCTATGTTGGTTGAGTCTGGTTTTTAAATCTAAAGTGGTCTCACCCACGTACAGAAGCTTACACGGACATTGCAATACATAAATAACAAAATCACTGTTACATGTTAAGTAATGTCTAATGTGAAATTGTTTGCCTGTGCCAGGATGTTCAAAGATTTGCCCTTTACACATAAGGTTACAGTTGACACAGCACAAGCACGGATAACATCCAAGTCTTGGTTTGGATAGAAACATTTGTTTCTTGGCTCTAATAGGGCCAATATCGGCTTTGACTAACTTATTTTTAAGACACGGTGGTCTACGATATGAAAAGAGTGGAGGTCTGGTAAATTCATTGACATGGGGGCGGTGACAGGACTAAACTCCTGAAACTAAGAGAACTTCAATGGATTGGGAAACTGGATACTTTAAAACCAAGGGGTTTAAATGTTGATTTCGCTTTAGGTGGTTTGATGTAGACCCCTTACATTGAGTCCCAGGGGTGGTATGCTCTGACCTCTTGTTCCGTATATTTGACAAGAATATTTTATTGATTATATACTAACTCTGTTTCTCTTTTTCCAGATGAAGATTCATCTTTTGGGATATCACTTATATGGATCGGTTGGATCATTGTTTTATTTCGTTTTTATGACTGATTATCCTGGTGCTATACTGTATGGTACTGTCATTAAATTTATGTAATCTGGGTCCGGGGATGACTGGTGGTGATTATTGACGTATATGCTCCCATGTGACCATAACCCGTCTTTGACATAAGTGCTCTCCGGTTTCGCTCCTTATACACGTCCCATGTTGCTATTGGGGGGTTTTGGGATTGCGCTTATATGCATTTGTGTGTTTCAACACGCATTTGTGACAGTGCTTTCCCTATATGAGAGTGGCAGGGATCGGCGTTCTGCTGATCTATGTCCTCCTGTCCTTCCTCTAGCTCACTCTGGACGGTGTCCCCTTACTGGATAAGAGCTTCTCTAAATGTCGGGGTTCATGATATCCATGGACCTTTATGTCTACCACCTCTGTCCTCGTCCGGCTCACCAGTATTTTTTTAGGCATATTACTGAGTAAATTGCCTTTACCTCTCTATAGCCAGTACCCAAGATGGCGCCGATGCACTTAGTTGCGCAGTGCGCATGCGCCGAGTACGTCACTCGTTTTTGGTGACCTTCGCCCTCAGTCATATGTCCGCGCATGCGCGGTTGCGCCTCGTGGATGCCGCTATGGCGGCTGTATGATCTAACATCCCCAGGTGATATCCCCTTGTTTTTAAACTTGTTTTGATCTTGATTATGTACACATGTGTGGACATTATCACCATTTACACATATTAGATGCATTAATGCGTTAGTGTATCCCTCAGCACCTTTTGTACTATTGCTCTCTGTGTATATGTGCATCGATATATTATCACCATTGATTTGTTTACACTATATTTATATCTCTATACAGTATGTTCTGATTTGTATTTGATTACTGCTATTAATTGCTTCAATTGTGAACCTGTTTTATACCACTGTTGTTCCACTTGTCATTTGCTTGAGAAAGGCTCTAGTGGATAGAGCTGAAACGTCGCACTTAGGGTTAATAAAGTACCCTCTTTTTCACTAATTCCGATGGTGTGCTGCCTACTTTTTTGATTGCTATATATATATATATATATATATATATATGTGTGTATATATATGTATATGTATAAAAACAGGAAATAGTGATTGTAAATATGCTTTAGAGGGTGACAGATCGAAGTGGTCATAACAGGGTGGTCATCGTGGGGAGTCATCATGCGGAGAGATAAACAGAGAGGGGCAGTATACTAAGGGTAAGGCCACACAGAGCGGCCTTGACACAGTCGCAAAGTGGCCAACAACCGCGCCGGCCCCATGTTCGGTTCGGCTGTCAAATAGCCTGTTAGTGGCCGCACGTTAATGCGGGTAAAATGTTCCTTTATCTGCAGCTATGAATTAATATACTCTTTATGGCTGCATGATTTTGCAGGTTACAACAAGTTACTCCCCTATCCTTAGGCTAAGGGGTAACTTGCTGATCGGTGGGTGTCTGACAGCTCGGACCCCCACCGTTTATGGGAACGGGGAACCCGAAGTTGCTCGAACCACAAGTTTGAACAGAGCGGCAGGTCGCTCATGTGCACTGCCACTCCATTCATTGCCTATGGCAGCCCCGGAAAAAGCCTAACACTGCACTCGGCTATCTCCAGTGCTCCCATAGAGAATGAATGGAAGACAGTGCGCATGAGCGATCTGCCTCTCGGTTCAAACTTGGGGTTCGGGCAACTTCGGGCTCCCCATTCTCATAAACGGTGGGGGTCCGAGCTGTCTGACACCTACCGATCAGCAAGTTATCCCTTACCCTATGGATAGGGGGTAACTTGTTGTAACCATAATACCTCTTAACATATTTGACAGCTGTGCCTAACATAGTGCCAGCGCGGTTGTTCGCCGTGTCAGGGCCGCTCCGTGTGGCCTTACCCTAATACTGCCCCTGAAGGCGTAGTTAGAAGACAAAATTTGCACAACCAAGTGGCATGTATGAAAAAAGGGGAACCAATAGACCAAGGTGTGGACCAAGGTAGAGGTGGGTGGATACAGGGAACGGTAGCATGGTGACCAGTCACCGGCATGGCAGTAATAGCAAAAAAATGTAACTGCAAGTGCAAAGATAAAAACAAATACATATGCATACAAAAGCATTATATAGCACAGAGCAGCTGTACCTCAAAAAGTAAAAATAATTTTTAATAAAAACTATTTATAAAGTTGCACCAATCACACTGACTGACCTTTTTATTAAAAAAAATTGCCATTCAAAGGTTTACATAGCCTTTAAAGTGGTTGTCCAACATTCACAACTTATCATCTATTCACTAGTTAGATAATAAAAGTATGACAACCTGCCGATAACGAGATAGTATCCCCAATTTGAATGTAGAACAGGCATGAGAGTGGCTCCATTGAAACAGTGGATAGTATCTCATGATTGTTAGGAGGTCTTGGTGATCAGACTCCCAGCAATTATCCTTTTTTCACCTAATGCCTTTGGCTAGGCATTATGTTGTGAAATTAGGACAAAGGAATCGTGAAAAAAAATTTTCATGTGATTATTTGTAATGGGTTAGCCTCCAATAACTTACACTTTAGGCTCAAATGTTGAAAAAATAACTGCCCAATTTGGTGTGTGGTACCCAGGGCTGTCCCACTAAAAATGGAAATGTTGGCAAGTATGTACAATGTGTGCATGTGCATATGTGCCTTTAGTACAATGCGAGCACATCGAGCTCTGTATTCTGCACAAAAAAGTTTGCTGAACACATCAGCTAGTCAAAAAGAAAAAAATTAATTTTGCAAAGGCATTATCTCGGAGAACAGTCCTTCAACTTCAATTTCCATCCTCCAGTACGGAGAGGGTGCCATTGGGATGCTCCTATGGGATGGATGCTGCCTCAATACGCCAGTCTTAATATAAAGAGCGCTGAAGGAAAATGCACCTAATTTATTAAGATGCGCATGTCCCTTAATAAATTAGTAGCATCTCTGGATGTCCATTTGACAGAAAGGGAAATCTATGCGAGCTATAAGCTTGCGTAGATTTTCGCTATCGTTGACACCCTGTTCTGGCGAAAATTTGTGAAAATGCTTTGGGCTGTGGGTGGCCCTGCCTCCTTATGATACAACCAGCCCACTTTTTTTTTAAAAGTGACGGATGTGGCATAAAATGGCAAAAAGTCACAAATTATTGGGCAAATATGGCATGTGTTTTAATTTGCAACTTTTTCACGTCATAATACTGGGGTATTGATAAATTCCCCCCAAAGACTTTAACATTTTTAGACAAGGAACTCATACAGATATTGTGTGAAACTTCATCTTTTATTTATTGCCTTCCTTAAAGAGGACCTGTTACTAGGTCCCACAATGTGAGTTAGTAGTCTCACCTAATAGCCGCTGTATCTAAGAGTCCAGTGGTGTTTGTCCTGTACTTGTGCGTCGTCGTCCCATTGCTGAACTATGGAACCCTCTTTATTTAGCAACGTATATGGAAATGGCTAGCCCAGTGGGTTTGGCTGCCAGCAATTCTTAATGGGCGGAGCTACCAGTGAGCCTCTGACGCTGACCTATCATTGTGAGGCTGTTTCCTAAACACAGTCTTCAACTAGTGTCATCATGTGAGTCAGTCTTCAGCCAGCGTGGTCTCACGCGATGACAGTGGCCGAAGACTGTCTTTTAGGAACCAGCCTCACGCTGATATGACCGCATCAGAGGCTCAGTGGTAGCTCCACCTATTAAAAATTGCTGACGGCCAACCCCACTTGGCTAGCCAGCGTGTCATTTCCATATTGGTTGCTAAATAAAGAGAGGTCCATAGCTCAGCAATAAGGGGGACGCACAAGTACAGGATAAACACTGCTGGACTCTTAGACACAGAGGCTGTTAGGTGAGACTATTGACTCACTTTGTAGAACCTAGTAACAGGTCCACTTTAAGATGCATTATGTAACAATGAGGCTAACAGACAGATAAATCGTATTTAAAATTTATTTTAAACATTCTAGAATTGTTCACGAGCACAAATTGCAAAGCCTTTTTCTTAAGAGCAATATGACATCCCTTAAACCTTTATTCAGAGGGGATTGTCTCAAAAAATAAATATTTCTATGATGTAAATCAATCTGACAAATATTGGAAGTCATATTGGTGAATGTCCAGCATCTGGGATCTGAGGCATAGCTAAAGGCTCATGGACTCTGGTACAAAAATTCAGTTTGGGCTCCCACCAATTACAAAATCAAAATATCGTCCTGTACAGTCCTGGCCAAAAGTTTTAAGACACACAAATTTTGGTTTTAACAAATTTTGCTGCTTCAATTTTTATAGTGGCACTTTGCTTTAACTCTAGATTGTTATGGAGAGTGATCAGATGAATTGCAATTAATTGCAAAGTCATTCCTTGCCATTAATTAACTTAATAACAAAAAACGCCATTTCCACTGCATTTCAGCCCTGCCACAAAATAACATGCTAACATCATTCTCGTTAGATGAGGAGAAAGTGTTAAAAAGGCTCTGTCACCAGATTTTGCAACCCCTATCTGCTATTGCAGCAGATAGGCGCTGCAATGTAGATTACAGTAACGTTTTTATTTTTAAAAAACGAGCATTTTTGGCCAAGTTATGACCATTTTTGTATTTATGCAAATGAGGCTTGCAAAAGTACAACTGGGTGTGTTTACAGTAAAAGTACAACTGGGCGTGTATTATGTGTGTTACATCTGGGCGTTTTTACTTCTTTTACTAGCTGGGCGTTAGGAATGGGAGTGTATGATGCTGACGAATCAGCATCATCCACTTCTATTCGTTAACACCCAGCTTCTGGCAGTGCAGACACACAGCGTGTTCTCGAGAGATCACGCTGTGACGTCACTCACTTCCTGCCCCAGGTCCTGCATCGTGACGGCCACATCGGCACCAGAGGCTACAGTTGATACTTCTCGTCAGAACGCCCAGCTAGTAAAAGTAGTAAACACGCCCAGATGTAACACACATAATACATGCCCAGTTGGACTTTTACTTTAAACACGCCCAGTTGGACTTTAGCAAGCCTCATTTGCATAAATACAAAAATGGTCATAACTTGGCCAAAAATGCTCGTTTTTTAAAAATAAAAACGTTACTCTTATCTACATTGCAGCGCCGATCTGCTGCAATAGCAGATAGGGGTTGCAAAATCTGGTGACAGAGCCTCTTTAATGAGGACAAGGCAGTTGATATCACTCTGTCATGCTGATTGAATTATAAGAGCAGACTGGTTGCTTTAAAAGTGGGATGGTGCTTGAAATCATTGTCTTTTTCTGTTAACCATGGTTACTTCCAAGGAAACACGTGCAGTCATCATTGTTTTGCATCATAAGGGCTTTACAGGCAAGGACATTGCTGCTTGTAAGATTGCCCCTAAATCAACCATTTATCA
Source organism: Rhinoderma darwinii (assembly GCF_050947455.1). Taxonomy (NCBI): domain Eukaryota; kingdom Metazoa; phylum Chordata; class Amphibia; order Anura; family Rhinodermatidae; genus Rhinoderma; species Rhinoderma darwinii. The sequence continues at coordinate 40,918,478 of NC_134695.1, forward strand.
GATCATGAAGAACTTCAAAAAGAGAGGTTCAATTGCTGTGAAGAAGGCTTCAGGGCACCCAAAAAAGTCTAGCAAGTGCCAGGACCATCTCCTAAAGAGGATTAAGCTATGGGATCAGTTCAACTCCAGTACAAAGATTGCTCAGGAATGGCAGCAGGCAGGTGTCATCTGCATGCACAGTGAGGTGAAGGCTTTTGGAGACTGGCCTAGTGTCAAGAAGGGTGGCAAAGAAGCCACTTCTCTCCAAGAAAGCCATCAGGGACAGACTGACATTCTGCAGGAAGTACAGGGATTGCACTGCAGAGGACTGGGGTAAAGTTATTTTCTCTGATGAAGCCCCCTTCAGACTGTTTTGTACATCTGGAAGAATGATCTGGAGAAGAAAAGGTGAGAGCTATCATGCCAACAGTAAAGCATCCTGAGACCATTCCTGTTGTGGGGTTGTTTACCATTCAAGTCAGTGGGTTCACTCGCAATTTTGCCTAAGGACACTTCCATGAATAAAGAATCGCATCTAAACATCCTCCAAGAGCAACTTCTCCCAATAATTTCAGGAGCAATTTGGTATTTAACAATGCTTTTTCCATAATACTGACACACCACAATCACATATTACCTCATATAGTGACTGAATTGTATTACCATACTGTTACTGAATAAAAACTACTATACAAAGACTAATATTACCACTACACAGTGAACATATAGTAGTAGGTACCAGTTTTACACAGCGATCTGCAGACCATTTAAGTGAATAAAGTATAGTTAAATCCAGTCACTCACATGTGAAGTCTTCCCTGATTGGAGTTGGTCACTTTTGCTGTCTTATCCAGTTGGCCCAGACTGCCATGAACATTTCTTCCAGGCATGACTTGTGTCTGCAGAGTTATCTGGCCAGAACTCTTTGGCTCCTCACTTTTCCAGATTCCTGTCTACACAAACGCTCCATCCTGCTTTTACCCCCAATTTTGTGCGAGCTGCCCCAATTACTTTGCCGCATTTGCCCCAATTACTTTAACCACAAATAGTGTACTTCAGAAATAATAGTGTCATAACTATAGTAACCCCCCCAAAAATAGCGCCGCACAGACAGAACCCCTGAAAACAATAGTGCCAGATAGATAGTGCCTCGAGAAAGAATAGTGTCAAACAGATAGCGGGCCACATTGTGCTCCAAACGGTAATAAAGACCTACACAGTAAAAGTGCCCCCTTTATGGTCCACAAAATAAAGGTGCATCAGTGCCCCCATACTGTAATAGTGCACACTCTGTGCTCCCACACACTAATTATGCCCGCCTTTGTGCTACCAACACAGTAATAATACTCACCTTTGTGCCCACTACACAGTAATAAAGCTGCTTTTGTGCCCCCAGATAGTAATAATGACCACCATTGAGCCGCCTACACTGTAATAATGCCCCCTTCATGCCCCCAAGACAGTTATAATGACCCATTTATGCTCACAATACAGTAAAAATGGCCATCTTTGTGCCCACCACACAGTAAAAATGACCAACTCTGTGCCCCATACAAAGTAATAATGTCCTCTTTCAGCCTCAAAACAGTAATAACTACCCCGCTTTGTGCCTCCCCCAAAAAAAACTGCAGATATGAGTAACCTTAGGTTTCATATTTCAGCGAAAAGAAACCATACGTTCATTGCCACTTTGTCCACTGAAAAGAGATACATTCTCTATATTGGTGAATGTCTTAGGTGCCAAATTGATTGACAAGTAATTTCCATATTGAAGCAAGTCCAGGGGGAACCACCTCTGTGGCAGCTAATAGGGCAGATACATAGTGTTTAGACAACCTCTTTAACACATAATATTCATGATTATAGTTTTTTATGTTAAAATTGTTTTAAATATTGAAATAATTTTTTGTTATTACAATTTGATTTGCAAAATAATATATTAAAATGTTTAACGCATGTTTTCAAAAATGTCAAAAATATTTTCAAAAAAGTATAGTAAAAATGTCCTTTGATAGGAGACTTTGCTAATTATTTTTATTTGTAATGGCTTCAATGTCTAAATCATTGTCTTTAGGTTTGTAGAGCAATGTCATTGCTTACAAATAAACTAAATGGGACGGTATTATGATAGAATAAATTGTCCTTTCATTTCCATATAATGACTTAAATAATTCAGTTGTCACATTATACACAACTTAGTCTTTGGGGATGTGCTGTGTACGCTAATTTTCGGCACATCACTTTGACTTACATGACATTTTTGCTGCAGTTGAAAAAGCATCAAAAAATTTGTCCCACATAGTGTCAGCTGTCCCCTAAGTAAGAAAGTTGCCTAAATTAATTATTTTTACATGTGTTGACTTTATAATTTTATGAGAACACTGAGACACATGTACAAGACACTTTTAGGAAAGTGACAGCTCAACATGGGAATACTGTCATTTAGATTAGTATTTATTTTCTTAAGAGTTTTCTCAGTTTATTATATCTAGCCTCACTTCGGGAGACATCCTAAGTAAGATATGAACTGCAAAATGAGAAGTAAAGTTGCTTAGCGGCACAAGATTTCTGCTGATCAGGTTTTCATTTTGAGAACATAAAATAAGTGCTAGTGAACAATTACACTATATGGAACTTGTTATGTATTCCTCATCTTCTTGTTATGTATTCCTCACTAACTTTGGACGAGAAAGTCATTTTTCCCATAACATTGCTACTTTTGCTACACCATTTTTAGAGATTATTATGACTAGATATAGCTTGTGCTTGATGTGATTACCACACATCTGCTTTTCAAGGATTATCATATCTGAATATTACTTGCACAAATAATTTTGAGAATTTTTATTAACATTTTTAATATTACTCCATCATTTACAAATATGTATGTAACAAAAAAAAATTTTGTTTTTATACTAGTGAAGTATTTTTGGGTAGTACTAAGTTAGGATGCTATAGGGAATTCACCTTGGCTTCACGTGATTGGCTGCTAACATTTATCTTTTATGCTTATTAGAAAGTATAACAGGCTCTATATAAAATATAAACTTTAGCTAAGAAAATTAACCTTAATCTAGTCTCTTGAGTCTTGAGTACAGAATATTTTTATTTTATTTTTTTTAATCTGACTGAAAACCAGCTGTTTAATAAGAACTTCCATGACGCAAAGAACCCTGAAACCGCTAGTAATGGGAAGTTCTGCTGGGGGCCATTAGGGATGCATTTTATATCAGTTGCTAGAAAGAAAGAGGCCTACACACTACCCCTTGCCACCCCCTTGTATTTCGAAGTTATGTTTGATTAAGATATCCCAAGACCTGGGTTATAAGTTTGTGTCTGCTATTTATCATTCACTACTTGAATTTACTATATTATATACTATAAGAACATTTAGAGGAGTTCTCCAAGATTTCAAAACATGGTTGTGACTAGTAATTCATCTCCGCTTCATTTACTTAAATGGGAAACTGCAATATCAGCCACAGCCCCTGGAAAGAGTGGTGCTGTTTCCTGAAAAGAAAAACACTTTTTTTATAATCCAACACAACCCTTTCAACCCCTTAATAACCAACAATATGCCTTTAAAGTGTAGAACTGAAGAAATCTCATCCCTTTAACATACAGACCAGTACATATACTTACTGTTGATTTTTTTTTCTAATTATCTTAGGTAGAAATACTCTTTAACTAGAAATGTAACAACTCATGAAATACATTTTCTCACCTCTAAATACTCTTTGCTGTAGAAAACTATCATTTCCCCATGATTGCCATAAATAATTATTTTACATCTGACCATCAATATTCATTCTTTTGACCTTTTCAAGATCCTTATAAAAGAATTTCCAACAAGTTTCAACAAAAAATATTTAGCATCTATATGAGATGTAAAATTAATTAACTTGCATTGCTCATCTATTTAATTGGACATGCAGTGAATTATAATAACTGTGTCTAGTATAGGGACATTATTCATGTAGCTCTGAAATTTATGTATCTTAATCAAAGTATTCAATATATTAGACCCTCTTGCAATAGATCATTCTTACAAGCCAGAAAGTGTCTGCCTCAGGTAATATTGTACTTTTCACACTGTTAGACTTAATAAATCAATTAAGATTTTAGCCACTGAACTGTGACTGAAATGATCAATACATCTTTCTTATATGTGGAGTTTATACAAATCATGCCGGCTGGTAAAATATCAACTAGCAGCCGCACACAATTCATGAGCATGCTAAGAGGTGTCAGTGACCTAACTCATAAAAGAAAAGTCAATATTCACGGAAGTGAATGATTTCACTCACACAAGCAGTAGAGTTGATATATTTCATTAAACCAATATAATGTTGTATTTTAATATCCAATTAATTACGCTGGATTGTAAATAAAACCATAAATAACAAAAGAGTTCCTTTTCTGGCGCACTGTCACATAAAAAAAAAAGTTTATTACATGAGTACTTAAAGGGGTACTACAGTTTTTACAAATATGTCTTGTTTAATATCAGAGTCAAAAATGAAATCACATAGGGTAAGATTTATCAAAACTGGTGCAAAGGAAAAGTGGAGTAGTTGCTGTTGGTAACCAATCAAGTTTCTTCTTTAATTTTTCAAAAAAGGTCTAATCTGATTGGTTGCTTTGGGCAAAAACTCAGCTTTTTCTTTTCCCCTATTTTGCTAAATCACCCCATAGTGATTTTATGTTTGCTTCCATGACTCTGTAAAAGCTTTGTCCTCCTTATTATTTGTTGTTAGTGTATATATTCAACATTGCATTGGCGACATGAGATGTGAAGGTTGACTAACACTCGCTTATTGGTCTTGAATGAATAAACACTGACAGGCCTGTAGAGAAACAGCTGCACTTTGTATAAAAAGTACTTCCTGTACTTATAAAATATATGGATTTTAGAGCATGTAAGTTATTATGATGTCACAAATGGAAAAAAAAGAAGGGAAAGCTAGAATACTCAGTGTACAGAGTACCGAAATTATGCTATTTATTTGGCAGGACAGTGTGCTTTGCACGTGTCAAAGAAAAAACTTGGGACTATTGTGTGGACAGAGCATTAAAATTATACTAATTATATTTTTGGTATTGTACCCTGTCAGTGTCACAGATGAAAAATACACTGATATGAACACAGCAGACAAAAATGACACTAATTATTTATTTATTTTTTAATTTATTTGAACATGCATTTTGCCTATGACAAAGATTGGGGAAAATACCATTAAATTCTGCATATACAGAGCACAGAAGTTATACTAAATGATTAGTTGTCAATGAGCTCTGTCTGTATAAAGAGTGGAAAAGAAACAATGGATGGCTGTGGCAACATCGATCTAAAATAGTCCTGTGTTACAGATGGAATGGAAACCTTGGAATGCTAGAGTATATACGCATAGCAGTGATATGATAGATTGATTTCAGATTTGTTGCAGGCAAATTTCCCCATAAAACGTAATGTTTTTTTTACTGAAGATCTTAAAGCGACCCTCCGGTCCCGAATCAACATTTTAAATATGACGGGATATATAGAGTAATATTACCTGATGCCCTCCATTTGCACCCCTCTGCTATGGATCAGACGCTTTGCTGTGTTGTCTGCCACCCCTTTAGATCCGCCACCCCTCTGTGTTGTCCCAAAATGGTGGAAGAACTTCACAGACTGAGTCTCAGATTGGTCAGAGCTGCTCACATGAGCAGTTCTGGCCAATCCGAGAAAAAAGAGAGTGTTTTAGACTCAGTCTGCGAAGCCCTTTTGGTACAACACAGATGGGACCCCAAAGCGGCGGATCTACGGCAGAGGAGCAATACTGGAGTTCACAAGGTAATTTGACTCTGTATACCCCATCACATTTATAATTTTGTCCTGGGAACTTTAATGTCTTTAAATGTGACACATGGTAAGCCACCTTCAGTTTGCCAAATTTCAGCCATGCTAGGGCTGCCAAGGTTGACTGTATGTGCTGGCATTGTTAAATGGAAACTTCTGTGAGCAAAAGCAACTCAGCTACAAAGTCGTAGACCACACAGTAGACCGCAGTCTAGACTTTCACAGATGAGCAGCCATACACAAGCCTGAAATCACTGTGTTCAATGCCAAGCATCAACTGGAGTTATGTACATCACCCTTCTATTGGAAAAGTAGAAAAGCATTCTCTATGGTGTGGATTCCATCTGACAGTCTGATGGATGAATCAGGGTTTTGTGGATGCCAGGGGAATGCCTTCGTCCTTGCTCCAGAGCGCAAACTGTAAAGTTCCACTAATGAGAAATATTATTGCTAAAACATGCAGCGGTATTCTAGGGATCTGTGTCCTTCAAACTTTGTGGCAAAAGTTTGGGACTGGCCCTGCTTCAGTATGACAATTCTACCATACAAAGAATGAGGTCTATTGAAAAAAAATTGGCATGTCTGTAAGTGTAGTTGGGTTATTCATGAAGATTCATCCATGAGAGAAGAACACGTCTATACATGAATAACCTAGAATTTTAGGTTGGGCAAGTCAAAATTATGACTTGATCGCAAAAGAGGTTCTGTGGCAGGGCCTGAGTCAAGAAATTCTTAAACAAAAAAATTTGCTAAAACAAGATTGTGGCAAAATTCATGATGAGAAGAACTTGAAGAAACTGATAGGGAGTGTTGCATTTATTACGGTGATATGAGAATTACATAGCTTTATTTTTAAATAAATAAAGTCATAAATCCTAAACTGTATTATTTGGGATCCCTTTGTATAATATTACATATTTGTTTAAAAGTAAAGTGTTACCTATATTTTTTTACTAATTATAAATGTATAAAACTTTTTTCTAATCAGTTTTTTTTCTGATTAGAAAATGGCTCATTGCCTTCCATGGTAGAATGTTGTGGGCATGCTCTGTGTCATGGGGGGGGGAGAAGAGGGTGAGACCTCCCCATCACCTATTGTTAATAGGTCAATTCTGTGTTATCTGCCCCAGCTTTATAATAGAGATGTTTTTCTGCCTTCTGATCATAATATGATGACTGCTGAAAAGTGATCGCTGCATAACAGGAAGTCTCAGCCTACTCGGAGGGCTGGATATGCCAGAGTGATACCTGCAATATTCTAGGAATTTTTTAAACATAGATAGTGACATGGAAAATAAAAAAAAAAGGACCAATATGTTAATAGTAACATAATATAAACAATAAGTCATTGTCCGATGATCAGTCCCTTAAAAAAATCATAAACAATTGGGCCCTTAAAAAAATTAAAATAAAGGAGGATATGTGAAACAGGATAAATACTTTTTTAAATAGTTTTATAAAGCAAATTTTTAAATATAATCTAAATTGCCTCAGCAGTCAAAGAACCTAAAAACACATATCTGATGATTACATCAATTAAAATAAATGTTACCAAAATCATAAAACACTGTGGGCAGTTATACAATGTGGACTGCACAATGCATTGTTTTATTGCCAAAGAATAAGATACACAGAAAATTGGCAATGTTAGCAACATTTTAATCTTCTTTTCTCAGGCATTTGTCGTTTATTCCAATAAATTGATGAATACGCTCAAGTAGTGACAAATTTCACCAACACATCTCTAAATTATGTCCAGCAAATACAATACATTTTCTTTAGGGAGAATTGGCGACATGATGCACAGATCAAAGTTTGACACAGACCATAAACATACACTAAATATATCCCTGCTTGTTCTTCACATAATTCAGAGAGATAGTAAAGGTCAATCGTTCTTCCACCACAAATTGGAAAGTGATTTTTAATCAAAGTTTTTTGTGGCATCTTATTCTGTTTGTTTTGTATTCAACTCTGTCATACATCCAAGAAAGTGTCCCTGTTCTTTTGGCATCTTTGAAAAGAAGCCCAGAAGGTCCTTGAAAAAGATAAATTTCAATAACAATACAACACTTTTCAAGATATATCTTTGAAAATAAATTACAACCGTGACTGTATACTTCTTGTGATAAATATTAGCTGAGGCTTGAGTGTTTGTAGAGAATAAACCTCATTTATCTAAGTGTTTATTATTTGACTAGAAGTGTGCTTCATCATTTGAAGAACATTCTTAAAAAATGCATTAAAAGTTTCAAAATATATACAATACATATATACATGGGTTGGATAATAATACAAAGTTTGACAATGAAATCTGACTAGTAAAATCATTCAAAAGTGTATACAACAATATGTTTTTGTGGTGATACAAGTTACATTTTTAGAGTAATTTAAAAGCAACAACATTCTGAACCAGTTAGAATGATTAAAACAAATTACAATAATGTTGAAATAGCAACTTTCTTTATTAGGTTCTTGTTCTCGTACATTGTTCTTTTATAACATGCAGTATAGATTAGTATAGTTGACAACAACAATATTTAGGAAGGCTTGTGTAAAGGCTCAGATTTAACCCCTTCGTAAAGAATTTTCAGATTTTAATTTAAATTTTTTCCTCCCCGCCTTCGAAAAGCCATTAAGTTTCATTTCCATCGATATAGTCCCATGAGGGCGAGTTGTAGTTTTTCATAGCGCCATTTATTATGCCATATAATGTACTAGGAAACAGTAAAAAACTATTTGTGGGGTAGAAAATGAAAAAAGCATTCCTCCATTGTTTTTTGGGCTTCGTTTTTACGGAATTCACCGTGCAATAAAAACAACATGTTAACTTTACTCTGTGGGTCAATACGATTATGGCGATACCAAATATATATAGTTTTTTCTATGTCTTACTACTTTTAGTGTAAAAAATAAAATAAAATTTGTCGCCAAATTCTGAAAGCCATAACTTTTTTATTTTTCCGTCGATTAATCGGTATGAGGGCTTATTTTTTGCGGGATAAGCTATCGTTTTTAATCCATCATTTTGGGGTACATGCAAGGTTTTGATCACTTTTTATTTTATTTTTTGTGGGAGATGAGGTGACCAAACAATAGCGATTCCGGCGTTTACATTTTTGTTTTTTTACGGCGTACACCGGCGTGTAATAGTTCAGACTTTTACTGATGCGGCCGTACCAATTATGTTTTTTTATTTTTTTACAATGCTTTAGGCGGAATATGGTAAAACGTTTTTTGAACTTTTAATATTTTTTTTTAGTACATAAAAAAAAATATTTTACTAATTTTTACTCTTTTTATTAGTCCCCCTAGGGGACTTAAACCAGTGATTGTTGGATTGCTTGCACTATATACTGCAATACTAATGTATTGCATTATATCATCCTTCTAACAGGCTTCTATTAAGCCCTGCCAGAGGCAGGGCTTAATAGGAGCACAAAGATGGCGGACCTGGGGGCCTTCACTAGGGGGTGCGATGAGCTGCTAGAGGGGTTCGCCATCTCTTTCTAGCTATTTAAATGCCACGGTCGCTATTGACCGTGGAATTTAACGGGTTAAACTAACAGGATCGTGCTCGAGTGCGATCCCGCTCATTAATGTGAAGGGTCGGCTTTAACATACAGCCGTCACCCGCATTGTATGGATCAGTCTCACTCTGTGAGCCTGCACCATACTTCCCCTACCCGGCTATGACGTAGCCATATGTCAAATGTCGGGAAGGGGTTAACTCTGAACGTATAGTAATGTTCTTTAGGGTGAAGGCACCTAGAAGAGGACATAGACTGCTTACTCAAACAGACCACTTATGCAAGCAAAAAGTACTCTGCAAAAAACGGTAAGATGTGAGGACTTCATACATACCCCATATGTCTACATTCACTGCTGTGTGTGATAAAGACAAGCGTAAAAAATGCAGGAGTGCACCAACTAATTTATAATAAATTGGTAAATGTTCAGGTAAATTAGCAGCGTAATTAGACACAAAGGGTGATTAGATGAGCAACTGCTGATCTTTTTCCTCCTTTTCTTGAGAAAAAAAAATCACAGTTCCTCCTCCTCTCTCGGCACGCTGTCTGCACGCCTTCAGCTGCTCCCCACCTCTGCTGTTTCACACAGGCTAACTGGAAGTGGTACATCTATGTAACTCCCACTTCAGCCTGCTCTTGCTCGGGCTAGATCATGGCTAGAGCCACAATCACGGTCTTGTTTTAAAGCTCTAGCTGCGATCTCGCAATGTTTCAGCCTGAGCAAGAGTAAAGACATATCAAATACCGTATTTTTTGGTCTATTAGAGCAGTTTCTCTCTTAGAATCTGTGCTGTAGTCTCCTGCTGCGTCTTATCTCCTGAAGGCAAACAGATGCCAGGAGCAGGAGACTGAGCTCAGAGTTTCAAAGGTCCTTTCAGTTCAGTGTAATGGCAGCAGAATGCCCTGTGCTATGTTATCTGCTCACTGAATAGTCACATCTTACACACAGAGTTCTGTCATCTCACTATTAAAATATATCATTATTTAGCCCGCACGGTGTACCCTTTAAAAAATAAAAAAATAAAATGCTAGAATCGTTGTTTTTTAGGTCACTTCATCTCCCACAAAAAAATGGAATAAAAAGTGATCAAAACATCTCATGTACCCCAACATGGTACCAATAGACACTACTCCATGTCCCACAAAAAATAAGCCCTCATATCACTCAATCTACGGAAAAAAAAAGTTATGGCTCTCAGAATATGGCGACAAAACCCAAATTTTCCTTGTAACAGTAGTAAAACAAAAAAAAAAACTATATCAATTTGGTATCTCCGTAATTGTATTGATCCACAGAATAAAGTTAGCATGCCACTTTTCGCACACGGTAAATGCCGTAAAAACGCCCCCCCCCCATATATTGAGGAATCACTGTTCTTTTCCTTTTCCATCCAACAAATGATTTTTCCAGTTTCCCACAACCTTATATGGTACAATAAATGGTGCTGTGAACATCTACAACTCATCTAGCAAAAAACAAGCCCTCATTTGGCAATATTGATGGAAAAATAAAAAAGCTATGGCTTTTGGAAGATGGGGAGGAAAAAATGAAAGTGAAAATCCGAAAAATGGCTGCGGCGGGAAAAGGTTAATAGGTGTTCTGATTTCTAAAGAGTGTCTGGGTATCCCTCCACTAGAGTATCCATACTAGCAGTAACCAGGCACCCCTCACTGTTGTTTAACTCGGTCAGTATTGATCACAGTGTAAAGAAATCAGATTATTAGACTATTTAAAGGTGTTTTTGGGGATTTAAAATTTTGTTTTAGAGGCTGGAAATGAAATAAATAAACCAAAAAAGCAATAATTACCTATCCTTGCCCCTGGTGACCAAGTGCTAACGCTCTAGCGGCACTCCCGGTGGTTGATCACATGCACGCAGCATGTGACCGCTGCGGCCAATGAGAGGGCTCGGCGGTCCTATGTTGTATTTCTGCCATTATGCCAGAAATATGATTCGTCACCAGTAAGCCCCGCTGAGCCCTCTGATTGGCTGCAGTGGTAAAAATGCTGCATGCATGTAAACAACCACTGGGAGTGCTGACGGAACAACAGCGCTAAATTGCCATAGACAAGGATAGGTAAGTATTGCTTTTTTGGTTTATTTATTTCATTTCCAGACCCTAATAAAAATGTTCACATCCCAGATAACTCCTTTAAATTCCTGATAGTAAAGTGAACCTATTCTTATTCTCCTGCATTACCTCTCATTTGGCTCTGTGGAACCTCAGCTGGGAAAGACTGTTTTAAGGTTTTGACTGTATATTGAGTCTTTTGAATGTTAGAGGGTTAAAAAAAATCTTGTAAACTATTCTCCAGATTTTTTATTTCTCTACATGAAAAAATTTAATTTAACATCTGCTCCAAATTTGCTTCTGTTTAATTTCCATTTATTCATTCTTATCCCAACATCTGTGTTGGTCTGAAATTGCTAACTTGAAATGATACTTATGATGCCAACAGAGGTTTTATGTTCCTTAGCTGAAAAGCCCCATTTCTGCAGCTATATATTTAATTTTCCAAAATACTTTCTTTAGAAAAAACTATAATATGTGAAAAACTGTAATAAGAACTCTTGGTGTTTTTTTTTTTCCTTTCGTTACTTGTATTTTAACAAGAGTGGTATGTAAGGAATGGTGAAAATCATAGAATTTTAATGTATTAAAGATCTGTATTACATGTCATAGATAAAATGGAAATGTTTCCAATATAATCTGATATCATTTACCATTTTTTTTTATCAGGCTTCCAAAAATCATGAAATTCTGATTGTCCGCCTTGTTTCTAACACAAAACTGCAAAATAATCTAAAACCAGAAAACGAAGATTAAGCACAGATAACCAATTATGAGACAAGTGATAGTGGCGTGTTTTATGTTACAATTTTATTTCATGGGCTGCCTTCCCAGAGGAGCGCTACACTTGTATGGGGATTGTTTTTTGACTTCCTGAAAGTAGTGAATATATGATATATATTCAGATGTCAGATTAATAGAATTTTGCAGTAAATGTTCTCCTAAAGAAATGTCAACGATAAATTAAACTTGTTGCCCGAAGTAATCTTTTCTACCTTGCAGAATAAGGGTGCGCTTACATGTCGTGTACTTATATTGTGTAGTTGCAGCGAAAAAATAAGCTGAGGAAACTACAATGTATGCCTATGCGAAAAATATTCTGCAACGCAGATTTCTCTAGTTCCTGTGTTGCAGAATATTTTTGGCCTTAGGCATACATTGTAAAATTTTCCACAGCGTAGGTGTACAATGAATGTATGCCACGTGTGAGAGCAAACTAACAAGTAGTAAATTAAAGGGAACCTGTTGTGTTGAAGATGCAGTCTTATTTGCAGTCAGCACGTTATACTCCCAGAAAACCCCTTTAAATCCCTGCCTCTCTGTGGAACTACTATCCCGTACTGAAAACATGATTACAGTACGGGACAGTTGTCCCGCAGCGAGGCAGGGACTCCTAGCGTCGTACATAACTATGATGCTAGGAGCCCGGCTCCCTGTACTGTGTTCGGTCCGGGACCGAACATGCTCGTGTGAATCCAGCCTAAGGCGGTTGGAATATCTCACTAAGCTATTCAGTATATCAATCTTCTCAGCGCCTCCTGTTCTTAAGTAATAGGGGGTTCACAGCAGACTCCTAAAGGGACAAGCCACATATTTTTATAGATCATGACGTAATATTACAATTATAAGGTCCAGTCACGCCAAAAAAAACAGATACTGTATATTAGATTATACTTTATAACATCGTTTATTTTTTACATTTTCATAAAGTCATTTTAATCTAAAAAATTAGCAGCCTTAATAGGCAAGTGTTTAGTTTGCATTTTACATGCATTTCTAAACAAATTATGTTAATTATGTTGGAAACTAAATTACAGTAACATGTTAGGCAAGTTTATTTCATAATTAGAAAGGCTGAACTAATGAGATTTGACAGTATTAAATGTTGTTATATTCCAGGCACTACATGCGTACTTAGCAAATTATATATTTATATTGCTTTTTTTTCCTGAAGATTACTTTCCCCAATCAACAGTTTGTCAAAAGGTCTTTTCACTTTTTAGGATGTGTCTACATTTACTTACCTTTGCCTTTTTATGTGAAAGCAGAGGTTTATTTTTGAACACCAGTCCATAGTCGAAATATTGTACTGATCCCAAGTTTTAACATGCTCTTTTCTCATCGTCAACTGCATTTCAAATTCTGCTTGCCACATGATATCATTTCCCAACTACACCTGCTTGTTCAGTGTCTGGTAATTGCCAATTTACATTCTGTCTGTTGTATATTTTATACCAGGTACTGTACAGCAATTATCTGTGGAAAATACATTTCCTGTCCACATGGATCCTCTTAAGTTACCTAAAGAGAAGATACTCTCATACCGCCCAACATTTTGGAGAGAAATACTTAAGATTAATTGTGTGAAAGAATCACTTTTTTTGCAAAACTTAAATAGTTTTTAATTTGCACATTAGCACGAAAATTGTTCAAATTCACGGAAATCTCGAAATAATAAAAAGTTGGGGTTTAATATGCAGGTAGCTGCTTTCTGGAACTATAGTGTCAGGACCTTGTGAGCAGGGCCCCAACAATAGTTGCTTTGGAGACCAGAACGGGCCCTGAATTGTAATGGGATTTATTCCTTTCTCCAAAGAAACTACCACTATGGCCCTGCTTATAAGGACTAAAGTAATATTATATGGGTGGCGGTGATTGGTAGTGGTAGAGAGGCCCCTTTTTTTACATAGTAGTCCTGGCAGTTGAAATATAATAAGAGATTGGCAGGACTCCCACACTGAAAAGTTGATGGTCTCCTGAAATGTATCTACTTATCTTGAAGAACTTATGATTACAAGCTCTGCAGTGTGAAAACCATGCCAAATAACGTCTAGAATTTTAGGACTGAAAGGGTTTGTAAGAGATTACAAAAAACGGACTGCATTTTTCCAGATCCAGCACCACTCCTGTCAATGGGTTGTGTTGGGTATTACAGTTCAATACTAGTTTTTTTATTAATTATTCATTTTCATTTATTCTACTTGATTTTTATTTATTATTATATATATTTATATATATATATATATATATATATATATATATATATCTATATCTATATCTATATATATATATGTCTATCTATCTATATATATATATATATATATATATATATATATTTATTTATTTTTTATTTGTATTTTGAAAAAAAAAAATTGGGTATTGCAATTCAAGTGAATAATGCTGATCTGCAGAACCAAACACAGACCATGGACAAGAGTGGCACTGTGTCTGGAAAACAGCATACCATTTTTCCTTATCTCAAACAACCTGATTTTTCGCATTTTATGTGGATTTAGACTTATTTAAAATGTGTTATTATCTTGTTGTTTTACCAGTTCTGTCATTCCTCCAGAGAATGAGTAAAAGTTATTTAAACACTTGTGTATATAATGATCGCTTTGAATATTGAACTTTAAAAGGCGTCCAAACTGTTTATTAAGTCTATAGATACTGAATATAAATATACAGGCGCAATTACTTCTTCAATAGCATTCAACATCTTGACTATTCATAGAAAATTACTGGCATAAATATGTTTTTCTTCCAATCACACCAGGAAGTACTATTAATGAAGACGCATGGAGAGTTTATTTTTGCTTTTGTCTTCTTCTTCTCTTTATTTATGCTTTTGAAACAATAAGACAATAAAATCATATTGTGTTCCAAGTACGCCTTTGAGTAAACAAACCCAGTTGTGAGCCATCAGTCTTTTTAGCTAAAGGCTTCCATATCTATTATTAATCTCATTACTTTTTCAATACTTTTTCATTTCTTTTTTGCTAAATGTTGCCCTGAAACCCAAAACATCATTTGTGGTGTCAGTTTACTGTTTATGACATATCAGAACAGGATTCAGAGTAATCATACTTATATACACTTGAAGGACACAAGAGTAATGTTCAAAAGACGCAATAATTTCCAGCAATTTAGATTTCTGTGAGTTGAAATTGGATAATCATGACAAAATGATCTTCCCCACTGATTATTCGTGAAATGAATCGCCCCCATTCTCTATAGATTTCAAAATTGTTGAATAAATTCTCCCATCTTCTCTAAGGTAAGCAAATAAAATGCTGATAGACTGATAGACATGTTCTTATTGATTTAACAGGTTTTCGAATCTGCTGCCCATGTTTCAACATTGATAAGGCAAAGTGTGATCCTAAAGATAGGTCATCAATATGTGATTGGTCGGTGGACGCAGCCCCTTAAATGTTTATCCAGTGTTATGCACGGCCCCTTCCCTTTGCTGATGATACCGATCCATTGATGGCCTTTTCTAAGGACATGAAACCTCTTTTAAATTTTGCATAGTGACTTTTTTAATAGTTCAGGCTCTTCAACCTCAAGGTATCTATGGTAGTTTAAATAATTGGGGCGAACCATGGATTCCTTCAAAATTATTTAAAAATTTAAATTTGATTATTTATATATGACCGAAAAGCACAGCATGGATCTGGTCAGCCCAAGAGAAATTCAATGCAGCTGTCAGCAAACATGTAATCAAGTGTGAGCTAGATCCTGGGGCGTGTACCCACAAAGCATCCAAAGCATGAATATATATAACCTAAAGAAAAAGATGCCAGTAGACTAGAAGTGTAAGAAAATGAAAAAATACTTTATTGAGGATAACATGTAAACATACTATGATTAAAAGAGAATCCATAAACCAACAGGTTAAAAAGACATGCGAGCCATGCAGCTCACAAGTTAAACAAGTTATATAGACAAAAAATGAATAATAGATGACTAGTGGAATAACCTATCACTGTATGCGTCTGCACGCTAAATCCTGCCCACAAAAATTAAGCAAAATTAAATAGACATGTGCCATATAGAGTAGTGAAGGTAAATAACAAATATATGTGAAGATGGCAGCAGGAAATAGACAATGTTAACAAGTAAAGCGATATTGGAGTAGATTGCGACGATTGAACATACCCATTATAAGTCCAGGACTAGATGCACAGTAAGATGTCCGCCCCAACGCGCGTTTCGGCGCAAATGCCTTTGTCTGGGGGTGAATAATGTTGATTATTTATATATTTAAATGTTCTAACTTTTTTATATTTCATTTAGTTATTAATTAATTTTTTCCAATTTAGTTAAGGTTATTATTTTTTATTATTTCATTTTTATATCTTATTTCTTATTTAGGACATCGCTGACCACCTACAAATATGACAGGGACAAAAAAAATGACACCTTGTATTAATTGTGGGTATATATTTTAAGTACCTTTATATATGTATATCTCCTTATATAATTGTCTGATTGAACACTTATGAGAATTTACAAAAATAGGAAAAACATATATATGATTTTGTGTCTCTAATACGAAGCTCTGCAATAAAATTTATATTTATTTGTATATTTAAATAAGTGGGTCTTGTCCCCTTTAAATTCAGCACTATAAAGATGCCAGATTCTACTGCATCTATGAAATGGCTCTGAGGAAATCCCGGTCCGGGATGAAACGTGTCAGCTGATCAATCAATTTGCATCCCGCAGATAGTGACGTCAACCTTGCCCTGCAGTCTCCGGCAGAGTTGAGAACACCACGTGGAAAACAGCACAGTACGATCTTGTACTTCCCTGGTAAAAGTGTGCTTCCTTTTTAACTTTGTTCTCTTCCATATGTAATCTCGGCTGCCTCCGAGCATTTGGAAGTTGAAACCCTACAATATACATGAGCCCTGTGATGGGTTGGACACACAAGAGCTCCTTCGTGACAATCATTGATGTCCATTGGGAGATCTGGGAGGAAAAAATCTGACCGGAATGGTCTAAAAACATATTACCATTCACCCTTGCTCCTGAAGATAGGACGTCATTTAAAGGATGGAATCTCCAGTATATCCCTAGCCTAGTTACGGACAACCTACATACAGATGAGTTTGAAATGTATATAAAGTTAACAATTCAGTTCATATCGTGATTACCATTATATCAGATGAATCGTTCTTGCCAGCTCCTGATTGAAATATACAAATGTGAAAAAACGACAAGGGTGAACTGAGACCAGCGGTTTCTGGAAACAAAGTAAAAAGTTCTTGCTAAATGTCTTATCTGAGTTCTCCTATATTGTATGTATAAAGTCAACACTTCTCAAAGAATATTTTATGGCATATTATCGTTCATAGAGGGGAATAAGTTAATAGAAGCATTGTTATAGGTATATGTGTTTGTGTCCTGACCAGGAGAGATTTTAATTAAATATTGTCTACATCCTGTTTCGAAAAAGTATGTCTATCCAAACTTTTCCACTCTTTCTAAAAAGAAATCTATATTATAAAAAAGAAAGAGATAAAAAAGTAAAAAATCTTTTTATATCATTTAATAAAATGTATATATAATTATTTTTATCCCAAAGAGTGCCTGGTTGGTTTTCGGAAAAACAATTAATTCTTTTTTTGTTTTTGAAATAATTCTTGACCAACAAGTATAGATATTCAAGATATTACAATGTTATTATCACATTATTATATTACCATATTACTCAAGATTCTATTCTTATGTCGGTAGACGTAGTGAAAACTTGTATACATTAATTTAGAGAAGTTCTGACATGTCGGACAAACATATTATTAGATAATAGGGGTCTATGCGTCAGGACGCCAAATATTTCTCCCGCTAAGAGACCACAATATTCTATAGAACTCTCAAACCCTTTTGGAGGTGCCATGAGATTTCCACCACTGGACATCTCCTGACAAGGAGCTAACAATGGAGCTCTGGGGTAGGATGAACATGACCCATAGGAGGTAAAGGGTTAAAGGAACAATCAAGGCAAATACTATAATACTATAATACTGGTATAGTGTATTATATGTAGTGCAGAACCTGAGTGGGCGGTGCATGACATTATGATTTAAAGAACACCAAAGATAGTGTCAGGCACCACCAGTGTCAGACACCTCCTTCTCGAGTCCGGGAGTAGACATAACAGTTTATAAGTTTTGCTTGAAGTGTTCTTTAATCCTTTCACATTCTAAATTTAAAAGGACACTCAGCTCAACATACTATGGTCAGATAGGAGGAAAGAGGCACACTTGATGAATCCCTGGATAACTTTCATGCTTGGCATAGTCAGCTAGGCCTTCTGTGGTCTCTATGGTTGAAGGCTGTGCATTTTTTTGTTAAAGTGATTGTGTACGTTTCACTTAATAATGATGGACTAGAATATTGATCATATATATCAATGCATCTGTTCTGGACTATATTTGATAATGTCATTGCAGAACCTTCATTTGCTACTATATTTTCTAAAATTCTGCATCGCTGTTATTCTACTAAAATAAAGAGCACCTGGCTGGCAAACTTCTCGTCTCCACACGTCTTCGCAGCCTGTTTATTTAAAATCAATGAAGAGCATTGTGTCCTAGGTCTGCAATTTTTTATCTTCTGACATGTCTGTGTATCATGTTAGAAGCTGAATTGGTTTGTATTTATCAGGGAAAATAAAGCATAACACATGCTTTAGAAATCAATGGGCACCCATAACCCCAAATGGTTTTATTGAGTGTTTTGTGGTCCTCCAATTTCTAGTGCCAATGTGAAATGGGTTATTGGTTTCAGCTAATAAAAGTGTGTGGGGGATTAGCTTTGGCTTTCAATTTATCAATTGGAGAAACAAAGAGATCAAGTAAGTACTATATAAGGGTCTATTAATAATACGACCATGGGTAAATGTTTTCCTTGTGACATTGTGCCCATACAGTTAATACAGTACTTGTATAAATACTACTCCTCAAAAACAAATGAATATACTATCACCTGGAATCGGCACCAGTCCTTATGGGTAAGTCACTTCCCCATTTACAAGATCCACATCAGTGTATTCTAAAAAAAAATCCATCTCGTATCGTGCCATACATAATCACCAAAAAGAGATATTTTGGCTCATAACATGTTGAGATTTTCTCAAGCTCAGCATGTCGTAGGCTAAAACGTCACTTTTTGCTAATTTTGTATTGCCTTCATGCAGTCACATGAGATAGCTCCATGACTACTTAGTCCATGGGCTCTATTTGCACATTTTCTGCATTTTGTACAGAAGGACTGGGCACATGATTAGTAATGACTGTTTATTGCTTTTTTTTATAAATAAAAAAACCTGTAAAAAATAGTAATAGGTTATTTTTTTATACATATCTAAGCCAGTCCTAAGAATCAAATATAAGTTCATGACAAATATTTTTCCTAATTTTTGCGAAATACAATTCTAGTTTCTACTAATTCAGAAAGCGTTCCACATTGCGTGATGGAGGGAGAGCTATCAGAAAGTGATTGGTTTTTTAAATGAAACACAAACCAGAAATCAATGCCAGACAAAATTACAAGTGCATCACAACTTTTATAAGATGTGCATGACACGTTTCACTTTTTAAACAACAGTTACCAATATAATGAATACAGTTACACAAGAAAATGTCAATATTTAATCTAAATTAACAGGTACTAAACTCCAGCTCTGGATTTTTATAGAAAGCTTATTGATTTCAAAACATTATTTACTTACAAACCTTTAGTTAGTTTATTATTAACTTTTTTACAATATTAGATTTATGCTATTAACTTAAAATAAAACAAATTCTTAGATAAGCCATGTTATTAGAGTGATTTACAATAAAGGAAAATTGTCTTTATGATTACAACTATGTAGGTGTAGGTGGAAGACATTAAAAACATTATCTACCGCAGAAAAAAACTTTTTTCTAAACTTGTTTAGAAATTTATTTCATGTTATTCATTTAGTGCTATCATATTCCAAAGCACTTTACAAAGATACCATGTGTCGTGACTCATCATTCCCTGTACCTAATGGGCTCACAAACAATTTCCCTATCTCACACATTTTAGGGCCAAGTTCATAGGAAGTGTTTAGAGTGTTGGAGTAAACTAGTATCATGCAAGAACAGAGAGAAAAAAATAAAATCTCTGCAGATGCTGCCCTTGTTTAGATTTTAACCTACGCTACTGTTTTTTTAAGACAATAGTGCTAACCACTGAGCCCCCGCTTTACAAATGTAACAATACTACTCTCCAAATATTAATCAGACCTTGGTGCCATGTAAACCCATAATCAGAGATACATGGAAAAAGGGCAATTCTAGGCATTTTTGATGTGCATATGTATTGTGCTGGGGCTACAAAGTGACTACAATTTGTACATGACTTGCAGGACATTTATAGGCAAAATTTAATGTATATATACCCAAAAATATAAAATATGTATTCCCCAGATAATTTTTATTACTTATAGGCCATTTAGAAAGGCCATTTTTATTCTGAATAACAGATACTTACATAAACCTCGTCCAGCACCGGTTGTAATTCGACCTCCAGCGTTCAGAACGTAGCGCTGATCTGTATTAGTCAATCAGCGCCATCGGAATGGAAATTGACCAATCCAGCTGTGTTTTCGGAAGAAGGTGAGGTTTTTTCTAAATGCCTGTGCAAGGTGCAGCTGGATTGGAAAAAGACCATTATGGGGGTGGCACATCATAGACACTGTATGACATAACGTCAAGGCTCCACTTGGTCACTGGTCTATATCGAACAATGAACGAAGCGGGAGCCGGCAGTCAGATGGCAGATCAGGGAAAGAGAAGAAGACGAGAGAGAGAAGTCCAGAAGACCAAAAGATAGCAGAGCGGAAGGACAACATAGCTGTGGGGTGACAGAGAGAAAGATAAGAAGATAGTTGTCCGCGACAAGAGATAGAGAGAATACACCATCCACTGGAAGATCACGTCCCCTGGAGGATGCCACCTACTAGAAGACGCTGCCCACTAGAAGATGCCGCCCCCCAGCCAAGCAAGTTAATAGAGAGCTATTACATATAGCTTATATAAGGTTTACCAATAGCCTATCTATAGCCTCTCAAAAGCCTAATTATATTCTAAAGAATACATATAGAGTGTAGGCCATAAACTCAATAACCAGCAACAGGAAAAGACAACAACAGGGAAAGACAGACAACAAGGAAATTAATATCAAGATATCTGGTAGCATGAATGAATAATACAGATGTGCAGATTTGTCCACCCTTACCTTAGTTTGAATTTGGTTAAGGACTCATGAAATGAATTCAATACAATATCCAGACATACTAGCACAACCCTTGACAGGCTGCAATGCACATCACAACCACTGGATGGCCTCACATAGACACATATATCATAGACATCTCGTGACAGAATCTCGCAAAATCCAGTTTTTTTCAAACTGGTAATTTTGCGCCATATATCTCAGGATATGTTGAAATAAGAGGAAACGTGAGGAAGGACACATCTGAATATTTAAAATATATATATATATTGAATACAGTTAACATTATATTGGAGTATTCAAGATAAATGAGGCAGCGTTATTCCAGAGAGACTGTTCTAAATGACAATATTTAGTCTCTATTTCTTGAATATTAAAAGCTCTGATTATTGGCCTCCATTTCTTGAGAGATTTTTTTATTAACTACAGTGAATAATCTCACTACAATATTTTGTCTCCAATTTTTGTGAGGCTGTTATATGCTACCATAATTGGCCTACATTTCCTGAGAAATTTCTATAAGCTACATTAAATAACCTCGCTTTAATATTTGGCCTCTGTTTCTTGAGAGAATATTATAATCTACAATATTTGGCCTCCATTTGTTACTAGATTATTATAAACTGCAGTGAATAAACTTGCATTAATATTTGGCCTCCAGTTCCTAAAAGTCTGTTATACGCTAGCATAGGTGGCCTCCATTTCTTGAGAGATTCTTATAAGCTACAGTGACTAACCTTGCCACAGTACTCTGCCTCTAATTCTTGAGTGATTGTTAGAAACTGCGGTGATTAACTTTGCTACAGTAATAGACCTCTATTTCCTAGGGATTGTTATAAACTATAATAATTGGCCTCCTTTTCTTAAGAGACTGTTATAAATTACAGTGATTATCTCCAAGTTTTAAGAGACTGATATAAACTACAATGATTGGTATCTACATTTTGAGACACTGTTATAAGCTATAATAATTTGCCTCCATTCCCTGAGATACTGTTATAAACTACAGTGATTGGCCTCTATTTTCTGAAAGACTATAATAAGCTATGATAATTGGCCTCCATTCCCTTAGAGTTTGTTATACACTCCATTGGTTAACCTCTAAGTTTCTGAGATTTTTGTAAGATGCATTAATTGACATATATCTTCTGAGGGACTGTTATAAGATACAGTAATTGGCCTCTAATTTTTAAGAGACTATTATAAGCTGCTAGTTCTTGAAAGATTTGTATGAGCTACATTAAATTAGCCTCTATTATCCGAGAAGTTATTATTTCTAAGAATATTTGACTTCCATTTCTGGAGAGAAGTAATATAATTAGCTACAAGTTGATAGAATAAATTTAATGTAACTCTTGCTATATAATTAAAAATTATTTTATTTCCATCTCTGCATGTCATACTTGAGCCTGCCACAAAAACATTTTAGCAATGTGACTTTAGATATCTCATATGGGGAAGGGAATCATAAGCAACCTCCTGACTACCAGAAAATACCCAACCATGTCGTAAATTTTGCAATAGTTACAAGGCTGTTTTCCAACTTTTTTCCCTATAGGAAATAATTGAGGTGGCATTGGGAATGTGATTTCATTCAAGATCTTAAATAGGCAAGCTTTCTGATTATTGCTTCCTTCAGCTATCGTTTGAGGGGCTTCAGGATCCTTTTTTTATAATTGATAGAAACATATTAGGTGCAGGAGAAGTTGAAATCACACCACAGAGGAAATAGAAGGAAAGGCTATAAAACCATGAGTAAGGAGGAGACACACTGCCTAGAGTGAGTGATGAATGAGTAAATCTCAATGCCTTATTGACATCACCTTGAGAACTTCTACATTCTTTTTTCAGGTAGGAAGGATTTAGTATGTTTGTCAATTTATGGTTTTAATTACATTGATTTCAGCAACATTTATAATATGTTTAAAAACGTGACTTCATAAATGTAGTAAGGAGCTGATGCGGGCTGGTGGAAAAAATCTGGGAGGTCACTAAGTACAGTACATGGCCATTAAACCATTACAATATACCATGTCACAAAAACGTGTCAATGTTGGCTACTTCAGTATCTGCCACTTGGGAACGTCATTTATAACGTCCCCGATGCTATGGTATGCAACGTACAGTGGGACTAGGAATCCTTGGGCCCAATAGAGGAAATTATTTTGAAGGACCAACCTTCATCTATAGAACATTTGCATGTCCACTTTTCATTAGGTAAAAAAAGTTATTTGTGAATCAACCTATAAGAAAGAGACCCAAATGGGAAATAACTGGCACCAAATTTTATCTTCTGCTAAACCTTTATTGCCCTGTTGTATAAATGACTCATTATTGTGTTACTTCTACATCCTGAAATCTTTGATGGTGGATGAAACATCAATGGATCTGCCATCTATATTCTCCAATTATTGCAGTATATATTTTAAGTCTTAATTATTTCAAGTGTTTGTTTAAATTTAATGGTCACATTTCTTTGTTTTGCTTATGCTGTTTCTTCTAGAATATCTCTCCCTTCTACTTTTATTAATCTTTTCTATTCTTTTTTTTTTTTTACAGTTTTTTGTCTCTTCCTTTATTTGCTGCCTTATGGTTCCTCCTAATGCTACACATCATGACCTCTTTTTCCTCTGTTTTTACGCTTTGTTCGCTGGCATATGCCTTCCTTATCCTCATGTGCCCCCACAGAGGACTCCTTATTTATGACAAACATAGTTGTTTTTTTACCCTATTACAAATATGCTAATCATATCCCAATTCTGGTTATCATAAAATATCCAAACTTCACGGCTTGTCTCTTATGTTACACTGTATTTAATTCTTAAAGCTTTAAAAAATAAAAAAACAATAAAAAAAATATAAGAAGACAAATAACTTTGGATTTACCCAATTACCTATACACTGTTATTATGTGTCCCTAATTTCCCACAAAATAATTTTAAGTATCTAAACAATGTGAACTGAAGGTAGGAACAGTGGGAAATAAAATGAACTAAAATTCTAATGCCTGCAAATGAGTGGAATTTATATAATACTGCTACAGCAAATGGTTAAAATATTTCCATCCAGCGGTGAACAGGAAACAAAAATCCAATTTTCAGCGATGTATTTTTCATTCCAGCTTATGACTAGTTAGAAAGTCATACGCTCCCAACTGCCGCAGTTAATAACGAGTAACTATGAAGACTGAAATTACATTTCATTATATCTGACACTTCTTAGATTAGTTTTACAACTTGTGATTTTAATTTTGGAAGAAATGTATTGAAAATGATTCGTTCTCAGATTCCCACATAAAATATAATGAGCCATAATGGTATCCTAACAATGTTAAAACTGCTTTGATAGTAACTACCGCTAGCTTGAAAAGACTATTCAGCCTAAGAAAATAATGGATTATCTTTGAAAGGAAATGTTCAAAGGAATGAGAAACTGTTATAACTCTTAACATTATTAGGACGTTCATACATTTTAATACAAATGTCTTTGTTGGACATATTTTTTATGTTTGCTCTTCACAGTATGATTCACATAGAATTATTAACCTCCATGCTGCCAGAAGAAATTCTAAATGTTATGTATACTAAGTGGGTGTCTCTCTATGTATTTCATCTATATAATCTAACTATCTAAAGTATCTGTTTGTTTATAAGTAGAGATGAGTGAATCGATTCTACACAAATTGAATTCATTATGAATTTAACAAAATTTTTCGGATTTTCGTGAATTTTAAACCTTTTGGGATTTGTTTCGCACGAATCTCTCAAAATGGTGGCCACCATTTTACAGCTCAGTAAACGTCAAGAAGACAGAGAAGACGGATCGCATGACCTGGGACAGCAGCCTGGCGAGCTTCCCCATAATGCCTTGCAAGCAGCTCTCCCTCTAGCACAGCTAATTATAAGGGGAATAGGTGTGAGTCATATGAGTCATAGTCACTATAAACAGCCCAACCAGGAAATGCTGCTGCTTTGTGTGGATACAGATAGGAGAGAGAGGATGTCAGACAGAGCATGAGAGATAGTAAAATGCAGAATACAGATAGATATTGGATTAGTGTCAGTGAGTGTGTTTCATAGTGAAAAGAGAATAGATAGTTCGATTTGCAATAATTTGATAGAGAGATAGATTTTAGAGAGAAATAGGAGTCAGTCAGTGTGTTAGTTAGGCAGGCACAGGTAGCCATTGCTGTGAGTGAGTCCTGCGGCAGCTATATAATTCTTATATTAATTTGTGAATCACCAATCTGTATCACATAATTCACAAATCTTCATCAATAATATTAATCCTGGTGCTGATAGCATGCCGCTTCCCTCTGAAACAGATGACACGGAGGTGATGTCACTAATAATTTTGTATATATCTAAAAGTGTCACCAAAAATTGGCATATTGTTCTGTGTCAAGCATTAAGGAGGCCTCATGTCCATAGCAGGAGAACAATATTCTGACATTAAAGACATGGTAAAATAGAGAAAAATAATAGGTCGATATAATTGCAACAGAGGATCCGGTCCCCGTTCCCCCAAAAAACAGAGGCACATATGGTAAAAGAGAAAATAAAAGTGAACAAAAAGGAATGGGAACACAGGTCGATTTCCTCCCATCAAAATCAGAATACTTAAATTGCATCCATGGTTACCAAAGAGAAGGAGAAATTTAAGACTGTGTTTCGCACCAAGGCAGTGAGATCCTCCATCATTATTATGTCATTAACCCAATACAGCAGAATCGGAGGGAGGAAGACTTGTATGGGTTTGAGATACATGTTCATCCCGTTTTTACAAAATTATGGAGAATCAAGTTTGTTTGTATGTTGAGGAAGATTACTTAAATTAAAAGTACACACTTATATATTGACCACCAGTTAAGAAGAAGTAAATACAATACAATTTGTTGACGTCTAAATTATGGAGATATGATACAGAATAGTTTCCTGTAACAGATTGCTAAAAAGGGTCTTTAATCACTTTCAGTTACATTGCAGATTTACAATCTCAGATGAAGCAATGTGGCATCCAGATCTCACTTTCTTCATTCTTGAGAAACATTCTTCTCCAGCATAGGAAGACAACCTAAGGTGCTTGAGTACTGTGCATGTTCATGAATGAGAGGAGATTATGAGAAAATGTAGTCTGCTGAGTTTACTGACTATCCTGTAAGTGGGATTGGGGGTAAGAAAGGACATGGTAGATGGAAGGGATGGTAATATATTGAAGAGCTCATACACATGATTGTAATACAGCTGTTTTTTACCAAGCCGTAATAGGACTTCTATAGAAGTATATAGAGGTATATGCAGCCGCTACTGTACCTCCGTAAACCTCTGATTTCATACAAAGGCATACAGAGGTATTTTTCTGTCCGATTCCGTAGGAACCCAACAGAAAAAAATCATGGCATGTTCCATCCAACTTTATATGTATGGAACCATTCTCCCCTAGAAACATAGATTTTAGGGCAAAATATCTCTATGCCTACAGATCCCAATGGAGCCTGTAGGGTACCGCACAGAGGCCATGTGGCTCCGTAAAAAGGAACTGTCTGTCTCTGTGCACTGCCATATAGGCTCCGTGCACACGGCTCTACCATGTGTATGAGACCTAAATAGACCACTATTCATTATCCATGAACTGCTTTCTTGATGTTTTGAATGGCACAAAAATCTTGCCAAAAACAATATTCATGGTTCTTCTTTAGATTTGTTACTTTCTGCAAAGATCACATGCCAAATGGCATTATAATGAGGATAATGTTAATACAGGGCTCATATCTAATGCATTTTAATACACATTTAATGAAAATCTTTTGAGCATTAAATGTACTTATTTTTACAGCATATGGTCAAACCTGTCAGCATTTAATGTCATGTAGGTGAAAAAGGGGCTAAAGACATAAAGAAACACCTTTCAATTTTGGGGTTATGTAAAAATAGTTCAATATTTAAGTTTAAAGTCTATGGGAGCGGAAAAAAAAAGTACAGCACATGGACGACATACACTCATGGATCAGTTTCTAAAACAATGCAGAAAAAAATAAAGAAAAGTAAAACCAGGAAGTGTTTGCAGAGGAGAAAAAGGGACCAGAAAATTGGGTGACGCACAGAAACCAACACAGACGCAACATGGACATTCATATGGATAAAAAATGTTCACTTTTTGCAGACGCAAGTCGAACACGCTTCTGTGAATAAGGCCCTTAGAGTTTTTTCTGCTACATCCCCGTTGTGCTGCTATAAGGGATGTTAGGATTTTGGATTTAGAATGTAAATATGTGCTCCCTCCCTATAATGTTCCTTAGTCTGCTAACTAAGATTTAAAAGACACTAAGAAGGCAAAGTTTAGAGCCCCTAATATAGGGTTCAGGTGAACGCACACATTCAGCACATCCAAACAAAAAGACATAAATGCCGCGGTGCACGTACGCTGTGACTGCCAACAATACAAAACAAAAAACCATTGCAGTGGTCTGCCAGCACCAAGACCGCCAAATGTTGTGTATAGATTATTTAAAATTACATTACTGCTATGTTCACTATACTTACAAATGTGGGGTTCTAATATGAATGGGACAACGCTGCAATACTATTGTAATCCGCTACTAAAGTAGCTACGTGTGCCATTATGAACAGCCTAAAACTTGAAGTAAACAATCAAGGGGATGCAGAACTGTGGCCCCTTCAAGCAGCTGATCAGCAGGGGTGACGAGACTCGAACCCCCACCAATCTAATATTGATTTTGAAATTTTGAAATTTTGAAATCCTAGATAACGGAAACATAGCCTTAGCCACGGCAGAGAGACGCTACAAAGAGTATTACATGGATTACAGAATAGTAAACAGCAGCTTTCAATGATTTCAGCAGTGGGTCCCCCAATCTGCTCATAGTTCTGGTAAGCAGCTGCTAGTAACTAGACAAACCTATCAATAGCCTTCACAATCAGGTTCTATATAGACTGATGGGAATTATAGCCCCTGTCCTCTGTGAGGAATACATTTTATATATTCTTTTTGTAACAAATAACATCAATAAGTCAGAAACAATTCACTTATAGAAGGATTTTTCCAAATGTAAAAAAGTTACAATCCCTAATCATAAAATTCCCCTTTTACATTAAAGAAAGAGTAACTATGTAGCAAAATACAGAAAAGAAACCCAAAATTTGTATTTTTTTTATCCTCTTCCACACTTTTTGTGACTCTGGAAGCTCACATTTTACGAAAAGAGAATTTTTATATACAAATAAGTACATAAATTCCTACATGAATAATATCCTACTCTACAATTTGCTTTACACTGGGCTTTTTCCATGTAGAAGGTTTATTTTTTCCATTGATATGTGTTGGAAACAGTTCTCTTCACACTTCGGAACATAAATGAAAACCAGTACTTGAAAAGGTGAGAGATTTGCCAAAGAGCTTGTAATTATGTCTTTAAGTGGTGGATTACCTCCAAATTGCTGTACTAAAACCACATGCAGATATTGTAAGATAGAGCTCACTTGGTAATGTTTTAAAAGAATTTGTTATATGAGATAAAGGATACGAAGGAGAAAGACATATTATTTATTCTCAGGCTCCACAAGTGGTAATTTGAGATGAATATCAGACAAAGGATAGAATTTGATTGTACATTCACACAAATGTTTTATCCGTGATTGAATCTGTTTGACATTATAGAGCAGCCAGTGGGAGACAAGGAAAAGCTTTAGAAACTGGAATATAAACTCTATTACAAATTTATATCCTGCAAAGATTTATTATGCTTGAGGAAAATGCTTACCCATTTGAAGAAAAACAATCCTTGGTTTTTCATCTTAACTTCATTCTCAGTTAATAATAGAACGTGGCATTTTAAAATACAACTAACAAGCTTTACCTTAGTGGAAGGCTAAGATCAATAATAGAACAATTTCACATTCCCTTTTTTAACTTCCATAAATCTGTATTCGCTAAGCAAGTTTTGTAAACACAGATTTACATTTTACACGGGTAAATCTTGTCTTGACTGTTTAAATAACAATAAAATCCAATGAGCCATTGACTTATAGCAGATCTCCCTTGTTCAGGATTATGGATAGCATTAAGAATTCACAGAAAAAAAGGGTTTTGTGCAGTATAAGTATTTTACTGAATAAAATAAATCTTGGATTGTGCATGTACTCGATCATTCCATAGGGTTTAATTACAATTGTAAATTTGGGTTTGATTATTATAAAGGGTTGCCTGCTTCTTACAACCCGTTATCACATCTTTGCCCTATAAAGACATATGAGGCAAATGCATAAAAGTTCTACTATTATTTAAAGTCAAAAACCACATCCCTCACAGCTCTCAGACAACTGATCTTTGAATAGGGGACCCCCCCCCCTTCCCTCTGTTCACTCAGAATTCCCTAATAGGGTATTTGTTTTATCTAAGTTGGGCAATCAATTTAATACAAACTAATCTAAGTATCGCAATACTTGTCTTGTAAAATACAGTTTTCAACTGGACCACAATGTTATGGGACATTGTTTCAGAATATTTAGTCTGTTTGCGTGGTAAATATTTAGTTGCCTACAAATACATCGATGAAAAAAGTTCTAACCCTATCTACACGTCACAAAGTCAACAGAAGGTGATGTGAACCCTATGGGTTGCTAACAGGTTTGACTTAGGGAGTGGAGTCTAAAGGATTCCCAGGTTTTCACCCTTTACCTACATATGGAGATGTGGACTTTGCTGCTGGAAATCCCCAGGTTGCTACCCTCCAGAGTAGTGTCCGCTAGCAACGGCTGACATCTATAGAACTGGAGACACCAATTCATGGTACGTAGGCAGCAAGCGGCAGTCATGCAGAGGTCTGAGCAGGTAGAGTACTTTCACTAAGGTATACTGGTAAGAGGTTAGCGCAGGCGGTAGACAATATACGTGGTCACGAACAAATTGGGTCAATAACATAATATCAGGACAGAAGAACACCTTTATACAATACAGAAACCTAAAGATCCTAATTGCTCAGGCCAAAAGCAATGGGGAGGATTTCTTGAAAACTCCAGGGCAGCAGGTGGATTGGGGCATGGCACAGGGAATTGGCACTACTGGCCCTTTAAGAAGCCACGAGTCGTACAAACGTGGCATCGCAGTGGAGACAGAGGATAAAATCTACATGGTACATAGATAAATATTGTTGACAGATAGAAGACGATAGACAGACAGATAGATAGATAGATAGATAGATAGATAGATAGATAGATAGATAGATAGATAGATAGATAGATAGATAGATAGATAGATAGATAGATAGATGGTAATGAAATCATTTTAGATCTGTCTTGAGGGCTCAGAAATTCTGTGGGGAAGCGTGCCACTGACAACAAGTTGCAGTATGGGAATTGTTATTGTTTTTTGTTGAGTTTGTATGACGGAACTGATCATACTGTATTACCACATTACTACATTCTTCACATGTATACTGTATATAGTTCTTACACCATGTGACAGCTAACATTTTGGGGAAAGGGGGGTTGGGTATAAAATATGGTTGTTGTTTTTTTTATTTCTTTAGGGGGCACATATATTTAGCTTTTTTATATTATTTAACTTAAAGGAACAATCACATGGTGTTTATATGTGTACCTTACTTTTACATTGTGTAGTCTTTGTGCTTCCTGCTATTTGCTGTTGCTTCATATTTTCTACATTCTAATCTCCCTCTATGTAGCATTTTGATTTCTCTGCATCCTGCTGGGAAGTGGTGTGTGTACCTGCCCTTATGAGTAAATATGGCCTGTTCAGGGGTTTTATATTTTCTACATTTTAGCATCAAGTGGTTTCTAAGCTCCATGACACTTGAGTCAGCTGCCAGTTAATTACCTCTCATTACATATATATCAGTGGGTGTACACAACTAAGCCCCTCTCAGCAAGGGAAAATGTAAAACAGTCAGTAAGAGACGATCTGTCTTTCAGCCTCAGTTGTTAACTTTACCCAAGCGTCATCATCGCTGGTGTCCTATTAGTATCCAGCACAGGGGTAGTCATCATTATAAAATTATGGGATTCTGCTTGTGTATATTTCCTATACTGACTCCAAAGTGTCTCAAGACCGGACTGCTCTATTGTTATGGCCGGAACAGAATTCCGCTGCAGTCTTTTAACCCCTACCCGCATGAGTAAGTAACTGTACGTCGTTGCGGGAGGTTACTTCCCGCACGAGGACGTACAGTTACTGAGTTTTTCCCGGTGCACACTGTCGGCGACAGTGTGCACCGGGAACCGGGAGGTCAGCTGTCGCCGACAGCTGACACTCCACTCTTGCTGACCAGCGGTCCTTTGCCGCTGATTTAGGTGAATTAACCCCTTAAATTCGGCGATCGGTTGCAATCGCCGAATTTTGGGGGTTTCTAACATATCGGCAGACCCCGGTCCGAAATCGCGGGGTTTGTCGATAGTTAGTATGGCAAACGGAAGCCAAACAATGGCTTCCGTGTCTGCCATGGACGGAAGCCCATCAGGACCAACCTTCGGCTGGTCCTGATAGGCTTCCTGTCAGAGTGACAGGAAGTCACTGTGTCGTTCCCGATGCACACTGTCGGCGACAAGGTGTGCATCGGGAACTTGGAGATCAGCTGTCCCCGACAGCTGACAATCCAGTGTTGCCGATCAGCGGCTCATCGCCGCTGATTTCGGCAATTAACCCGTTACATGCGGGGCTCGATTGCGATCTCCGCATGTAGGGGGTTTGTAGCACATCAGCAGCCCCCATGCAATTGTGGGGGCTGCTGATGCTTGTGATGGCATCCGGAGGCCAGGCAACGGCCTCCGGGAATGCCATGTATGGAAGCCTATGAGGATCAGCCTCTGCTGATCCTCGTAGACTAACTGTCAGAGTGACTGTGACGCCACACTGACAGTTGGAATACATTACACTACCTAGGTACTGTAATGTATTCTAGCAACAATCAGAGCTGCAGGTCAAAAAAATAAAGTGTAAAAAGTAAAAGAAAAGTTAATAAAACAAAAAAATAAAGTGTAAAAAGTTAAAAAAGTTAATAAAAATGTTTTATAAAAGTGTAAAAATAAAAGTTTTTGTTTTCCTATAATAAGTCATTTATTATAGGGAAAAAATGAAAACGTTAAAAAAAAGTACACATATTTGGTATCACCGTGTTCATAACGACCCAAACTATGAAACTATAATGTTAATATTTCCGCACGGTGAACGCCGCAAACAAAATAAACGGAAAACTATGTCAGCATCGCTATTTTTTGGTCACCACCCCTCCCAAGATATAGAATAAAAAGTGATCAAAAAGTCGCATTTACCCCAAAATAGTGCCAATAATAACTACAACCCGTCCCGCAAAAAACAAGACCTCCCACAGATTTTTTGACCAAAAAAGAAAAAAGTTACGGCTCAGAATAGCGTCTCAGAAAATAAATTATTTTATAAAAACGTAATTTTATTGTGCAAACGCTGCAAAACGTAAAAAAAAACTATACACATATGGTATCGCCGTAATCGTACCGACCCGCAGAATAAAGTAAAATGTAATTTATTGCGCACGGTGAACGCTGTAAGAAATAAAGAATTTAAAGCGCCAAAAATCGCTGTTTTTTGGTCACCATAGCTCTAAAAAAGATCCTGTGGGGTCAAAATGCTCACTATACCCCTAGAAAATTTCCTTCAGGGGTTTAGTTTCCAAAATAGGGTCACTTTTGGGGGGTTTCCACTATTTTGGTCCCTCCAGGGCATTGCAAACCCGACATGGCACTGAAAACCAATCCAGCAAAATCTGCGCTCCAAAATCCAAAAGGCGCTTCTTCCCTCCTTAGCCCTGCTGTGGGTCAAAACATCTGTTTACGACCACATATGGGGTATTGCCGTAATCTGGAGAAATTGCTTTACAAATGTTGTGGTGCTTTTTCTGCTTTATTCCTTGTAAAAATGAAAAAATTCTATGTTTCCACAGAAAAATAGGTGATTTTCATCTTCACAGACTAATTCCACTAAATTCTGCAAAAAAAACTGTGGGGTCAAAATGCTAACTATACCCCTAGAAAAATGCCTTGAGGGGTGTAGTTTCCAAAATGGGGTCACTTTTGGGGGGTTTCGACTGTTTAGGTACCACAAGACCTCCTCAAACCTGACATGGTGCCTAAAATATATTCCTAAAAAAAGGAGGCCCCAAAATCCACTGGGTGCTCTTTTGCTTCTGAGGCCTGTGCTTCAGTCCATTAGGACACTAGGGCCACATGTTGGATATTTCTAAAATCTGCAGAATCTTGGCAATTAATATTGAGTTGCGTTTCTCTGGTAAAACCTTCTGTGTTACAGATTTTTTTTTATTACAAATGAATTTCGGCAAAAAAAAATTAATTAGTAAATTTCATCTCTACTTTGCCTTAATTCCTATGAAACGCCTAAAGGGTTAAAATACTTTCTGAATGTGGTTTTGAATACTTTGAGGGGTTCAGTTTTCAAAATGGGGTGATTTATGGGAACTTTCTAATATAGAAGGCCCTCAAAGCCACTTCAGAACTTAACTGGTCCCTGAAAAAATGGGCTATTGAAATTTTTTTGAAAATATGAGAAATTGCTGCTAAAGTTCTAAGCCTTGTAACGTCCTAGAAAAATAAAAGTACGTGAAAAAAAATGATGCAAACATAAATTAGACATATGGGGGATGTTAACTAGTAACTATTTTGTGTGGTATTACTATCTGTTTTACAAGCAAACACATTTAAATTTAGAAAAATTTTAATTTTTGCATATTTTTGTTACATTTTGAAGTTTTTCACAAATAAATATCGAATTTATCGACCAAATTTTTTCACTAACATAAAGTACAATATGTCACGAGAAAACAGTCTCAGAATCGCTTGGATAGGTGAAAGCGTTACGGAGTTATTACCACATAAAGTGACACATGTCAGATTTGAAAAAATCATCTGTGTCCACAAGGCCAAAACAGGCTGTGTCCTAAAGGGGTTAAGTGCCACTTGGGGTTCTCTGTAAAGGTTCCATTGAGGTAAATGAAATGTTGGGGGCTTGTAGAGCGCCATGACTCTGACCAAAGAGAAATTTTTAGTTTTTGACTGAATTCACCCTTTAATTTAAAACTCTCTTGCTTGCCAGCAGATTTACTGGCTGCTGACAATTATGAGAAACAATTCAGAGTCTCTGGGGCTGCTCTCCTACATAATTCAGCAAAATATAAATTTACAGAAGTGGTTATAAAATTAACATAGAGTACAGAAATTTGAGAATTAAAAACTCTGTTTACCATTGAATCTCCAAAATGTGAATTTCTCTGATTTACTAAGATAAGTTGCACCTGCCGAAAGTGTTCTACCTTTAAAAATGGAAATAAAATATATAGGATATAGGATTCTTCGGTGCACTTAAAGGGGATATTTTTTAAAAGATTCCTTTAACAGTAATCTGATTCCAGGATATCTCGCAAACAAGGGAAAAACAACATCATCCAAGTTATACATTCTTTGTTCATTATTATTCTATGCTTAAGAAATGTTCTACAGATACAGAAATTTTTTTTGAAGAGCAAAATCAAAATTTTATCCTCACTTGTCTTACATTTTTAGGTATAGCAATTTTACATCAAGTTTCAAGATATCACATAGACAGAAGAAACAGCTTTTTCCTTCTGTCATCACATTTTTTTCCCCTTCTATTTAATGACCTTTTGACTTTTTTAATCTTAACAAGCAAAGAGAAGTTCTCAAAATCACTCCAGTTGAATGCATATGGGCACTTATTAATCATAAAAGGCTGCAAAGTATAATAAATTGAGAACACTCTGGCTAGTTAAATAAGAACACCAATAGCAGCGACTAAAAAATTATTTCATTCTCTGTCGCCCTGGAAGATTTTTTTTATGTTCTTTCTTACTGAGTTCAATGGCCACAATTTCTTAAGATAAAGTACTATCTCATAGATACATCATTTTTCTTTTTCTAGTGTTCAAAGTTGTTTCTTAAGCTGGCCGTAGAGATACAGTAGCTGTTGGCTGAATGATCTTTTGCCAATTATAAACCTTGAATCCCATATAAACATGAATATTTGGCTCAGAAAAGGAATGAACTTATATATTTCAATAGGGGGAGGAAGATAGGCAGCTGCCAGACACCACTGGTGTTTTTTCTTGTGGGAGGTAATTAGGGCCATTTTTGGTGTGTTTTTTTTTTTTTCCATTTTCAAATGGATCAATTAATGAATTCATAGGTTTTTAATGAGGCTTCCGTTCTGGTTAAAAGTGTCCGTTTGTCTCCGATTTACAAGTTTTTGTCAGGATCCATTTTTTTAACAATAGGACAGACAAACAAAGACTGTTTTATTTTCTGTCCCAATAATCAACTGGATCCTGATGGATCTGTTTTTCTGTTTAATGCAAGTCTAAGGCCCCATGCACACGACCGTAAAAAAAACTTCCGTTTTCACTTTCATTGAACGCGGACACCTTTCCGTAGCACTACGGAAGGGTGTCCGTGCTGTGGAAATGTTCCGGGAATTATGGAACATGTCCGTTCTTTTGCATTTTGCGGGCCGTGCTCCCATACTTTGTATGGGAGCACGGCCCGAAAATGCGGCTGTCAGTCAGCGACCGGCCGTGCCCGCAATCGCGGGCCGTGATTGCGGGCACGGTCGTGTGCATGGGGTCTAAGGCAGCAGGATGACAACGAATTGGCATCCTCTTGCCCTATCTTGTTTGACTTCCTTTTTTCAACATGATTAACAAAGGCATAAAAAAGGCGTTTGAACAGGGTGCTTACACGTGATGTGAACCTAGCCTTAGACAGGTTGAAATTTAATCTTCATAGACAAGGTAGTATCAGCATTATCCACTAGAAAACTCTTCTATTTATACCCAGATTTAAGAGAACCGGACAACTCTCCTGATACGTCTGTTTTAGCAATTACATGTTTACCCCAAAAAATAAGAATGCTGGCGCTTCTTTTATTAGAACTTTGCATTCTGCTGTTCCTCCTTTATTCATCCTTGGAAATTATGAATAAATTGACAACTGGTTGTTACCATGCCCTTTTCAATAGGACATGCTACACTCTGCTGACATTGACACCCTGTGTAAGGACAACCCTATTGACAAGGGGAATGATACCATCAAGTTGTCAATTGATTCGTACATTTCCAGGAGGAAAAACAGTGGAAAGGCACAATGCGAAGTTCTAAGAAAACATGCTCCAGAATTGTTATTTCCTGAGGAATACAAATAAATACTACAACATACCGGTCAGGAGAGATGAACAATCCTTTTTAAAACATATTTTTTAATAGATAAATATGCTGTAAATACAAATCTTACCATAAAGTTATTAGCGCTGATGCATCTCTGAGGAAAAGTCATGGCCGTATATAAAGGATATTGGCTGTTGTGAGGTGTCGACCATGTACTGTATTCATAAGATTTACCACCCAAGACTAATTTTGAGTTTCAGTAACCCCAAAATGTGAATACGTTTATCCGATTCTGCAGTACATTATTTGGAATTGTTCCTCAATCCAGCTCTAAACATTATCAGGGGTGTTCTGTACACTATATGGGGCAAATAAATGTTACCTATCCAACACAAGAAGTAGCAAAGCCGTGTTAAAAGGGCTAAAATAGACAAATCACCAGGTCCAGATGGCATACACCCACGAGTTCTGAAGGTATTTAGTGCTGTAATAGACAGACCAATATTTTAAATAATTTTAGGATTTTTTAATGACAGAGTCTGTTCCACAGTGCTGGTTCATAGCAAATGTGATGCCAATATTCAAAAAGTGAGTAAAAAAACTGCGCCCAGAAACTGTAGATATAACTTTAACCTCCGTTGTAAGTAAAATGTTCAAAGGTTTTCTTAGTGATGCTATCCTAGAGTATCTCAATGAAAATATAATTGTTTTCCCATCTCTTTCAATTTTTTCAAAGATATACAATATCAGATCCATTTTGGAACAATAAGAAAACCCTATGTGTCTTGAAAAAAAAAAAATGTGGGCAGATATCTCATTTAGAAAGTCTTCCGGTGTAGAATCTATGTCAGCTTCCATCTTTTCCTTTATTAACAATGGAAACATCTTAGGATAAAATAATTGCACATCACTGCTCTTAGTGATGTGCAAAACATTTTATCTTACGAACAAGGAAAGGAGGAAAAGAAACAGGGGGATCCTTCATGATGTCATATCCTGAACTCACTTGCTGCTAAAGGTAGTCATGGTTTAGTGGAGTCCCCGTTCCAGTTTTTCCATAGGGCCCCTTGGTTTCATGTTACGCCCCTGACTCTAAATATACAGATCCTTGCATGGAGCCATAATGTCCTTGTGTGAAATTGGCATTACATAGTGTTTGGTCATATAGCTGATATACCGATGAGACTTTTTGTAATATTTGAAAGTATTTTCAGTGTATAAAGTCTATCTAGTGACTAGATGTAACTAATATACAGAACTGCTACAAAGTATAAACTTCTTCATGAAAATCTGTCAATCCCTTATAAATTGGACCATTTTGCTGAAAGCCGTACTTGCTACTGTTGTTCTGTAAATAAGTGTTCTTTACCACGGCTGTCAAGTCCTTTATAAGTTTATATTTATGAGGGACCAGAATCCATTTCACTGTATCTATTCTTTGGTTCTAATATGGTTGTATAAATGCTGTCCCCTCATTTACAGCAGCGAGCCGTGCAGTGATTTACAGCACAATACCTGGGAAGTATAATACACGGAAAAACTGCTTTTTATTTTCACTATAAATCTTCAGTTCAACAAACTACTTAAATTTGCAAATTCAGATTCTGTTCTGATCTCCAGGGAT
Organism: Rhinoderma darwinii; assembly: GCF_050947455.1. Taxonomy (NCBI): domain Eukaryota; kingdom Metazoa; phylum Chordata; class Amphibia; order Anura; family Rhinodermatidae; genus Rhinoderma; species Rhinoderma darwinii. The sequence continues at coordinate 40,956,778 of NC_134695.1, forward strand.
GTGTTTAGCTGTGGCAATCACAGTATTTGAGTGATTGTCTTATGGTACGAGTAAAACGTGTCCATGAAATATGTATATATGATATTTTCTTATCATTGGCAGTATGTTTTCCTGCTGCTACCTTGCTGAAAATGCTCTCAGAATGGCAAATTATATTAAACAAAGAAATGAAATGAAATAATAATATGGAAAATAAATGCTCCTGAAATATGGGGGTAATATGAAAACCATATAAAGGCGGCTATAATAAAGAATACATAAGCTGAAAAGTGAAATATCATCTTATTGTAGCATGTAAAATAAAATAAACTATAATTATTTGTTTTATTTATTAATCAGAAAACATTCCTGTGCTCTCTGCTTCTATGCTGAAAAGAGAATTGCTCCATAGACACCAGGTTTGCTATTATTACCTAGAGAACATTTAAGTCCGGCTTAGTTTAAGTGTACAGTAGGTTCTCCTTGGTCCACCTATACAATGGAAAAAGCTTACCTGGTAATGACTTCATATCATATCATTATCAGAATATATTATACACATGAAGAGATGCAAGAGAAAAGTTTAATTCCCCAAAGCTCCTGAGTACTTCCATATCAGGTATCTATAGGTGCAGCAGGGGGCCTAAAAAATAACTGTGGGGCTGCATTAAAAAACTTAAATTGGGTCCTCAAACTGCTATGACCACCATAAGTAGCAAGTGAGGAAATGGAAAGATTATGATTCCTATAGTTTTCACTTGCTCTTTCCTCCTTTCCTTGGCATCTAAGTGTACTGTATTCCAGCTTCCACTACCTCTCCAGTTTGTCCCCTTTCCCATCACTTCTAAAGACTGTGACGACCACTGGGCCACAGAGTTCTATTACTCTGATAGCTATGGCCATTGTTAGTTTACCTTTGGCCATGAGAAATTGATGGTTGCCCACTCAACTGCTAGGCTCCATAGTAAATGCCATGGTAGCTACACATTTGGGTGCAACTGTTACTACCTGATGAAGAAGAACTCAAAGACTTTGAAACACATTTCTTTCTCTAAAATATATAGTTAAAGGATATGTCACCATTTTAGGCTATGTTCACACGGAGTATTTTGGGGGAGGAATATCTGCCTCAAAATTCCGTTTGGAACTTTGAGGCAGATATTCCTCTCCCTGCACGCCGATTTTCGCGGCAATTATCGTGCCGTTTTTCGCCCGCGGCCATTGAGCGCCGCGGGCATAAAACAGCGAGATATACGCTTTCTCCTGCCTCCCATTGAAGTCAATGGGAGGTCGGAGGCGGAAGCGCCCGAAGATAGGGCATGTCGCTTCTTTTTCCCGCGATGCAGTTTTACTGCTCGCGGGAAAAAGACGCCGACGCCTCCCATTGAAATCAATGGGAGGCGTTCTCGGGCCGTTTCTGCCGAGTTTTGCGACGCGGTTTCCGCGTCAAAAAACTCGGCAAAATACCCCGTGTGAACATAGCCTAACAGTTACATATAGAATAAACTGACAGTATATGCTGGCCAAAACTTTTTTGGTTTGCCAAGAGCTTTTTTTACACACTTTCCCTTTGGGAATCCAGACTTTGAAAAATGCAGGGGGGCAAATGTGCAACCGTGATGTGTGATTGCGGTCTTATGCATCATGAACATGGAATTATTACAGCTCCTTACAACCCCTGAGTTGTAAATAATGTAAAATGGGCCCCAACTATATCACCAACCACCTACTCTAACTCTGTATGACTCCAATTTCATTCATTTTGGTTGCCGTATTGCCGTATTACTGAATGTTATCCTCTAGAAGCAATACTTCTAGGGGATAATTTGTCTGACATATGATGTCATGAGTAGAGATGAGCGAACCGGGACAACCGAACCCGGTTTCGGTCCGAACATCGGGAAAAGTTCGGTTTGCAGCGAATCCGAACTTCACCGGGTTCGGCCGAACACGTTTTGACCGAACACGGTCAAAAATATTATACAAATCGGCAGCCACTTGTCTCTATCAATCACTGATAGAGAAAAGAGGCTGCTGATTAAAAATAAAATAAAAAGCATTTCATACGTACCCGGTCGTTGTCTTGGTGACGAGTCCCTCTTCTTCCTCCAGTCCGACCTTCTTTCTTGACGCGGCAGCCTGTGATTGGCTGCAGAGGCCGCGGCAGCCTGTGATTGGCTGCAGCGGTCACATGGGCTGTAACGTCATCCAGGAATGTTGGGCCGGATGTCGAGAGGGACGCGTCACCAAGGTAACGGCCGGGAGACCGGACTGGAGGAAGCAGAAAGTTCTCGTTAAGTATGAACGTCTTTTTTTTTTACAGGTTACTCTATATTCTGATCGGAATTCACTGTCCAGGGTTCTGAAACAGTTAATGCCGATCAGTTAACTCTTTCAGCACCCTGGACAGTGACTATTTACTGACATCGCCTAGCAACGCTGCCGTAATGACGGGTGCACACATGTAGCCACCCGTCATTACGGGGCCTCATGCACACGACCGTAAAAACACCCGTTATTACGGGTCGTAATTATGACCCGAAATAGCGGGCCCATTGACTTCTGTTAGCCACGGGTACCTTCCCGTTTTCTCACGGGAAGGTGCCCGTGCCGTTAAAAAGATAGAACATGTTCTATTTTTTTATTTTACGGGCCATGCTCCTATACTTTATAATGGGATCACGGCTCGGAAAAACGACCGGCTGCCCGTGGCCGGACGTGCCCGGCCGTGCTCATCTCCTGAAATACTCTGTCCTGCTTTAAACTCTGTGGACAGGTCAGGATCCTGTTTCTTTTAAATGCTGCTGGGGAAACCGCTCGATCCACTATATAAGGCTGCGCTACAGTGCTTGGGAATAAGTGACTGGGGCAGAAGAGGATGGAGGCGCAGCCTTATATAGTGGATCGAGCGGGTTCCCCAGCAGCATTTAAAGGAAACAGGATCCTGACCTGTCCACAGAGTTTAAGGCAGCACAGAGTATTTCAGGAGATGAGCGTGTGGGGAACCCACTCGATCCACTATATAAGGCTGCGCCTCCATCCTCTTCTGCCCCAGTCACTTATTCCCAAGCACTGTAGCGCAGCCTTATATAGTGGATCGAGCGGGTTCCCCAGCAGCATTTAAAAGAAACAGGATCCTGACCTGTCCACAGAGTTTAAGGCAGCACAGAGTATTTCAGGAGATGAGCGTGCGGATCTTGTGCGGGGTGGTGACTTGCCAATCATGTGAAGGTGTTATTGAGGACAGGAGTGGAGGAGAGGTAACAGACTGAGAGCTACGTAATGGTAAGAGCAGAGTTCACAGCAGCACAGAATATTTCAGGAGAGGAGCGTGTGATTGGCTGCCGAGGCCGCGGCAGCCTGTGATTGGCTGCAGAGGCGGTCACATGACGTGCATGACCGCCACTACAGCCTGTGATTGGCTGCAGCGAGCGACGACATAGATGAAACGTCATCGCTGGAGGCCGGACAGGAGGAATGTAAGTATAAACGTATTTTTTTATTTTTTTTATTACATTAAAATTGTATTTTCCGCGCGCCGAGCATGGTACTGTCAAGGTTGCTGAAAGAGTTAGTGCAGCCCATTAACTCTTTCAGCACCCTGGACAGTACCATGCTCGGCGCACGGAAATTACAGGTTCGGTCAGAACTAGTTCGGTCCGAATCAAACTTTTTCGTGAAATTCGGCGAACTAGCCGAACCGAACTTTTCATAAGTTCGCTCATCTCTAGTCATGAGCACCAAACAGCGACATACAAAGTCTGGTACAACTCTCTAGTACAAAACCTTCATGTGCCACAAGGACTTAATCTGGTGTTTGCATGAGTCCTAAGGTCGCAAATATGTGTGAGCGTTAACAAAGAGATAAAACAACAACTATAGCTTAGCCTTTAGTACTTACATAGGTATTCTCTACAGGTGTTTGATATACTTGTGTAAGTTAGTGCAGGAAAAGAGTAAGGACTCAAACACAGCAATACCCTCTGCGCGGAGGCTGTACAGCGATGCACAAAGCCTGCATTGCTTCTTTAGTATGGACTCATATGAACTGCTGTAAGAGCTTTTAGGCTTATGATTTTAGACTTATTTTGGCAGCAATTGCCAGATTTTCCAAAGATTGACTGGATCAGACTTAGATCATCATAGAACCAGTAGAACTGCAGACGGTCCATCATTGCGGCCATATTATGGATGTTAGAATGTGCCCATATTAAAGCAGTCTGAAAATAGTCTACGGCTCTGTACACATCTGCTTTGTGTTTTCCATTATTCTGCTCCTTCGTAGGAATAGAAAAACTGAAAAAAAAATTGTCTCCAGCACAGTACCCATTGATTTCAATGTTTTTTTTTAGCCTCAGTTCAGCTCCGTTATGTCGGGTTTTCATCTTTTTGCCAGAAACAATGGCGTAGTCTGCTGCCCTGTTTTTTCAGTCATTTTGTTTTTTTTAAGATTGAAGTCAATGGATGATGGAAATGTCTTCAGTTTGCATAAGTTATTTATTCCATTTAACAGATCCTTTTTCTCCTACTGCACATGCGCATTGATTTCTACATCCAAAAAAGAAAGAAAGAATACAGATCCGTTAAAAATAGTATAACGAATGCCAAACTGAAAGTAAAGTTGTCATTTTTCTGACGGGCCTGGCCATCGAAAGTTTAGCTAGTCATTTCCGTTAAATTTGATGGATCCATTAAAAATGGAAGTGCCAATGCAGATGTGAACAGCACCTTACTCTTCTACTGCACTAACTTAGGACCTGTTCACATCTGCATCCGATGATCCGTTAGGGGCCTCAGTCACAAAACCAAACTGGAAATAATAGAGCAGCATGCTACGCTATTGTTTCCGGTAGAACAACAGGACGAAAATATGACAGAACCCATTAAAGGCAATGGGTTCCGTCGGCAGCTGATGGTGTCAGTTATGCAACAGAGCCAGTGATTCCGGTATTTTCGTTGTTCTGACCTTCTGACAGAGCAGAGCCACGGAAACCCCGAAGAAAATGTGAACAGGCCCTTACATATGTATTAGCAATCACATGTAAAGAAGAAATATGTGAATACTAAAGGCCAAATTGTAGTGTTGTTTTTTTTTTCTACAAGTTTGTTGATACTAAAACAAATTTGAATACCAGGAATTAACTGGTTGTTGACACAGGAAAAGAATACTAGTCCTGAGCGGCGGGTGTTCGACGCATTAGGACGAGCATTCTCGTCCTGTGTGACACACAGTCTGTCGGCGCGATGAGGAGCAGGGCAATGGCTGTAATACACAGCCGCAGCCCCACTCTAACGGCGGAGAGAAGAGAAACCTCTTCTCTCCGTCAATAAAAAACCCTTGAATGTCATGATCAAAGCTGACTGCGGTATTCAAAGTGAAAATGAGGAGGGGGGACGGTGACCCCTCTTGGATCGCATCACAGGAAATCCCTGTGATACGATCAAGGCCCATACCTTGTATGGACAGACAGCCCTTGGTCCATTGAAGGACCCCAGGGCTGTCTGACCATATTTCCTGTTGTTAGGGCATACTGGGGTTTGCCCTAACAACTGCCTGTACAGTATACAGGCTAATGTACTGGCATATGGATATATGCCAGTACATTAAAGTTAAAAATTAACATGTGAAACAACTCCCAGTAAAAATGATTATTGAGAGGAATGTGTAGAAAACACTGCTAACTGTTCAGTTATTTGAAAGCAATTGATGTCATGTTAAAGGGAGTCTGTCACCAGAAATTGGCCTATCAAAGCAGTAGCAGAGTAACATGGTGTAGCCTCACCTGAATATAACACTATTCGCATTTTTCAGATGGCTTCATTGCAGAAATATTAACTTTATTCTTCATATGCAAATGAGCTTTTTGGAGCAACGAGGGCGTCACCGTTGCTCAAAACAGCTCTACCTTCTATCCCCAGTCCGTCTCTCCCTTCCTTCCTTCTTTCATTGACAGGGCCAGGTAGTGATTACGCCTGGCTCCGTATTCTCCTGAGCACGCCCACGGCTCGGCTTCTAAATCGGCGCATGCGCATTACAGCACTGAAATCTGACCTGCCGAATTGACCCTACTGCGCATGCGCCGATTACGTTACCCTACACCCGGGTGTAGGGTGATGTAATCGGCGCATGCACAGTAGAGTCAATTCAACCGGTGTAACTTTAGTGCTATACTGTGCATGCGCCAATTCAGAAGCCGAGCCGTGGGCGTGCTCAGGAGAAAGGTAGTGGCATAGCAGGAGGCGGAGCATTCCCTTTCAAAGTGGCTGGTGCACGCTGGAGATACTAGCAGGGCATGCTGCGTGGTAGAGGGTAATGTCTCAATGACCTGGTTCAGACGGGCTGTGAATCCTGCAGTCACTTTGGCGCAGCCTGACTTAAAGGGAAATCCTGCATTGTTGAGTTCCCCATCCCCACTTTAGGACCGCTCTGATTATCGTGCCATTTGTTCACATAAAATCTGTTGAAACTGCAACCCTCTGTGATTGATTCAGAACCACCCTTTACAAACTGATCTATCCAGAGACATAATATCATTTCAATACCATTTTGTCCATATCCGACACAGCCAGCTGTCGAAACTCCCTCCGGTTCAGCGTTTCATTGAAACAAAGATGAAGGAGTCAAAGTTAACTTTTTTCAACAAGTATCAAATTCCATCATCGTATATAATCCTTATAATTCTGTGCAAATAAATCAAGAGCTATTAACAAACAAAATCTTAGTCAAAGGCATTTTCATATTATTCATAAGTATACCGTGTTAAGTGGTGCAGGGATGTGGGGAGTACACACATGTTTAATTCAAATGGGAATTAGAAAGCTGTAAATATATTTTTGATAAAGAGACTGTTCATTTGCAGACAGATGAATAACTCATTTCTGATCCCTTCCTGCACCTGCCGCTTTTTAAAAAAACTTTCATCCACAGCAACTGAATGTTACACAAAGCCTCCGAAGTGCTGGAGAGCTGCCAGCGAAAAAATTACCACTCTTCAAGCAAGATAAACATCATATTACTTCATTACCCTTTTAAAACATATGCAAATGGATCCATTCTCTATCTTTGTAGCAAAAGTGAAGTTTGTTTGGATAGAATACAGCAGCTGCCTTTGTCATCCTTGACCAGGACTGGGCAAACTTGCACATTTATGATCCCCAATTCCAATCTGTGAATCAAACATTAATACCCTCTGACAGTAATAAATAGCATTTATCACAATAGGGATCTAATAATGATTTTCCCCCACTAAACTGCCTCATCAGCTGACAACTGCGTAGTCGAGATTAGCATAACAGCTGCCTCCGATAAATGTATCTAAATCCTCTTAACACCATCCAGTTCTATGATCTAGTAATGGTATTGATGCCAAAAAATTATATAAATGTCCAGCGTGTATGATCGCAAGATGTTCATAGGTGCATTTGGTTGCATAATCTGGGCAACATGATTATCACCGGCTCACTGTTTATTCTGTACTATATACCGCTTGGCAATTATTTCCCAAAGTAAAACATAGTCTGTATGTATTGTAAGTTGTACTGTAAATTACAGTAATTAAAATTGTTTGATAGCATAATGCTTTAAACACACAAAATATATGTAATTGTGCATATAACCTGGATCCCTAGCAAAGAGGTTACAGGAACGTACTAGTCATTATGGAGCCAGATTACCACATATATTGTATAATCATTTACCGGTGTTATAAGCAATGAACTCAATGTTGTACTTATTATTGCAGGTTGGAAAATTGATGATTATAGTCTTTCATCATTTGGCTTCTGATATGAACAGTGTCAAACAGAAATATTGGGAGAAATTTGTTTTTACCAGCCCCCTATATGAATGGTGTGCCAACCTTTCCCACAGTGCAACATGCACCAGATTCATCAATAGGCGCACCCCCTGTTGAAGAGTCTTAAAGAACACCAGTTCAGACCCTTCATTGTTTTCCAACAGTTTAGAAGTATCTTAATTACATTAGTCGTGATTAACGCGACTTTAAATCCCCACCTACTTTTTCATTACATTCATATACTGTATATAAGAAAAAGTAGCCATGGGGCTTAAAAAAAATATGTCGGAACGCCTTTTTTTATATACTTTTGCCATTAAAACTGCCCAAATGTACAGTTTTCTTTATTTCACATACTAGTATATTATCTAAAAAGTCAATGTAAAATACAAGCACATTAATATCATACATTTCTCAACGCTTCGGCAGTTAGTCACTATGTTTGTGAGGACCCATTGGAGCTGAATGTTTAAGAACCTTTATTAATAAACGTAATGTGAATGTAAATGCGAGCAGTACGGCAGAAGCTTTGGTGCAAGACCAGTGACTCCAAACCTATCTGACATGAACTCCTCAATCCACGCTCATGTACCCATTACCCTAAGGCCTTATTCCCAATTATCTAGCGAAGGTTTCTTACCCTTTTCTGCTTTCAAATACGTCTCGCGATCCCTTTGATAAGGGGTGCTTCCAGACTACATGCTGTCTGAGGCAAAAACTGAGATGGCACAACCCACCTCTCCGAATTGGAGATGGGAAAGTGCAGGAATAGATGGCATACAGTATCGGCTGAAATACTGACCTCCAACCATCATGGAAGTGTGCTGCCTTAACCAAAGTTCCCACCTCGTTTTATAGGTTGGTGTACCCCTGTCCTGGAAAGATACGAGAATTTATAAAAAGATATTATCATTTTTGAGTTTCACTCTTTCCCTCAGGGTGTTTTTTTTTTAGGAGTTTTCATCGCAGAATTCTTTTTTCAGTATAAAATGTTAGAACTTATAACAAGTATAACCTTTTATACTAAGTTACATACATACAGATATATCATCAATTAATTTGTTATTAATACTGTTTCTTTTGTACACTGATAAGTTAAGATACAGTAATTATTTCTTGTTCTTATTTTGTCTCTCCGTGACTTGTAAAACCTACTTTTTTATTATTGTATCATAGAACGTGTCATAAGCTACGTACATCCTGAAGTGATATCTGTACACTAATGTTCAAATTTTATGGTTTAATTTATAATTTTGTATTATGAAACAAAAAATGTGCACTAAAAAGATGTTTAAAAAAGTAACAGTAACTCAGTCGGTTTATCTGCATCCTTATGACAAACCACTAATAACCAGTAGTAATATAAAAATTTCCAACGCACCAAATATCTTCTAAAAAATTTCTTTCATTTTCACCAGGCATAAAAGCAACAATAGACAAAGTTTCAGACTAAATTATATACCGTACATGAAAGTATTTTATACACATGAAACAAATACAGTGGCCTACTTGTGTCAGTGCTCTGACACACATAGGGAGCCCTTTCAGATATATACATTATTTAAAAATCAAGAAATAAAAACAGAGGAGAGGACTATTTACACTAGGATATCTTAGAGAAGTTCTAGTAGTGCTAAATTACAACAATTATGCTCTGTACTGTCACATCACTGTGTGCATTATAATTGTGCTGCAATATCATTTTGTGCATTATCATTGTATTGTGACATCACTGTGTGCATTGTATGGAATATCCTAGCATTGTGACATCACTGTATAAATTATCTCTATGATGTGTCATCATTGTATTATTCTGGCACCATGACATCACTGTGTGTATGAGTCCTGTGCTGTAACGTCATTGAGTTAACTCTTTACCCTGACATCACAAAGTGTGTAGAATCACTATGCTGTGACATTATCCCTGTACATTATGGAAGGATACATGGCACAAAGTGGAGACCAAAAATAATCATAAGCTTGTCTGTTTCTGCTATGAGGCCCCTATGTTACTACAGGCAAGGCATAGCAGGCTGATTCCCCTTAAAATAGGCCCCCAGGTCTGTCCTCATCAGTGGGTGAGTGATGCCCCGGCAAACCAATACTGCTTGCTGTAATTAAGAGGAAAGCCGTGGCCGAATCCAGCGAGGTCGAATCCACGACGACCACGCCTGAAGACAGGACAAGGGAGGAGATATCCAGTTTCCTGGCAACTAAAGGCAGCCACCAGCAAAAGCCATGGCCGCTCACAGGGACTCGTCACTAGAGCCAGGTGAGGTGACAACTAGTTTGTTAAAAGCCCATTTAATTACGTGTTGTGTGAACATGGCCTTAATGTTCATTTTGGTAAACCTTCTACTTGACTCATCCATGGACCAGTATCATCTATCCAAGCATCCAAGCTAGTATTTAGATTAGTCAATGTAACTGACTAGTACGAAAATCTATTCTGTCATCCTTGTAATCATTTAGCAGAAGGGATTTGAAGGAAAAAAAAATTTGACTGTCACTGTGCTTTACTACAACGTGAGAAGAAAATGTTGATTGAAGTTGTCACAAGCTTTAATTAATTTATCCTCATGAAAAAACATAAATTCAACTTGCCTTTTACAATTACGAATCTGCTGTAGTTCTAATTAGCAATTATTTATTTGTCAGAGCCCATCAAGGCATAGCAAATCATTAATATTTATTAGAGCTCAAAATTGGTATGTGGCGTTACAGTTCAAGCCATATTAGCCTGCAAGACTGGATATTAACACATTTACGGAAGGAAATACCGGGAAGAGCAGTCTGTTTGTGATGGAGCTGAAATACGTGATGTAAGGTTTATCTTTGCTTAACGCTTCTTAATTATATATTGTATGTAACCACTGATACATGAATATACCTATAATGAATGTCTAGGATGGAAAAGAAAGCAGTAGGCTTGATTGACCATCTACATTCCTTTTCAACCAGTAATCTTGTCTTTCAATGGGAACTTCAGTGATTGGCAGATGTAAAAGGCTTTAGACAGAGCCTTGGGCATAGCAGATGAAAATACCATGTGCTTCAAGATAGAACGAGTCAGTGATTTCTTTAATATATTGAGGAACACATGGCCTTTAAATTCTGTAATCTTACCGGTGTATTACACTTGGTGCAATAGAAACAGCGTATTATACTTCCTAATATATCCTAACCACTAGATGTGAGCATAATGCAATTTTAGTATTCTTTGAGTACATTCAAAATTATCTCTGCTTCATCCACAAAAATAAAATGGTCATTATAGCTGCATTATACTTGTGGTACTATTGTACAAGTCCAAACATTGTACAACACATTTTTATTCTTTAATGGTTTTTAGGTGATGTTATTATACTACCACACAATAAAACACCAATATGGGCCCCTTCTTCACCTTCACATGCCTCTGATTTAATAAAAGAAAGAGTGGTATGTTCCATTGGATAAGGCATAATAGACAGGGCCGGCCTTAGGATAGTTGGCGCCCCGTTTGAAAATTATCTTTCGGCACCCCAAACCCATCATAAAAAAGTATAATACCCCCGCCACAGTATAATGCCCTATATAGTGCCCCCACACAGAATAATAACCCTTTAGTGCCCCACACATAAAGTATAATGCCTGTTTAGTTACTCCCATACAGTATTATATTAATATTTAATAATATAATATATGATAACCCCTTCAAGGACACAGTATTTTGTCCTCTAATAGTGCCCACACAGTATTATGCCGCCTAAGTGTCACACACAGTATATTGCCTCTTGTACGGCCCTATACAATATAATGTCCGCTTAGTGGCCTCCACACAGTATAATGCCCCCCTCCCCTGGCTGCCACACACAACCCCCCATTGTAGATAGTGCCCCCCTGTAGATTGTGCCATACAGCCTCCATGTAGACAGTGTCATAATCCTCCATCTCCTCCCTGTGGACAGTGCCATAAAGCCCCCCACCTCCCCCTTGTAGACAGTGCCATACAGCCCCACCTTCCCCATGTAGACAGTGCCATACAGCCCCCACCCTCTCTAGTAGACAGTGCCCCGAAAACAAATAATGTTGTACTCACCTAGGCCCATTCCCACGACGAACTGAGCTGCTCCACAACACTGACTACGGGATCCTTGCGTAGGCCGGCGTGATCCTGTAGCCTAGTACAGAGTTTCCCAACATTTTTGGACTCGAGGCACGCCTCACTTTCGTCAGGGCACCCCTACCAAAAATTTTTCAATTAAACAGAAAACGACTAAAAACAAGCATTACACTCTTAGGGTATGTCCACACAGCGTTTTTATGTAAGGCAGAAAAAGTCTACCTCAAAATTCCTTCAGGAATTTTGAGGCAGATTTTTAATTGACTGTGTTATTTGACGTTGTTTTTTTTTTTTTGCATTTTTTTTCAAGCCGCTGAAGCTAATGCAAAAGACGCAGGCACAAAAGGACTCCAAACGAGCGCTGCAGGTTTTTCTGCGTCCTATTCATTTCAATTGGAGGTCAGAGGTGGAAACCACTTGAAGACCATCAGCCCCCCACTCACAGTAAAATGACCATCAGTCCGCCACTCATAGTAAAATGACCATCAGCCCGCCACTCACAGTAAAATGAACATAAGCCCGCCAACTCACAGTAAAATTACCATCATCTCCCCACTCACAGTAAAATGACCATCAGCCCGCCACTCTCACTAAAATGACAATCAGCCCACCACTCACAGATGCCCCCTGTAGATAGTGCCACACAGCCCCCTGTATATAGCGCCACACAGCCCCTTGTAGGTAGCGCCACACAGCCCCTTGTAGGTAGTGCCACACAGACCCTTGTAGGTAGTCGCACACAGCCCCCTTGTAGGTATTGGCACACATCCCCCTTGTAGGTGGTGCCACACAGCTTCCTTGTAGGTAGTCCCACAAAGACCCCTATGGGTAATGCCACTGTAGCTCCATGAAGGAGTGGAATCCCCCTGTGGCCGGGGATTCCGCTCCTGGACAGAGCGCTTGATGTCTCTGTCCACACATGGACAGTGACATCAGGGGCAACTCCTGAAGCGGAATCCCCATCCACAATGTTGCCGACTATGTGACCGGGAATTCCACTCCAGGAGAATCCCCTGACATCTGTCCATTTATGGACAGTGACATCAGGGGATTCTCCTGAAGCTGAATCACTGGCCACCACGTCGTCAATGCTGTGGACGAGGATTCTGCTTCAGGAGTTGCCCCTGATGTCACTGTCCATATATGAAAAGAGACATCAAGCGCTCCGTCTAGGAGCGGAATCCCTGGCCACCAGGGGATTCTGCTCCTTCAGAGAGCTACAGTGGGGCTAGAAGATAGCAAAGCAGAGAGATACCTCCCTGCTCTGCTATAGTGTTGAATAATATCTGAGTCCTAAGGACGCAGATACTATTGAATGTGGCTGCTAGCGGTGCCGCCGACCATGGGAGGCACAGTTGCCCTCCCGGCAGGTGGCACAGTTGCCCTCATGCCAGGTGTCAGCGCTAGCAGTCGCTATGGCTGCTACAGTGGTAGCGACTCCACTGAGAGAACAAGTGCCCGGGCGGAAAAGCAGCTGCTGAGTCGCCGGGCCCGGCTGCTTCTGAAACACAAGCAGGGGAAGGGATATAGAATTTTAACAAATACAGGGACATAAATAAAAGTGGATGCACTAGATAAAAAAAAGAACATAATTCCTACACCACAACCCATAACCCAGCCGAATGCTCTTTTGTTCCCTCCCTCTATTAGAGAGAAGGATGCTCTTTCCCACAAGCCTCACAGCAGTTGTAGGACCTACCTTTAATGTACGTATGCCCTTTAAATGTATACATTAATATATAGTATACATATGCTTTGCAATGGTTTAATAGAATAGGTACAGATGTAGCCAAGTTTAACTTGACTCTGATAACTTGCTGTGGCATGATATCACACATCAAAAGCCATTGAAAAGCCATTGAAAAAGTCAACTTAAAGTTTCTTGCCACTGTGTATTTAATGCATTGAGTCAAGATAAAGACGGCTACATCCATACCATGTTTAACCAAAACATAATTATTATGGCAGTAAGAGAAAATTGATGCCAAGCACCCTCACCCATTGTATTCTCTCAGCTTAGTGTCAGGTAAAGTAATGTAAATCAGAATTGTTGCTGGAGACTGTGTATACATAGCAACCAGTATGTATCAAGCTTCTTTTTTGGTTTCACTGCTCTTATTTCCTAATTCAATACATCTTCATGTACTGAATAAAATTGTAGCTAAAAAAAATAATTGATTGTTAGGGATCTGCCAGGTACTTCATCTAGGTATACTCCTGGGATTAATCAATCCACACCTGAGGCCAGACCTGTTCGACTGACACCATCTCCCACCAACCAGGGTGGCAGGCTCAGGAGTGGGAGAGCCTATCGCGGCCTGGTCTGTCGGAGTTAGCTCCACCCCCTGTCCTTTATTACCTGCCCTGTTCTCTCCCTCAGTGCTTGTAATTCTTTTGGATTCCTGGCCCCACTGCTGCTTGCTCCAGCCTGCTTCTGCCGTGCTTCTGCCTTGCTGCAGTTCTGCTTGACCTGCTTGCTTTGCCCCTGGCTTGCTTCTGTCTCCTTGCCCGCTTGGGTGTACTCACTTCGTCCTGGTCCTGACTGTCCGTTCGCCGCTCCGTTTCCTCGTGGCGTTCCGTGGCTACTGCCCCTTCCCTTGCATGTTCCCTGTTTGTTTTCCTGTGCACTTAGACAGCGTAGGGACCGCCGCCCAGTTGTACCTCGTCGCCTAGGGCGGGTCGTTGCAAGTAGGCAGGGACAGGGCGGTGGGTAGATTAGGGCTCACTTTCCCTTCACCTCCTTCCTGCCATTACATTGATGGTGTTTGATCCTCAAACAGACATTAGTACAAGAAAACTACAATAAAATTCTAAGTACTATTCAAAATGATAATGGCGAACATGGTGACTGGGGTCCTGAGATTGAATGTGACCTGAGCAAAATCTTCATAATGTTTGCATGTTTTCCTCATGCTAGTGTGGGTTTTCTATTGGTCCCCAGATTTCCTCCCATATTCCAGAAACATTCTGATATGTTCCATTGTTTATATGTGGGTTGCCAAAAAATAGGGTAATTAAAGGCGATGCGCACTTTTGCAACAATTATTTTAGTATTATTTTACTACAAAATAAGGCAAATTTGAAAATAGTTTTGATTAAAAAATATACTACCGCTTTGTATATTCAGCTCCTATGCGGGCCTATGTGTTTCTATAGTTACAGACTACAAATAAATCCTGAGTACAGTCTGATATATCTTATCCACAGGTTCTTAGCTATAGTGGGTGCAGAGGTGGTGGTCACATCTGGCCCTTCGACATGACAAGACACCGGTATAAACGGCACACGCTTTGCAGATTTTTGCTTTGAAGCCCAGGAGGTTCAAGTTATGCCTTTGATCTTATGTGTTACTTCGCTACCTCTGACCCCTCTTCTTGCTTACCTACAGACAGGTGAAGGGATTTATCCATGACCCAGGATTTTTTGGCAGTTTGTAACTACGGAGACACAACAGTTTGCATAGGAGCTGTATAAAAATAACAGTAGGATATATTTGATCAAGACTATTTGCAAAATAGTGCATCGGAGCAATTCAAAAATGGTTCCAAAATGACACATAGCTTTTAAATAATGAGCCCTAGAGAATAATGTTGCAGAATACTACATACAAAAAAAATAATAACTAAAAGAAAATTGATATATTTTAAATATATTTTTTTAAAAAATTTTATACTGCTAACTTTTTTTGGGTGGGTTCCGCTGGACCGTTTGGACTACGTCGTAGATTCATTGGACTACTTCAATGATCTACTTTAAAAAAAAAAAATTGTGAAAGAGGGTTGCATGGGGGAGTTTTGATTTCAATAAAAAAAAATTCTTATGTCTGTTTTTTTTTAATACTTTATTATGGCATTAGTAATGGCAGCTGTCTGATTGACAGCGTTCAATAACTAAGGCTGGGGCTTAGCATTAGCCAGTAAAACCCCTATTATTACCCCGGTTCCCACTGCCGCCAGGGATACCGGGAAGAGTCAAGTACGATTCAGTACCTGGCCATCTGAAACGACGCTTAGGCCGCAGGCTGGTATTATCAGGCTGGGAAGGGCCAAAAAAGTGGCCCTTCCCACCCTGCGGATGCTAGGCTGCAGCTGCTTTATTGTATCTGGCTGGTTATGAAAAATTGGGGAAACCCCTCGTCATTTTTTAAAAATAAATTGAATTTTTTTTTACGTGAGATCCCCTCCATTTTTCATAGCCAGCCAGATACAATAAAGCAGCAGCAGCAGCCTAGCATTACCAGGGTGGGAAGGGCCATGGTTTTTGTCCCTTCCTAGCCTGATAGTACCAGCCTGCGGCCACCCAAGTACCCTTCACTTCAGATGGTCGGGTGCTGGATTGTACCCAGCTCTTCCCGGTACTCATGGTGGGTACCGGGGTAATAATAGGTGTTAGTGATGGCCTTATTACTGGCTAACACTAAGCCCCTTCTTAGTAATGGATGCTCTCAATCAGACAGCAGCCATTACTAAGGCGGTAACGAAGTATTAAAAAACAGAGACATAAAGAAATTTATTTTATTGAAATGACAACTCTTCCACACAATCCACTTTAACCATTTTATAAAAAAAAAAAAGAAAAAAGCTTACATCAGCGAAGTAGTCCAACGAATCTACGACGTAGTCCAAATGGTCCAGCGGAACCTGCAAAACAAAAATTAGCAGTATGAAAAATAAAAATAAAGTTGGCTGCCCCCTCAGACATATGAATAAATAGCTACCTTCGGGAACATATTAAAATAATTTGAAAAATTAGGCCCATAAAATAAAACATATCAAATAAAATAAAAAAAATTATAACACCTTTCTTTTAAAGAGAACCTTTCACCTCCCCATACATGTACAGCTGAGTGCAGCATGTAATGGGGAGGGCCGCACAAGCTCTGGGGCACTTTAAAAATTTTTCCTAGCCTCCTTCGTTATTTAGATATCGGTGCTGTAATATTTGGCGCCCGATATTTAAATAACCCCTTGAACTGTCAATGGGGAGGTAATTGGCAAGGGGGCGTGTAACATCGCTGTGACACTGTGCAATCACTACAGACAGTTTCAGAGCAAGAGCTGGACAGAGAGCGCAGCTCCGCCACCACTAAGGAACAGAAGAAGAGTGTGAATTCTTCTTCTTCTGTTTCATGGCATCGGAGCTGTGCGCGCGCGCACGCTCTCACTCTTTAGCTCTCGGCAGACAAGGACGACAAGACTGATCTCTCACCTGAGATCACAGTCTTGTACTTGCCTGCCGAGAGCTGAAGAGTGAGAGCGTGTGCACGCGCACATGCTCTCCTCTCTCCAGCTCTTGCTGTTGACATTGTCCGCAGCGGATTGGGCAGTGTCACAGCGATGTTACACGCCCCCTTGCCAATTACCGCCCCATTGGCAGTTCATGGGGTTATTTAAATATCGGCGCCAAACATTACGGCACCGATATCTAAGTAAGGAAAGAGGGTAGGAAAAAAAAATGTAAAGTGCCCCAGAGTTTGTGCAGCCCTCCCCATTACACGCTGCACTCAAATGCAAATCTGTGGGCAGGTGAAAGATTCTCTTTAAAGTGTAACAACTTTTTTTTAAACTTTTGACATGTCAGACGTTTTGATCAGTGGGGTCCGAACACTGAGACCCCACTAGTGGGGGACTAGTCGCTAAAACGAAGCAGCAGAAGTGCTCGGGTGAGCGGTGTGCCGCTTCAATTCTGTTTGGCTTTCCTTGGAGCAGTGTACGGGCTCAATAGAAAGTCTAGGAGTCCGTACACCGCTCACTCGGCTGAAAGTCGATCATAAATGAAGCGGCACAGCGCTCACCCGAGCACTTCTGCTGCTTCGTTTTAGCGATCGGTGGGGGCCTCAGTGCTCGGTCCCCCACCGATGAAAACTTTGGACATGTCACTATGATATATAAAGATATCTATTAATGCGATTGGTGCAAGTTTTAATTACTTTTTATTGAAAATGATTTGTACTTTTTGAGATACAGCTGCTTTGTATCCTGTATACAGAGCAGCTGTATATAGCGCTGAGACCTGAATCCATTAGGTCGCCTATTACCGATCACATCTAAGTTATGAACTTAGATGTGATCGGTAACAGCTCGATCCTGCAGGACCCGCTGACCTGACGGATACAGGATACAGCGCTATATACATTATATAATAATTTTATATTCATATTTATATTTCATATAATATTTATTTTAATTAGCGGGGGCAGGTTTATGGGGAAGGATTAGGGCCTGTTCACATCAGCGTTGGCTTTCCGTTCCGGGGTTCCGTGGGAGGTTTCCATCGGGTGAACCCCGCAACGGAAAGTCAAACTGAAACCACAGCTTCCGTTTCAGTCACCATTGAAATCAATGGTGACGGAAACATTGCTAATGGTTTCCGTTCGTCACCATTCCGGCAGGTTTCAGTTTTTGTGACGGAATCAATAGCGCAGTCGACTGCGCTAATGGTGACAGAAACGGAAGCTGTGGTTTCAGTTTGACTTTCCGTTGCGGGGTTACCTCCGACGGAACCCCAGAACGGAAAGCCAACGCTGATGTGAACAGGCCCTAAGGCTTCTTTCACACTAGCATTAATATACGTTTACCTCTCTTCTGTCAGAGAAAGAGAGGATCGATACGTTAAATGGAAAGCAACGGCTCCATTAGAATTACCATTGCTTTCAATGGTAATTCTTTTGATCAGTTGCTTTCCGTTTGTCTCCGTTCGCTAAGTTTCCGTTTTTTTTAAAAGAAACAAAAGTGAAGTCTGCAGAACTTTTATTTCCGTTCAAAAGAACGGAAACCCAGCGAACGGAGACAAACGGAAAGCAACTGATACAAAAGAATTACCATTGAAAACAATGGTAATTCTAATGGAGCCGTTGCTTTCCGTTTAGCGTATTGATCCTCTCTTCCTCTGACGGAAGAGAGGTAAACGTATGTTAATGCTAGTGTGAACAAAGCCCAATACAAGTAAGATATTAATAATAAAAATATTATTAAGCCCTGGGTCTGGGCGTTTTACTGACAGCAGAGGGCTCTATAGGGGGGAATTATCCCCCCACCATAGAGCCCTGACTAGTTACTATACTGAAATGTTAGGGGGGTCTGAGCATCTGACTGACTGCTCTAAAGGGGGGGGCAGAATCCCCCCTATAGAGCTCTATGCAGTAAATCAGGCGCTCAGACCCTCCCCCACCCACACTAATCCTTCCATTATAGTGATGTGAGGGCTCTATGGGGTGGATTATTCCAGTCCCATAGAGCCCTCTGCTGTCGGTAAAATGCCCAGACTCCCCCTTGCAGTATACTCACGTCACGGGTACCAGTCCCAGCAAGGCAGCAACTTACCTCGTGCTGCTCGTGCTGCTCGTCGCTCCTCCTGCAGACTTGCTCCTCTCTGGCTGCATACAGCGTCAGAGAGGAGGAGGAGTGTTTCAGACGTTCAGCACGTCTGCTATCTATGTGCGTCTGCATGGCCCCTCCTTCCGGTCCAGTCCGTCCCGGGCTGAAAATGACGCCCCACCCCTGTTTGGGTAGGTGGTGCCGCCTGAGGCCGTCGGCTCACCTGGCCTCATGGCAGATGCGGCACTGGGGGTGACTATGTACAAGGGGGCTGTGTAGCACTACCTACAGGGGGGCTGTGTGGCATTACCTCCAGGGGGGCTGTGTGGCATTGCTTACATGGGGGCTATGTGGCATTACCTACAGGGGGCTGTGTGGCATTGCTTACAGGGGGGCTGTGTGGCACTACCTACAAGGGGGTCTGTGTGTCACTACCTACAGGGGGCTGTGTGGCATTACCTACAGGGGGGCTGTGTGGCATTACCTACAAGGGACTGTGTGGCATTACATACAGTGGGCTGTGTGGCATTGCTTACAGGGGGGCTGTGTGGCATTACCTACAGGGGGGCTTTGTGGCATTGCTTCCAGTGTGCTGTGTGGCATTACCTACAGGGGGCTGTGTGGCATTGCGTACAGGGAGCTGTGTGGCCTAACCTACAGGGGGCTGTGTGGCACTACCTACATGGAGGCTGTGTGGCATTACCTACAGGGGCTGTGCGCCATTACCTACAAGGGGGCTGTGTGGCATTGCTTACAGGGGGGATGTGTGGCATTACCTACAGGGGGCTGTGTGGCACTACCTACAAGGGGGTCTGTGTGTCACTACCTACAAGAGCGTCTGTGTGGCACTACCTACAAGGGGGTCTGTGTGGTACTATCTACAAGGGGATCTGTGTGGCACTACCTACAAGGGGGGCTGTGTGGCATTGCTTACAGGGGGGCTGTGTGGCATTACCTACAGGGGGCTGTGGCAGTATCTATAGGGGGTAGTGTGCGGCATTATGTACAGAGGGCAGTGTGTGGCAAAAAATGTGCAAATTAAATTCATCCATTTTTAAAAGAGACAAGAAAAAATGGATGCAAAACGGGTCAAAATCCGCCGTCAAAAACTGAAACATGGCCCGGAACGGAACGAATGCAAAATGGCCGAGAAAAACGGACCAAAACCGCAGTTTTTATTGGCCAACACTCGGACCCTGTCATGTGAATAGAGTCTAAAGGTAGTTGTTGCCACGCCGTGTCTCTACACAGTCTGAAGTGCTGTCTTAGCAAAGACACTGAACGTCATCAATCATAGAACACGCCCCCCTCCTCATATCTCGTCATCCACACCTCCTCTTCCTTCACTTTAGGATTTTCTGCGCTGCCTGGCCGCCTTGTCTCTCCTCTAACACGCCCCCTTCTATATATACACACACACACACACACAAATATCTTGTCCATTATTTTTTATGAGCCTGGACTACAGAACACGGCCGTAATAAGACATGTCCATTCTTTCTGCGGTCCAGGCTCCTGGACCATGCACGGACAGTGGAAACCATGGTCGTGTGCATGGGCCTATAGAAATGAATGGGGCTGCAATTCTCCCGTGGATTTTCGGGGGAAGTGCGGCCGCAAAAGCACGTTCGTGTGCATGGGGCCTTATATACATTTATAGTAAATTATGTAAAAAAATAAAAGTTTTACCATTGTTTGGAGTAGTGTTTGGTGTTTTCTTCACTGTAAGGCCCTGTTCACACTGAGTTTATTGCAGGCAGAAAATTCTGCCTCAAAATTCCGCTTGAATTTTGAGGCAGATTTTGATCTGCCTGCACGCCGTTTGCCATGTTTTCGTGGCGTTTTTTTCCCGGGGCCATTGAGCGCCGCGGGCAAAAGCGCTGCGAAAAACACTTTCTCTGTCTCCCATTGATGTCAGTGGGAGGTCAGAGGAGTAAACGCCCGAAGATAGGGTATGTCGCTTCTTTTTCCCTCAATGGCCGCAGGCAAAAAACGTGGCAAACGACGTGCAGGCAGGTCAAAATCTGCTTCAAAATTCAAGACAGAATTTTGAGGCACAATTTTCTGTCAGCAAAAAAACTCAGTGTGAACAGGGCCTAATACAGGATCTCTTGGAACAGATCCAGCAGCAGGTGAGGAAAATGTGCTGACTGGATTGTGTGTACCAAGATGTCTGACATAGGTGGAGTGGGCAGACTTACATTTATCAGGCTGTGAAAGGGGCGGGGGAGGGAGATAAGTGCCTGTAGTTAGATCAGGGATAGATGGAGGCACAAAGGATAATGATGATTATTAGTGTGTAAGACAGTGTGCAGGGAGGGAGCTGCCTGGAATTTGTAATTAGAACAGGGAAGGACCCTGTGAACATAGAGGGCGTGGCAGTATGCAAATAGCTGAGATGCTTTGGAGGAAGGGGGGTGCAACTGTCTCCTCAGATGCAGCAGGGAATCATGGGTATGGTGGGTTACAAGACAGGAAACAGACAGCAAGTGATGTAAACAAACAGAGCAGCAGTGACAATGGAGATCAAACAGAAACTGGTTAGACGTTTAATAGGGGGTATTAGGGAAGGCAAACCAAGGCTGGGGGACACTTTTTAGAAAAAAAAAATCCTGGAAAACCCCTTTAACTGCAAAATAAATATTGAAACATATTATGAGAAATATTTGTAATTATACATAACCTTAGATATTACAGTTCTATTGACTCACGACTAAGTACATAGTAGCATATCAAGGTGACCTTATGATGTACATTCATCACTTGTCCATTGCTGGGAAGATTGAGATTTAGCTAGAGAGAGTATATCATTTCTCTTGAGCTGCTGCTTTGCAAGGAGGAATATTTATGGCTGTGTACAGCAATGAATCCTGCAATATGGAATAGTTGGTCTGATTGATACAGTTACTGCAATATTACTGCTCACTCTTTATGATGAAACACGGTTGAAACTAAATAAATTAATGGCCTTTTTGCTGTACCTTCAAAATTGGTAAAGTTGCATAAATTCCTCTCTTGCTATGACAGCTCTGACACAATTGTCTTTCAGTCTAACAAGTACCACTCTCTTAATACCAGCTATGACATTGTTTTGATAGATCATAGGGAGATACTTTGCTCAATATATCTATCCCTTCAGCAGGCTTTATGAAACCAAAACTGACATTTACAATGCTTGACTCATTCTGGCACAGCTTCCTGCAATGTGAAATAAATCCAGGAAAGCTGGAAAGAATTAATATTTCTTCTGAAATTGGCTTTATATATGTCAGGGAGAATGGCACTGTCTTAGACAGCTTGGGAAAGAAAATAGTCAATGTAATATATTGCTTGTCTGATGGAAAGTGGTATAAGCTAAGGGCAAATAGGTTAACTCTTTAGAGAATAGTTGCCCCTAAAATAAAATAAAAATAACAATACAGTATCCCAAATAATTCACTTATATGAAGTTTTTCATTATAATGTATCTGACAGTGCTCGATTTCTCAAGGGGACAACCACTAATTACAGCCATTGCAGTACCCATAGGCGGACATACCATTGGTGCAACTTGTGCAGTGCCACTGCCGCCTTAAAATCAACTTTGTACTGTTTATTGGACTGCATGTATTGACTGAGCTATTGACAATGGCTCAGAATTATTAATGAATTGTTGGAGAGACATGACGGCAGGGTGTTCTTTAGTGAGCTGAATCAGAGTAAGGGGCCCACAAACTGTTCTTGCACGGGGGCCCTCTGCTTTCTATGTCTGCCACTGCCCATAGGGGTTGTCACCTTACCACAGACCTAGAATGTAGATAGATAGATAGATAGATAGATAGATAGATAGATAGATAGATAGATAGATAGATAGATAGATAGATAGATAGATAGATAGATAGATAGATAGATAGAAAGTCCACAGTCCAGCAGCACCAGTCAAAGTTGTGGATGGGTGCACGCCCTTGGAGCTTGATCACTGCTCCAAATCCAAGTATAGTCGTCCAAAGACAGGCAGCACTGCAAGTTTTAGTGAAAAAATGGCTTTTATTAAGCCCTTGTGCAACATTTCGGCTCAGCGTATGGAGCCTTTTTCAAGCTTGAAAAAGGCTCCATATGCTGAGCCGAAACGTTGCACAAGGGCTAAATAAAAGCCATTTTTTCACTAAAACGTGGAGTGCTGCCTGTCTTTGGACGACTAGATAGATAGATAGATAGATAGATAGATAGATAGATAGATAGATAGATAGATAGATAGATAGATAGATAGATAGATAGATAGATAGATATGTCAGGGATCATTACTATGTATATTGTTTGAAAAATATTATCCTCACACATATGTATATACATTTCAGTTCTTTGTGTAATATACTGATATATAATAAGTTCTTTGTTCATGTCGGACACACCTATGGAAGACACCGCCCCCTGGAATGCAAGAAGAGTGAGTCTGAGAAGTTACAGCTGAGAAACCGGTGGGGGCTTGGGCACTCCCACATCTGTAGGGAGGAGGCATGTGTCTTTCTTTTTCTGTGTTTCTTTGTTCTGAATAAAAAGTTTCAGTCTTCCTCCTGGCTGAGGGAGGGGATGTCTACCAACATTACTCTGTGTGGTGTACTTCTTTCCAGGCATGCCTTCAGCTTTCAATTTACAGAGGTGGTTATTCGGTGTGAAATACGGACCTGACATTTGGCGCCCGAACGTGGGGCCTCACTCGATGGAAGTGTGTGGGATCCATAGAGGAGGTAGGCTCCAAGCCGCAGATTGGGCAAAAGGTATTCTGGAGAACAAAGGGAAGTTGGAAGGTAGTAAGTTGATGGAAAGTGCTTTAGAGGGATTTGTAGAAGAGGAAGTTAGGAATAAGAAAGGTATTGTATGTATTAGAAAACACAGGACCAGCCGACGCCCGGTAATGGCGTCCGTACCTCATGTTGAGTGTGTCCTCATTGTGGGCAGGAAACCCCCCTGCCCCTGATGTGGCCACGCCGGGCCCAACCAAGTCAGTATGAAATAATAGCCTTGTTAATTTGCAGTGTTTTTTTTTTATTTTTTTTTATTTTAGGTTTTAATCTAGTGTGTGGGACACGTCATCATAATATGTAATGGCAGGGGGTAGGGAGACGGACAAGTGAGCCCTAATCTACCCGCCACTCTGTCCCTGCCTACTTGCAACGACCCGCCCTAGGCGACGGGGTACAACTGGGCGGCGGTCCCTGCGCTCAGTAAGTGCACGACAAACACGACAAACATACAAAGGAACACAAGCAAGGAAAAGGGGCCGTTGCCCACGGCAACACCGTGAGCAACCAGAGTGGTGAATGAGCCGAGTCAAGCCAGGAGTGTGCGAGGTACAAAACGAAAAGCAGAAGAGTAGTCGGTAAGCCAGGGTCTGTATGGAGCAGGATCAAAAATAGCAGGAGCTGTAGCTGGGCCAGGAAACCAAGGATAGAATCACAAGCACCGAGGGACAGGAAGTGCAGGCTTAAATAGACCGAGGGCGGGAGCTAGCTGAGTCTGGCCAGGTTACGATAGGCTCTCCCACTCCTAAGCCTGCCAGCCTGAATGGTGGAAGCAGGAGTCAGTCTCAGGGATGTATTCTCAGGTGCTGACTGATTAGTTCTGGGAGTTAACCCCGAAGCTGTGCCTGGCAGAACCTTTACAGTACCCCCCCCCCCTTTTATGAGGGGCCACCGGACCCTTTCTAAGTGGACCTGGCTTACTGGGGAAACGCAGGTGGAACCTCCTGACCAATACCCCAGCGTGAACATCCCGGGCGGATACCCAAGTCCTCTCCTCGGGCCCGTATCCTCTCCAATGGACCAGGTACTGGAGGGAGCCTTGGACCATCTTGCTGTCCACAATCCTGGCCACCTCGAATTCCACCCCCTCCGGGGTGAGGATGGGAACAGGAGGTCTCCTCGAGGGAGCCAAGGACGGGGAGCAGCGTTTGAGGAGGGAGGCATGAAACACGTTGTGTATCCGAAAAGACGGGGGTAACTCCAGCCGGAAGGAGACAGGATTGAGGACCTCAATGACCTTATACGGCCCAATAAACCGGGGAGCAAACTTCTTGGACGGAACCTTGAGACGCAAGTTCCTAGACGACAACCACACCAGATCCCCGACCATAAACAGGGGGTTAGCAGAACGTTTTTTATCAGCCTGAGTTTTTTGTACGCTCTGGGACACCTCTAGGTTTTTCTGAACCTGGGCCCAGACTGTGCACAGTTCCCGATGAACGACCTCTACCTCGGGATTGTTGGAACTACCAGGTGAAACGGAGGAGAACCGTGGATTAAACCCAAAATTACAAAAAAAAGGAGAGACCCCTGACGAGTTACTGACCCGGTTATTAAGGGAAAATTCGGCGAGGGGAATGAAAGAGACCCAATCAAATTGACAGTCAGAGACAAAACACCTTAAGTATTGTTCTAGAGATTGATTAGTCCTCTCCGTTTGGCCATTGGTTTCAGGATGGAAGGCAGAGGAGAAGGACAGATCAATCCCCAACTTCATACAGAAGGCTCTCCAAAACAATGAAACAAATTGTACCCCTCTGTCCGAAACAATGTTGACCGGGACCCCATGGAGACGCAGGATGTGTTTGACAAACAAGGTAGCCAACGTTTTGGCGTTGGGTAGTTTCTTGAGGGGCACAAAGTGGCACATCTTACTGAAGCGGTCCACCACCACCCACACCACTGACTTGCCTTGGGATGGAGGCAAATCGGTGATAAAATCCATGGAGATATGTGTCCAAGGTCTCTGGGGAATGGGCAACGAACGCAGTAAGCCCGCTGGTCGGGACCTGGGAGTCTTGGACCTAGCACAAACCTCACAAGCGGCGACGTAGGCCTTAACGTCTTTAGGCAACCCAGGCCACCAATAATTTCTGGTAATGAGGTGTTTGGTACCCAGGATGCCTGGATGACCAGATAGTGCGGAGTCATGATTTTCCCTAAGTACCCTTAGCCGGAATTGCAGGGGAACAAACAGCTTGTTCTCAGGAAGGTTCCCAGGAGCTGCACCTTGATCAGCAGCAATATCAGAGACTAAATCAGAATCGATCGAGGAAATGATTATACCTGGAGGCAAAATACAAGCAGGATCTTCCTCCGAAGGAGGGCTGGCCATGAAGCTACGCGACAGTGCATCAGCCTTAATATTTTTAGACCCAGCCCTATAGGTAACCAAAAAGTTGAATCTGGTAAAAAATAACGCCCATCGAGCTTGTCTCGGGTTTAGCCTCCGGGCAGATTCTAGGAAAACCGGTAAGGTAAGGACCGTTACCTGGTGCCTAGCCCCCTCCAGGAAGTGGCGCCACTCTTCAAATGCCCATTTAATGGCTAAGAGTTCACGGTTGCCAATATCATAGTTACTTTCCGTTGGCGAAAACTTCCTGGAGAAGTAGGCACAGGGGCGGAGATGGGTGAGGGACCTGGTACCCTGGGACAAGACAGCCCCCACTCCCACCTCAGATGCGTCAACTTCCACGATAAATGGCTCCATTTGGTTGGGCTGAACCAGCACCGGGGCCGAGACAAAGCACTTCTTAAGGACCTCAAAAGCCTGGACAGCCTCAGGAGGCCAGTGGAGGAGATCAGCACCTTTGCGAGTGAGGTCCGTAAGGGGCTTAGCGATGACCGAGAAGTTAGCAATAAATCTCCTGTAATAATTAGCGAACCCCAAAAAACACTGTAACGCCTTCAGGGAGGCAGGTTGGACCCATTCCGCCACAGCCTGAACCTTGGCGGGGTCCATGCGGAATTCATGAGGAGTGAGGATTTGACCCAAAAATTGAATCTCCTGTACCCCAAACACACATTTTTCGGTTTTGGCAAACAGTTTATTTTCCCGAAGGACCTGGAGCACCTTCCTGACATGCTCAATGTGGGAGGACCAGTCCTTGGAAAACACCAGTATGTCATCAAGGTACACTACCAGAAAAATCCCCAG
Source organism: Rhinoderma darwinii (assembly GCF_050947455.1). Lineage (NCBI taxonomy): Eukaryota > Metazoa > Chordata > Amphibia > Anura > Rhinodermatidae > Rhinoderma > Rhinoderma darwinii. Next base: position 40,983,912 of record NC_134695.1, read on the forward strand.
GTAATTTCTCAAAATCTCATTTATGAAATTCTGGAAGACCGCAGGGGCATTACACAACCCAAAGGGCATGACGAGGTATTCGAAATGGCCTTCGGGCGTGTTAAACGCAGTCTTCCACTCATCCCCCTCTTTGATGCGAATAAGGTTATACGCCCCCCGTAGATCCAATTTAGAAAACCATTGGGCCCCCTGAACCTGATTAAAGAGATCAGGAATCAAAGGAAGGGGATACTGGTTCCTTACCGTGACCTTATTCAGGCTACGGTAGTCAATGCATGGCCTAAGACCACCATCCTTCTTCCCCACGAAGAAGAAGCCAGCACCTACCGGAGAAGAAGAGGGACGAATGTAACCCTTGGCCAGGGATTCCTGGATATACACTCTCATAGCTTCACGTTCGGGACAAGAAAGATTAAATATCCTACCCTTAAGAAGCTTAGCTCCTGGTACCAATTCGATAGCGCAATCGTATTCTCTATGAGGAGGTAACACTTCGGAGGCCTCCCTAGAGAAAACATCAGCGAAGTCCTGAACAAACTCGGGTAGCGTATTCGCCTCCTTAGGGGGAGAAATAGAATTAACAGAAAAACATGACGTACAACATTCATTACCCCATTTGGTTAGCTCCCCAGTATTCCAGTCAAACGTAGGATTATGCAACTGCAACCAGGGAAGACCTAGAACCAAATCGTACGATAATCCCTGCATCAACAGTACAGAGCATTGCTCCAAATGCATGGAGCCAACAAGGAGTTCAAAAACAGGGGTATGCTGTGTAAAATAACCATTAGCAAGAGGAGTGGAGTCGATACCCACTACCGGGACAGGTTTAGGCAAATCAATCAGAGGCATAGCAAGGGACATAGCAAATTCCACAGACATGATATTAGTAGAGGACCCTGAATCCACGAAGGCACTGCCGGTAGCAGACCTACCACCAAAAGAGACCTGAAAGGGAAGCAAGATCTTAGTACGTTTCATATTTACGGGAAATACCTGTGCGCCCAAGTGACCTCCCCGATGATCACTTAGACGCGGAAGTTCTCTGGCTGCAATCTTACGCTTAGGACAGTTGTTCACTTGATGCTTGTCGTCCCCACAGTAGAAGCAGAGACCATTCTTCCTGCGGAATTCTCTACGTTGTTGGGGGGACACGGAGGCCCCGAGTTACATAGGTATCTCTGAATCTTTCGGGGAGGAACGAAGCAACGGAGCTTCGGGAGGCATCATGGGGGAGTCGTTCCCTGAGACGTCGGTCAAGTCGTACCGCTAAAGCCATAACCTGGTCTAGGGAGTCAGAAGAGGGATAGCTAACTAGCAGGTCCTTCAGAGCATTCGACAGACCCAACCTAAACTGGACCTTAAGGCAGGGTCATTCCACCGAGAAGCTACGCACCACTTCCGAAAGTCAGAGCAATACTCCTCAACAGGTCTCTTACCCTGACTTAAGGTCACCAGCTGACTCTCGGCAAAGGCAGTCCTGTCAGTCTCGTCATAAATAAGTCAAGAGCAGAAAAGAAACAATCAACGGAGGAAAGTTCAGGGGCGTCAGGAGTCAAGGAGAAGGCCCACTCTTGGGGCCCTTCCTGGAGTCGGGACATAATTATACCCACCTGCTGGCTCTCAGAACCTGAGGAATGAGGCTTTAAACGAAAGTAAAGCCTACAACTCTCCCGAAAGGAGAGAAAAGCCCTCCGGTCCCCTGAGAACCGGTCGGGCAACTTGAGGTGGGGTTCAAGAGGTGCGGTGAGGGGAACTACCAGGGTAGCATCAGGCTGGTTGACCCTCTGAGCCAGGGCCTGGACCTGTAGGGAGAGACCCTGCATTTGCTGAGCCAGGGTCTCACGGGGATCCATAGTGGTGTCAGGGACCAGGGGTAGACTAGGTATGGGCTTGTGATTATGTAATGGCAGGGGGTAGGGAGACGGACAAGTGAGCCCTAATCTACCCGCCACTCTGTCCCTGCCTACTTGCAACGACCCGCCCTAGGCGACGGGGTACAACTGGGCGGCGGTCCCTGCGCTCAGTAAGTGCACGACAAAAACGACAAACATACAAAGGAACACAAGCAAGGAAAAGGGGCCGTTGCCCACGGCAATACCGTGAGCAACCAGAGTGGTGAACGAGCCGAGTCAAGCCAGAAGTGTGCGAGGTACAAAACAAAAAGCAGAAGAGTAGTCGGTAAGCCAGGGTCTGTATGGAGCAGGATCAAAAATAGCAGGAGCTGTAGCTGGGCCAGGAAACCAAGGAAAGAATCACAAGCACCGAGGGACAGGAAGTGCAGGCTTAAATAGACCGAGGGCGGGAGCTAGCTGAGTCTGGCCAGGTTACGATAGGCTCTCCCACTCCTAAGCCTGCCAGCCTGAATGGTGGAAGCAGGAGTCAGTCTCAGGGATGTATTCTCAGGTGCTGACTGATTAGTTCTGGGAGTTAACCCCGAAGCTGTGCCTGGCAGATCCTTTACATAATATAGGGATGGTGGCCGACAGATTGGACTGTTACAGATTATGTGTTTGATGATTTGAACGTAGATAATTCCTATACAATGGTGTGATGAATGATTGCAGATACGTATGTTGTTTTGCCGGCATTGAAAGTGTTAAGATTGTGAGACTAGACGCTGTTAGAAGTGAGTGTGTGACCCCCCCCCCCTCCCCCCCTGTGGTATGCTATGTTTGGGAGGAGGAGGGGGGGCTGACTGGGTGCAGTCTGCAGGGCTGATGAGACAAAGGATTCCAATATGCACTGCTTTTAGATATATATATATATATATATATATATATATATATATATATATATATATCAGTAATGTCTACAAACCTAAATAAATTTCTTCTCTTTGCGCATGCGCTGCTGTTTTATAAAAGTTACGATATTTATGTGTTATGATGTTAATTCAAATGTATTAAACTATAGATACTGTGAGACACGGGGTTTTGAAAATGTATGTGCCCCCCACCGTTCCCTATTTTTATATACAGTTTATTGGTTTGCAGTAATTAATGTTATCAGATATAATATTCTCTGTTTTATTGAATAACTAACTACAATTGTTTTGTTTTTGATTTCACACATGAGTTATGTCACTGTAAAGATAAAATGTATTTTCGTCAGGAAAAAGTCATTTTTGTTTCAGGCTATTGTGCATTACAGGGGGTTAAACTAGTGCCCGACTTTGTTATGTTGAGATGTAGTTTTGAACTCTGCTACATTACTTTCGCAGAGTCCACACAGGGGGGAATGGTGAAGGAACTGATCAGGTACAATTTTGGTTTGTTTTGAATTAATTAATTTGATTTCAGGAGATCTACAAAATGTGTATGAGACCCCAATGAGTAATCCAGATTAAATGTGTATGAGAGTAACCTAAATTTTGAGGTTTTTCTGTGTAGATGGTTCCAGATCTTTCCAGAACAGTAAATATGGCACTGGGTGAGCTGTGATGTAGTCTCCACCCAATATGAGGTATTGTGTAAAAGACCATCCCCCTCCAGCAAAGTTACACAGGAGGTGACATCACTCACAGATGTGTCTTTACAGATTTAGATGGGGGAGAAGGCAAAACCAAAAAATTGTCTGGACATTGTTAATTTGATGTAAAGTTTTTAGGAATTTTTTAATTTTTTATTTGTTTTTGTATTAATCAAGTATTTGCAGAACCTGATAAAAGTGAGATTCTCAAAGTATTCTGGATTATCAGATGAGTGTGGAGAAGTGTATAACATTTGGTTTTATTTTAGAGAATGAAGACGCCACCCCTTTGAAATGTTCTATCTATATGTGACATGGGTTTTTTAATGTAAATTTGTAATAAAGAGATTTTATTATACAGTATGTACAAGACAGGATACGAGGCACCAGGTAAATCATCCAGAAACCACTCTCACCTTCTTGTTCATCTCAAGGAGCAGAGCTGGAGGTGCTCACTGAGGCTGTAACCTGGCGAAAGGTAAGACGGCCGACATTTACACTGACTCTAGGTACGCTTTTGGCATCGCCCATAATTATGGGCCCATTGGTAGTAGGAACTTTGTTGGATCATCGGGTAAGCCAATTGAGAGAGCGAGAGAAGGCAGACCTGACAACAAGAGTATGTGCAGCCAGGTGTCAGTAAATTGGCTTGTCCCTGGATACAATAATGCCACCACTAGGTGTGTAGCAGCCGGCATGATGTGCGCACGGCATGACATAGGTAAAACAGAAAGGTACCTGTGAATAGTGCAGCCCGGCCAGATTACCCGTCCCAGCGACTGCAGAACATACAACTACCCGAGGTAGAAGTGTATGACAATGTGCTCGTGTGTGTGTAGACCTGTTCTCAGGGAGGCCTGAAGCTCGGCCGGTATCTTCCCCACTGCAGACGTTGTGTGTAGTGACAGGGGAACAGTGTTATCCCAAGTATTGAACTGGTGTTTGTACAATGATAAGATGTCAGCAGTTCTCTAGACATTGTACCAAGGTTAGTTTGTTTAATAACTGTATTTAAGAAGGGTTGTGGGAATATTAAATACTGAGGTTAAGTTTTATGTAAAGTTCTAGACTAGCCTCAGCATTGGACTGTTGGATGTGTCAGATAAAAGGTACAGAAGCGGAATATCCCCATTCGAAAACATTTTTATTTGTTTATTTTTGTTGTTGTGAAAGGGAAATTTTAGAGCAGAGAATTCTGTGCAGTGTATATGTGTAGATATATATAAAGAAGAATCAGTTTGTAGGTATCAGTTTTAGTTACTGACCAGTGTGAACGTTTAACATAAATCTGTCATTGTTAATGTTTTTCTTCAAGTTAATTATCTGATTAAGATCAATTACTGATTATGCGATGAAAAGCTTGTTCTTCAAAGGAAGAGTCCAACTGGGAGCGGAAGGTGTGAGAACCAGATTCTGACAGAATGTGGATGGATAAAGGAAGGTAAACCGGTAGCGCCCAATGCATTCTTGATAGCACTTGTATTGATGGTGTATGACCTTACATATGCCCCAAGACTACAAGGATCGATGTGGTAAGATCTAATTGGTATGTCCCAGGCTTTACAGCTGTTGCTGCTAAATTCTGTTAGAGCTGTTTGATTTGCCTACAGAACAGTCCTGGCAGACCGGTGCCAACCTTATCATACCCACCTCACACGAAGAGAACCGACCTTGAGAGGCCTTCCCAGGTAAAACGAACCAGAGTAGAGTAAGAAAAAATTGGTTTGAGACACTTGTCAGATAAACATGTGGAATCTGTGTATGTTTCTGTGAGGTGGAGATGTTCTAGGCAATCAGCTGAGATCAAGGTACAAATCCTGCTGAAAGAGTATCACCAAGTGCAAATGAAATGTACCCAGTAATCACACATCTTCTAGGTGCCCTGTCCATTGTAACAAAGAAGTTTTTTTTTCCTATATATAAAGGTGTTTGATGTCATTTGAGGGCCTGACATTATTGTATGTACTTAGAACAACGTTTATAATGTATGCGGATGATGTTATCACCAGATTAGTATTTATTTTAACAATTGACAAGAGTTGGGGGTCTCCGGCAAGTGCCAGTAAATATGAACTAAAAGACTTTTAACACGATGAACTCCATCACTGAGATGCGGCAGGCACAGCCTGAGACAGTACAACGCGTTTATCATGAATTGACGGCAGTGTCACAATTCTAAGCAGCTGCCCAGACAAGTAACTTGCCAGAGGAAGAGTACAGATGCGGAGGGTTTGTGATAGTCACTATACAACTCCACTAATCCGCCTACGTGGGATCTCACCCCAGGCTCACAGCATGAGGTGCTATGTACAGCCTGGTGACGTAAACTAAAGGAGACGGTGTCGGACAGATGAGAAGGACCAAACCAAGTCCTGATGACATCAGCAAAGATCAAAGTAAAGACCAAAGACCTGAGTGAATCCGTCAGCAGGATCAAGTGTTTTGATAAATAAGTGGCTAGGAGGGGGTAATAATAACTCCCCCACTGGACACCAACGTAGTCTGACTCCACAATTGTGTGGGTTACCCTGAGGGTGACAGTCAGTGAAGAGCAGAAGACAGGAGAAGAAGGGGACGATGGTGTACAGGACTGGCAATGAACTGATGGGACCCGAAACCTGAGGGTGATAGCATGAGATTGGTGATAGCATTATGATTATTAGTTACATAGTTACATAGTTACATAGTTTGTACGGTTGAAAAAAGACACATGTCCATCAAGTTCAACCAAGGGATGGGAAAGGGGAAGTGGGATGGGAAAGGGGAAGTAAAAAATTTCTACACATAGCAGTTATTATTTTTTTGTTCTAGGAAAATATCTAAGCCTTTTTTAAAGCCATCTACTGTCCCTGCTGCGACCAGCTCCTGCGGTAGGCTATTCCATAGATTCACAGTTCTCACAGTAAAGAAGGCTTGTCGCCTCTGCAGGTTGAACCTTTTTTTTTCCAGACGGAGGGAGTGCCCCCTTGTTTTTTGAGGGGGTTTTACATGGAACAGGATTTCACAATATTTTTTGTATGCGCCATTCATATATTTATATAAGTTAATCATGTCCCCCCTTAGTCGTCTTTTCTCAAGGCTAAATAGGTTTAGTTCTTTTAATCTTTCCTCATAACTTAGATTCTCCATGCCCCTTATTAGCTTCGTTGCTCTTCTTTGTATTTTTTCCAACTCCAGGGCATCCTTTCTATGAACTGGAGCCCAGAACTGGACTGCATATTCTAGATGAGGCCTCACTAATGCTTTGTAAAGTGGTAATATTACATCCCTGTCCCACGAGTCCATGCCTCTTTTGATACACGACAATATTTTGCTGGCCTTTGAAGCAGCTGATTGACACTGCATGCTGAAATTTAGTTTATGATTTACAAGTACACCCAGATCCTTCTCAACAATTGACTCCCCCAGTGTAGCTCCCCCTAGGACATATGATGCTTGCAGGTTTTTCGTACCCAGATGCATAACTTTACATTTATCTACATTAAACTTCATTTGCCAAGTGGACGCCCAAACACTTAGTTTGTTTAAATCTGCCTGCAATTCACAAACATCTTCCATAGTCTGAACTATATTGCATAGCTTGGTGTCATCTGCAAAAATAGAAATAGTGCTATTAATCCCATCCTCTATATCATTAATAAATAAGTTGAATAATAGTGGTCCCAGCACTGAACCCTGGGGTACACCACTTATAACTGGGGACCATTCAGAGTAGGAATCATTGACCACAACTCTCTGGATACGGTCCTTGAGCCAATTCTCAATCCAATTACAAACTATACTTTCTAAACCTATAGTCCTTAATTTACCCATTAGATGTCTATGAGGGACAGTGTCAAATGCCTTTGCAAAGTCCAAAAACACTATATCCACAGCGGCCCCTCTGTCTAGGCTTCTGCTTACCTCTTCAGTTGAGGCCCTATTGTTTATAATGTCTGAGGTTTATAATTATAATGTGTGTAAATATGCCACGGTGCTGCAAATTACAATCTGAGGAGTTTTATGTGAAGGTGTGAGGTGAAGGTCACTGTGCTGCCCATGACCTGTTATATCTGCAGGGGTAAAAGTCCCATTAGGACAGTAAGTGACAGTGCAACAATTATTACTGTTAATAAAAATGTAGACTGGATTAATTATATATATATTACAACCAGCAGCGGTTTATAGATTATATCAAGACAACCATCCTGTATCCAGAGGAGAATAGGGAAAGTTAGGACCACTCAGAAACCTTGGAAGTCCAGGTACAAAGGGGGGTTACTCATCAGGAGTAGCTCGTCTCAAGCTGGTGAAGAAATCCAAAACCCCTACCCGCCTGGTTCGAGTGGTCAGTGGTAGGTTGCTAGGCAAGACTCAGGGATAGAGTAATAATATTTTTAGGGGGGACTGTCAGGGATCATTACTATGTATATTGTTTGAAAAATATTATCCTCACACATATGTATATACATTTCAGTTCTTTGTGTAATATACTGATATATAATAAGTTCTTTGTTCATGTCGGACACACCTATGGAAGACACCGCCCCCTGGAATGCAAGAAGAGTGAGTCTGAGAAGTTACAGCTGAGAAACCGGTGGGGGCTTGGGCACTCCCAGATCTGTAGGGAGGAGGCGTGTGTCTTTCTTTTTCTGTGTTTCTTTGTTCTGAATAAAAAGTTTCAGTCTTCCTCCTGGCTGAGGGAGGGGATGTCTACCAACATTACTCTGTGTGGTGTACTTCTTTCCAGGCATGCCTTCAGCTTTCAATTTACAGAGGTAGTTATTCGGTGTGAAATACGGACCTGACAGATAGATGGACAAAATAATTCGGACAAAACTCTTAATCATTGAATTCAGGGGTTTCATTCAGTCTCATTGCCATAGGTGTATAGAATCTAGAATGATTCCACATTTTTTTAGAAAGTCTTCCCAGAAGAGCGGAAGCTGCTTTAGCTGTGAAAGGGTGACCAACTTCATATTAATGTCTATGGATTTAGAATGGGATGTCATAAAAGCTCCTATAGGTGTAATGTGTAGGTGTCCCAATACTTTTGACCAAACAGTATAGATAGCATTAGTTACATTCCTTATTTACATGTTTACATGTTTAGAGTGTGGCGTATCACCTATAGACTCCATGACTTCATTAACCGAGTAGCTATGCACTTTTTTCATAATTCTTGTGAATTTCTCTAACCTTACTTAATGTACATGGCACAATGCATTTTTAATGAGGGGCATCATCTTCAGACAGTTCTGGGTTCAGTCAAATCTCAATTTATTGTTGTTTATGTCATCATTCATGCATTACTTACATTAAAAAAAAACTAATTTTGCAGGTCAACATAGGGCAAATTTCACAAACATCATTGTTAGAATTAGAGTTTACACAGTACATTTCTACAGTACACATGAATATCCCATTATACGTTACACATGAATAATACAACATATAATAGTATAGGATTAATTAGCATTAGTATAGTATTAATTGTGCTATATATACTATATACACGAACAATGCTGCTGTATATACTGTACACATAAATAACACCAATATATACTGTACACATGAATAATGCTGCCATATAAACTGTACACATGAATAATGGTACTATATATATATAAAGAAAAACACATGAATAATGCTGCCAGATAAACTGTACACATGAGTAATTCTACTATATATAAAAAAAACATGATTAATGCTACTATATATATATAAAAAAACACATGAATAATGCTGCCATATATAATAAACACAAGAATAATTCTACTATATATAATAAACGCATGAATAATACTGCTATACTGTATATTTTTATATATATTATATATATATATATATATATATATATATATATATATAAACACATAACTAATGCCACTATATAATTAACACGTGAATAATGCTGCTATTTATGCTCTACACATAAATAACCTGGGACACATGCTGCCCATGTGCCACTCACGCCTGGAACACATAACGAAAAACGGTCATCTGGAATCTAGAGCGTTGACCTGCAATGGGGTTTATCAGGTTAGGGCGTGTTCTACACCGATTTGAAAACAAAATAATGCAGCATGTAACATTATTTTTCCTGTCAAATCTGATGGAAATTGCGACAGGGACTCCGATGCAGTGCCATTCTCTTTTTCTCTTATCTAACGAGGTCTGTGAAATCTGCTGGTGGTTTCCCAGGGACCAAACAATATACTTACTAAGGCCTTAAGATCAAGAACATAATTTTTGTCCCGCAATTACGGATCCGTATTTGCGTAACAAAATACTGATCCATTCATTTCTATCGGCCATGGACACCTTCCCGTATAATTTTTATGGGTAAGTGTCCGGGCCGTAGAAATTACCCGCACAAAATAGGACATGTCCTATTTTTTGCATTCACAGACTGTGTTCCTATACTTTTTATGTGAGCACGGACCGCAAATGCAGGTGACGGTCCATGTACCGCCCGTGGCCTGACTAAATACTGCATGGCATTGTGTGCATGAGGCCTAATGCCGGGCTAGAGGGCGAGCTTTTTTTTCCTGGTGAGAGAAAGCACTGCTTCTTCTGCCACTTTATTATTGCTCAGTTATACTTTATTATTGCTCGTCCCTTTTCTCCCCTTTGTGTCCGATCAGTGTGAATAGGCTTCACAAAGAATTGTGTGGGTGGCAGCCAACCAGCCCACCATGCAACAGTTCATCTGCCATTTGCCAGAACTGCCATATGACGAGTCCAGCCCTGCATTGGAGGCTTTGGTAACTTTGGTTTTTTGCTTTGGATGCATGCCTAAGATTGATAAAAAAAAATAAAAAATTACGTCGAAAATGTTTAAAGATACAGTGAAGGTTTGGCTGGTTATAATACTAGAAGGTCATGTTTCAGTTTTCCGTAGTCATGATATTACTCATCCACCTTGTTGTTATTTAGTTACTCATAAGCATGGAATAATACCTTGACCTGTAAGTAACAGCATACCGTATTAAAGGGACACTGAAATGAATGTCCAGGTCATCGATATTTGCTGTGCCATTGTATAAAATCTCTGCAGGCTGGGAAGAGGCTAAGTGTATCTGTCGTCAATGGGATTACTAAAAGCGAGTCCAGATAAAGGTTTTAACATTCCAACTACCAGTAAATGAGTTCACAGGTTTGAGCAAATTAATGTTATTTTTTGTATAATTAAAAGTTATTCCATTTTTATATAGACTTTTTATATTAACTACTCACCGTTTTCAAGATCTCTGCTTGTTGTTATTTAGTAGGAACATTCATTGTTTACTTCCAGTGGATAAAATCCTGTCCTGGTCACGTGACGATCACACTGGTGCTGGGATTGATATAGTTACAGTATGAGTATAAGGCTGGGATTCCACAGGGCGTTTTTGCTGCTTTTTTGCTGTGTTTTTGAACTACAGCTAAAAACACATCGGAAAAAAATGCGTACGGTTTTTCAATTGCATTAGGAAACATGTTTCAATATTAAATACCTGCATACAAAATTGGAAACTGTATGCCCAGCATGGCAAAGCGGTCAGGGGAGCAATGAGCAGAACCGCATATGAACTGTGCACGGCACTCAACCAACTAAGGTACTGATTGCCTGACAGACTGTGCTAAATGCCCAAAGAAATTAAAACAAAGAAAACCACATAGACCAATATTACTCATTGTTTTGCTTTGGCTCCACATAAACAAACAAATGCTAATAAGAAACACCCTGTAGATTCCCAACTTGAGTGTCCTTTTACACGGCCCGACGTGGGCCGTATAAACGAGCTCCGATCAACAAGCTGTCTCCTTTCACAAGGAGCAATGTATGGGGACGAGCGATTGTTACTACGATCCTCCAAATACATTTCTATCATATCGGCGGCACATCTCTCTGTTTACACTGGGAGATGTGCTGCCGACAATATTGATAATATTTTCGGCTGCATAAACGATAGAATCAGCCGATCAACTAAGAGGTTTGCTCATTCATCGGCAGATTGTTCCCCTGTTTACACAGGGCAATGATCGGGAACGAGTGTTTTGTGAACGCTCGCTTGCCCGGTAATTAAATAATGTAAAAGGGCCTTCAGAGCTGTGTCTTCTAATGATCCCAGGGCCAGTGTGTCCATCACATGACCATGGACAGGATTTTATCCACTGGAAGTAAACAATGAAAACAGTGAGGAATTAATACAATAAGGAAATTGGAAAATTGTATAAATTTTAATTATACAAACAATAACATTAATTTGCTCAAACTGGACAACTCCTTTAAATTTATCCTTTATGCTCGCCCACAAACTTATACTGTGTCTGAGAGGGCAGTGTTCATCTCAAGCTTACCGATGCATGAATCTAATGCTAAAACTATCTTACGTAATGTGCATAACAAGATATCTCAATCTATCTCACATCTATCTGGTCCTGAGGAAACACACTGTAGCGTGGAATGGCTGTCGCGCAGCCGCATGCGGCACTGTACCCTCACTTATGCTGTTGGATTAAATAAAAGACATTTACTTTTACACCAGTGAGTGGCGCATTTTCTAATTAACTCGTATGTTGAAGTTATGTGTTCTTATGTGGCAGTTGTTTTCACCTCATGTGGTAATGTATAACCTTCATGGGTACAAATGTAGAATTAATTACCTTATTTTTCGGACTATAAGACGCAGTTTTTATCAAGAATAAATCTTGCTAAAAAGTCCCTTTGTCTTATAGTTGGCAGTCAACGAACCCGTCAGCGCTCCTTATTTAACCCCTTCCTGACCCGTGATGTGCCGGCAGGGGAGGGGATGATATTTGGAGTGGAGCGGGGTCACGCGCTGAGCCCGCTCCATACACTGCAGATTAAGGAAACATGTTATTTATGCCACATAGTGAGTTTCTTAAATTTATAACATGAAAAACAATGCTGGAGTAGATGTCTATTTTCAATTCTCTCCTAAAATAAAGTTAATAAAAGTTGTTCTATATATTATTTGCATCCAAAAATGGTGCAATTGAAATAGGACAATAAACAACCCTTCTCCTACTTGGTTGGATGGATAGATAACAATAATGGCTCGGGGCCTGAGAAAGTATGCTGTAGCGCAGAACAGTTTTCACCTAGTTAGGCCCCATGCACACGAACGTAAAAATGGCCATAATTATGAGCCGTAATTACGACCCGTAATTACGGGCCCATAGACTTCTATTGGCCACGGGTACCTTCCCGTATGCTTACGGGAAGGTGCCCGTGCCGTTGAAAAATATAGAACATGTCCTACTTCAGGCCGTAATAACGGCACGGGCAGGCTCATAGAAGTCTATGGGGCTCCCGTAATTACGGGTGGCTACGTGTGTGCACCTGTAATTACGGGAGAGCGTTGCTAGGCGACGTCAGGGGATAGTCACTGTCCAGGGTGCTGAAAGAGTTAACTGATTGGCAGTAACTCTTTCAGCATCCGGGACAGTTACTACCGCTGGAGTTAATAGTATTAAAAGTTAACTTACCCATAACTCTTCTTTCTCTTCTTCTTCCTCCAGTCCGGCCTCCCGGGATGACGTTTCATCCCATGTGACCGCTACAGCCAATCACAGGCCAATTACAGGCTGCAGTGGTCACATGGGCTGCCGCGTCATCCAGGGAGGTTGGACTGGATGTCAGAAGAGGGACGCGTCACCAAGACAACGGCCAGGGTACGTATGAACTTTTTTTTACTTTCAAACGCTGCGGAAACTTTGCCCGAAAGGGCTGCCCCTTCTCTCTATCCTGATAAAGAGAAGGGGCTGCCGATTAGTGCAGAAAAACGGGTCCGTAAATACGGGTGGAATACTGGTGACACCGGACTCGTATTTACGGGCATGGGTCCGTAAATACTGGTGGAATATGGGTCGAATACGTGTGACGAAGGACCCGTATTTACGCCAGTATTTATGGACAGGAAAAAATACGTTCGTGTGCATGGGGCCTTACATGTTGCTGGATTAAATAAAAGACATTTACTTTTACACCGGTGAGTTTTTCGATAATACTTATACTGTGTGTTGAATTTGGACTGCTGAACCGTATACTGAGCACCATCGGTTTTAAACGGGTCTCATCTCCTTGCTGTCGAGTCTTTGAACACCACTCGAGCAGTGCCAATCCTGATTCTTTTATTTATAAGAATACCTAAAACTGTTTCTCCACCATAAAGTCAGATCAAAAATCTGAAAAAGGAGTTAGCTTTTCCATTTTTCCTAAAACATTGCAAAAGCTAGAAAGTATTGCCCATTTAGCCTTATGTTTTATTGGTAAAATAAGGACAACTCGAATATTTTATGATTGGTCCCTAGTATATACTGTTATCTGTGGAATTAATATAATATTTCCCTTATAATAAACATTATTTCTGCTATTACTATTGCTATTGCCAAACTATTACTTCAATAGTGACTGTGGCATTTATAGGGGTCTTCCCGTGAAGGACATTTATGACATGATATGACAGGATATGTCATAAATGTTAGAAAGATGTGGGTCCCACCTCTGGGACCCGCACCTATATCTAGAACGGGGCCCCCTAAACCCCCGTTCTATCTTATCTGGCTCCGCTGTCTCCTGGCCACTTCCTGGTTAGGTGGTCGGTAGTTACAGAAACAGCCGAGTGCTCGCTGAGCTACTCTGTTTCCGTAACTCCGATAGAACTGAATAGTAGTTACAGAAACAGAGTAGCATACTACGCTGCTTCTGTAACTGCCATTCACTACTACAGAGTTACGGAAACAGCGTAGCTCAGCGAGTTACGGTGTTTCCGTAACTCATGGATGTATTGCAGTGTATTGTACCAAATGATCGCTGGTTCATGTCCCCTAGGGACATTTTCAGGAGTGTAAAATATTTTTAAAAGTTAAAAAAAAAAAAACGTTTCCCATTTTTCCCCAAGCACAATGTAAAAATGAAAAATATTTAAAAATTGGTATCTCTGCATCTGTAAAAGTCTGAAACTATTAAAATATAGCATTATTTGGCTCGTATGGTAAAAAAAAATAATTTTAAACCCCAGTATCTTTGTTTTTTGGTCACCATAGCGCTAAATTTTTTTAATAAAAAGTGATAAATAAATCGTATATACCAAAAAATGGTGCTAATAAAGACTACAGCTCGTCCTTCAAAAAATAAGCCCTCTCACCGGTTATGGCTCTCAGAATGTGGTGAAACCAAACAAATTTAATTTTTTTTACCAATAGTTTTTTCTTTGTAAATGTAGTAAAATATGAAATAGTTTCCTATTTTCTGCTGTCTAAAGCCTGGGTGCGTCTTATAGTCCGAAAAATACGGTATATGATTGTACAATATCACATATGAGGGGGGTTTTTTGGCCAAATAATCTACAATTATACAATATATCTGCTTCCATCCCTAGTGGGCTTCATGAATTAATGCTAGAATAGTCTTAATTGTAGCAAGTATTTCTTTTTACTGAATTATTTATCTTGACTAGAATCCTTTAAGCTAGTCCTAGCAGAATGCATAGCAAGCAGATTCCTGATGACTCTGGAGTTATCAATCTAACCACAAATAATTGGGTAAATTTGCTGTTTGGGTATTTTTTTTGAAGGAATCATTGATTAACATTTTGAATATAGTCACAGATAGACAGCTATTAAGCCTTTATCAGTACATTATAGTTTTATAAATTTTTTATACATTTCTATAATATTTACTTATTGTATAGAAAATTATTTATATACATATTAGTTTAATATTAGTGAACCACTTATTTTATATTTTTTCTAAATTATTTTTACAGTAAATCAATTTAAAATAATTATCATTGTCTAGATATAGCCAAAAGTTAAACAAAGAAGAAAATATAATTGTCTTGATTGTTATTGTATTTTAGGCTGTGGTATTCAAGGAAATAAGCTATTGATCCACATAAAAATGTCCAATTTTCTCCAGCAGAAAAAAAATGGAGCTTTTATTTTTACTTTAATTCTTTCAAGATCCATACTGGATGATATTATATGCAGGTTTGTACAATACAAGTACTGTATATTTCTATTTGTGGAGATAAAGGATAGCGATGTTATTATTAGATATTGTAAGAATGTTATTGGTAATATTATATATTGCAATTTTATTGGTAATGTCATATATTTTTATATATTGTATTGTTATTGGTAATAGAGATCAGCGAATTTCCTTAAATTCATTTCGGGTTCGAGACTATATCACAGTTGTGAGATTTGATTTGGTCTCAAAAAAATCGTTGTGAATCGAACGTACCTTGATTGCTCTGAAAAGTTCTGTATGACATTCTGGACTACTATTATTGAAGAATATTTGTGAATGATGTGATGAAGAGTGGTGATTCACAAATTAATGTAAGAATTGTATAGCTGCAGCAGCATTCACTCAAAGCAATGGCTGCATGGACTTATCTAACTAATACACTGATACTGACTGACTCCTATCTTTCTCCAAAATCTATCTCTCAATCAAATTAGTGGGAATCTAACTATCTATTCTCTTCTCCTCACTATGAAACATGCTTACTGACACTAATCCACTATCTATCTGTATTCTGTGTTTTACCTTCTCTCACTCTCTGTCTGACGTGCTCTCTCTCCTCTCTCTCTCTCCCCACAAAGCAGCAGCATTTCCTGGTTGGGCTCTTTATAGTGGCTATGACTCATATGACTGTCATCCACTGTGACTCACACCTATACCTCTCATAATTGGCTGTGCTAGTTAGAGGGCAGACTGCAAAGCATCATGAGGAAGCCCTCTGCCCAAGGTCATGTGATCCTATTTCTTTGTCTTCTTGTCTTCTCCTTATCTATAAAATGGCGGACGTCATTTTGAGCAATTCGTGCAGAAACTTCTGAAAAGTTTCGGATTCGCTAAAATCCAAAACTTTTGGGAAATTTGTAACGAGTTTAATTTGTGTAGAATCAATTCGCTCATCTCTAATTGGCAACCTAATTTGATTCCCAGATATGTAATACACGACTAATAGATATACAGGGTGGGCCATTTATATGGATACACCTAAATAAAATGGGAATGGTTGGTGATATTAACTTCCTGTTTGTGGCACATTAGTATATGGGAGGGGGGAAACTTTTCAAGCTGGGTGTTGACCATGGCGGCCATTTTGAAGTCGGCCATTTTGTATCCAACTTTAGTTTTTTCAATGGGAAGATGGTCATGTGACACATCAAACTTATCGAGAATTTCACAAGAAAAACAATGGTGTGCTTGGTTTTAACGTAACTTTATTCTTTCATGAGTTATTTACAAGTTTCTGATAAAGATAGTGGGGCCATTCTTCATCAATGGAAACCTCAAGGCCACGGGATATCTGAAATTGCTACATGATGATGTGTTTCCCTCTTTATGCACTGAAGCTGGCACGTTCCCTGAGTTTTTCCAGCAAGATGGTGCACCACCACATTATGGGTGTCAGGTCTGAGCATTCCTAGATGAACAGTTTTCTGGAAAGTGGATTGGTCGTCGTGGGCCAGTTGAATGGCCCCCTAGGTCTCCCGATCTGACCCCCTTAGACTTTTATCTTTGGGGTCATCTGAAGGCAATTGTCTATGCTGCGAAGATACGAGATGTGCAGCAACTGAAACTACGGATACTGGAAGCCTGTGCTAGCATTTCTTCTGCCGTGTAGCTATCAGTGTGTGAAGAGTGGGAGAAGAGGGTTGCATTGACAATCCAACACAATGGGCAGCACTTTGAACACATTTTATAAGTGGTCAGAAACTTGTAAATAACTCATGAAAGAATAAAGTAACGTTAAAACCAAGCACACCATTGTTTTTCTTGTGAAATTCTCGATAAGTTTGATGTGTCACATGACCCTCTTCCCATTGAAAAAACTAAAGTTGGATACAAAATGGCCGACTTCAAAATGGCCGCCATGGTCAACACCCAGCTTGAAAAGTTTCCCCCCTCCCATATACTAATGTGCCACAAACAGGAAGTTAATATCACCAACCATTCCCATTTTATTTAGGTGTATCCATATAAATGGCCCACCCTGTATAATAAATTGCTTAAGATACATGAGAACATCATAGCACATCCTCTAGTACATCACATCTACACATAGTGTTTGTAGATCATAAATTCAAGGGGTTGTCTCAACTGCACAACCTCTCCCCACATGCTTTATTAGGAACTATGGATACCTTTAAAAGTAGTACCTGGTATAAAATGCATTTTATTCCTTTGAATTTTATCATCATTCTTCATCAAAGTAAATCATTTGTTATTGTCCTCACATCACAGCGTTTAATCCATACTATAGAAGAAATATTCTCCCTCTATATTAGGACCCCTTTATATATTTAAGGTCCATACTCCATTACAATTTTTTTCTTCTTCCTCCTACTGTGATTCAATGGCATTGTTGGTAATTAAAAAAGGACATGAGAACAAATCTGAAATATTGAAACATCCATGTGAACAAGCCCTTTTTCGTGTATTCTACTGTATAAGCTAAAGTGCTCCTATTGAGCTGTTTTTTTCCAGCTCAATACAAGTCTCTGTGCAGTGATCCTTCTTTTAACAAGTTCAGAATGTGAACATAAAGCCTTTTGGAGGTACAAAAGTGCAAAATTGCATGACGTAAGTGACCTCCACTATTTTCAACATTGTAAACTTGTTTTGAACAGACATAAAAAAGAAAAGTTTTCTAAGATAAGGTATTTTTGAAAATACGAAAAATTCATTTATTTCCTTCATTTCTATTTTTTTTAGATAATACGTGAAAATAATAAAATAGTATAGTACTTTGAAGCTGCTTAGATTGAAAAGTATTAGATAAAATGCAAAATTGAGCAAAACAGATGTAATCTTTGATGAAAGAATGACTGAATATTGCTAATTTTGGTCATGGAGAAACAATTATACTTTTGATATAATCTGTTGTAAAAAATCAAATTATATTTAATTACCATTGCTCTTGTACAACTTCTAAATGCAGATATGTTTTATTTGTAACAATCAGCTCATTTATTTTGCCTTTACTATCATTCTAGATTCACAGAGGACTTGCTGACAGGCTGCCAAAAACAGCCCCCATATTTTATTAATGGCCCCTGCATGGTTAATATTAAATAGCTCCCACTTATAAAGGCAGAAATTCTAATAGTAATATTTTATTAGAGCATTGATAATAATACAATAGCATAATATAGCCCAAATAGAGAGATTCATTTTGTATTAGTGAAAATATTTTGTTTGGAATTTCAGAAGATCATGTTTTATTGGTTTGCTGTGCAATGTGAACCAATATGTAGGTTATCTTGGTTACATGAGAACATTTAATTCCATATGCATTAATGCTACACATCTGGGCTACATGCCACTAAAGTCACTATCTAGCTCAAGCCTTGGGCCTCTACACAAGTCCCTATTACGGCTCTATACAAACTTTGAGCTGTATGGAGCTGTAATACGCAACCCACAGAGGTTTATAGGGCCATACTGTACATCTATATGCCTCTTATTTTGTATGGAGTTATGCTCCATCAGATGCCATATATCAGAGGTATTCTACCTTAAAGGCAATGATTCTAGGGGAGAATATTTCTGGTATATGATGCCGTACAGAGACACTATTCTGAAAAAAACAAAACGTCTTAAGTAATTAATAAACCAAATTTGAAAAGACATGCTCAACTTTGTTGAGCCTTCATTTAAGCATATCTATCTATCTATCTATCTATCTATCTATCTATCTATCTATCTATCTATCTATCTATCTATCTATCTACACATCAAAATCTACACACTCCTGTTAAAATGCCAGGTTTTTGTCATGTAACAAAGTCAGTACAAGCTGAATCATTTCAGAACCTTTTACACCTTTAATGTGACCCATAATCTGTACAATTCTATTGGAAAACAAACTGAAATCCTTTAGAGGGGAAAAATAAAAATAAACAACAAATGTGGTTGCATAAGTGTGAACACCCTTTTATAATTGGGAATGTGGTTTTGTTCAGAATTAGCCAATCACATTTAAACTCATGTTAAATAGTAGTCAGTACAGAGCTGCCATTATTTAAAGTGATTCTCGGTAACCCCATATAAAGTTCAGCTGTTCTTTTAGGATTTTCCTGACATTTTCTTTGTTGCCTGTGACAGCAAAAGCCATGGTCCGTAAAGAGCTTACAACAGATAAAAGGGATCTGATTGGTGAAAGGCATCAGTCATGAGAAGGGTATCAAAGAATTTCCAAAGCATTAGATATACCATGGAACGCAGTGAAGACGGTCATCAAGAAGTGGATTACATTTGGCACAACAGTGACATTACCAAGAACTGGACGTCCCTCAAAACTTGACGAAAAGACAAGACGTAAATTGGTCCGGGAGGCTACCAAGAGGCCTTCAGTAACATTAAAGGAGCTGCAAGACTTTCTGGCAGGTACTGGTTGTGTAGTGCATGTGACAAAAATCTCCCGTATTCTTCATATGTCTGGGCTGTGGGGTAGGGTGCCAAGACGAAAGTTTTTTCTAACAAAGACCCACATCAAGTCTGCCAAAAGCATGTGGAAAAATGTGTTATGGTCTGATGAGACCCAGGTTGAACTTTTTGGCTATAATTCCAAAAGGTATGTGTGATGCAAAGCCAAAACTGCACATCACCATACCCATACCAGAACACCATACCCACAGTGAAGCATGGTGGAGGCAGCATTATATTTTAAGGCTGTTTTTCTGAAGCTGGAACTGGGGCTTTAGTCAAGGTAGAGGGAATTATGAACAGTTCCAAATATCAGTAAATATTGGCACAAAACCTGAAGGCCTCTGCTAAAAAGCTGAAGATGAAGAAGAATTTCACATTTCAGCACGACAACGACCAAAAGCAGAACCTCCAAATCAACAAAAGAATGGCTTTACCAGAAAAAGATCAACGTTTTGGAATGGCCCAGCGAGAGCCCAGACCTGAATCCCATTGAAAATCTGTGGGGTGACCTGAAGAGGGCTGTAAACAGGAGATGCCCTCGCAATCTGACAGATATGGAGCACTTTTGCAAGGAAGAGTGAGCGACAATTGCCAAGTCAAGATGTGCCATGCTAATAGACTTCTACCCATAAAGACTGAATGCTGTCATAATGTCAAAGGGTAATTCAACAAAGTATTAGTTTAAGGGTGTGAATATTTATGCAACCACATTATTTTTGCTTTTTATTTTTCCACCCTAAAAGATTTCAGTTTGTTTTTCCACCCTAAAAGATTTCAGTTTGTTTTTCAATGGAATTGTACAGATTATGGTTCACATTAAAGGTGGAAAAAGTTCTGAAATGATTAATCTTGTACTGACTTTGTTATATGACAAAAACCTGGCATTTTATCAGGGATGTGTAGACTTTTTATATGATAGCTAGATAGATAGATAGATAGATAGATAGATAGATAGATAGATAGATAGATAGATAGATAGATAGATAGATAGATAGATAGATAGATAGATAGATAGATAGATAGATAGATAGATAGATAGATAGTAGATAGATAGATAGATAGATAGATAGATAGATAGATAGATAGATAGATAGATAGATAGATAGATAGATAGATAGATAGATAGATAGATAGATAGATAGATAGATATGCTTAAATGAAGGCTCAACAAAATCTTTTCAAATTTGGTTTATCAATTACATAAGACGTTTTGTTTTTTTCTGTATAATGTCTCCGTACGGCATTGTATACCAGAAATATTCTACCCTGGCATTTTAACAGGAGTGTGTAGACTTTTTATATCCACTATATATGTGTATATATGTGTGTAATTAGTACCTCTTTTAAAACTTGAATACCATCCAAAGAGCAAACGTGATAAAATCATTACATCTTACAATGTTTGGAGTGCTGCTATACAAGAAAACAAAGATCTTGAAAAGTGGAAATTGCACAACAAGCAAATGTATTAATATAGTAGCATGCTCTTACAACAAGTTTATCAAGTTTCCCAAGCCTATGAAGCAACCTTTTTAATGTGATTTTCACTCTGAAAACTTAGTTTCTGATTTAATGCCTTTGAAAAGTAGAAATCTCTCATGTATATTTAAAATTCAAAGAGAATAGGCTATGCACTGTTGGAATATATCATAAGATTTGAATGATGTGTCTAGATTGAATATTACATGCGGAAATTCAAAGTAAGCCACTGGTGAATTTCAAGAAATACAGTATCAAGTTAAAGCAGTGTTCTGAAATGTTCAGAAAATTGCGTGCACCATGGTAATGAATATCACTTAAGACTTAATCATGTTCAATCTTCACCAGTATTGCAGACCACATGGGCTTGTATTGACCTCAATGACCATTTCAAAGCATTGAAGAAAGATTTTTGATCCCTACGTAATGCTTCACAATCACAATTCATGTCCAAAATAAACATCAAACCCATTAAAATATATCACATAGAGCAGTGTACAAGTATGCCTTTGAACTTTACCACCCTTTTTCTGTTTTTCAACCAGCGTGTAATGAGTACTTTATTCTTAAAACCAATTCTGTTATTGATTTGCTTTGTCTTAGACTAAAATCAGTTTCTAGCCTTGTATTATTAGGATTAATGAAAGAAAATGTAATCTCGAATGTGAATCTAAAATGTAACAATAAATCATTATGGACCAAGGCCAGATTGTAGGGTGTGCAAAGTGGGGTAATTGCCCCGGGTCCTCCACCTACTAGTTCTCTCCAGCTGCAGTGGTCGGAGCTGAATTCTCCTGCCTGCACTGCTAACTGGAAGATATCTGGTGGTTGAGACTGCAGATTATTTGCCAGTTTAAAAAGGGATGACCGGCTTCCAAATACTTCTAGCAATGCTTAACTCCTGCTAGTTTATCCTTTTCCCGCCGCAGCAATTTTTTTGATTATAACTTTCTCCTCCCCACCTTCCAAAAGCCATATCTTTTTTATTTTTCTATCAATATTGCTGTATGAGGGCTTGTTTTTTGCAGGATGAGTTGTAGATTTTCATGACACCATTTAGATGGCAGACCTGGACAGACCTGAGGGCCTTCATCAGGCCCCCATGTCTGCCATGCCAACCAACAGCACTCCGGGGCCCTCAAAGATGGCAGATCTGTGGGCCTTCATCAGCCCCCCAGGCTGCCATACCAACCGTCAGCACCCTGCGATCGCATCACGGAGGGGCCGTTGCAATGTTACAGGGGGCCGGCCCCCTGTTTCTAGTCATTTGAATGCTAAGGTTGTTATTGACCTCGACATTTAACCGGTTAAACTAGCGGAATCCTGCTCATTATCCTGAAGTGTCGGCTGTAACACCGCCAACGCTCTCATTCTATGGAACAGGCTCAGTCCGTGAACCTGCTTTATATTACCCCACCGGACATGCGCCGTTTATATACGGCGGATGTCGGGAAGGGGTTAATAAATCATCAGGCATGTTAAAATTCAACATGTTCAACATTGTTTTCCCCAACAGATAGGCTGCCCCATACAAATTTGATTGTTGTGGGGTTTTGTTAACATCATCTGGATTTGCCAAGATTTATGTATGTTCATGCACAGGCATCAAAATTTAAAAATTTAAAGAAACACTAATGAATGACCTTATAGACGTACATTAGGGAATAGGAGGGCCTGTGTTAGTACAAGAGGGCTATACACATAATAAAGCTAACCCGTTAATTGTGGGGAGGCTGGTGAAAAAAATTAAACATAGAGTGGGGACTACCAGCCTCTGTCTTGTGGGACAGTAAAAAAAATCCACCTAACCTAACAATATAAAAAGAAAAAAGTGAAAAAGCATGGAGATATGTACATTTTAAGGGTATGTTCACACGGCAAACAAAAAAACGGCTGTAAAATACGGAGCTGTTTTCAAGGGAAAACAGCCTCTGATTTACAGCCGTTTTTTATACATCAGGCGTTTTTTATGTTTTTTACGTCTGTTTTGGAGCTGTTTTTCTATTGAGACAATGAAAAATGGCTCAAGAAGTGACATATACTTCTTTTTTACGGGGCGTAAAACAAGCCCCTGTGGAAATTAAATGGTGTTTTTCTATTGAAATCAATGGGCAGATGTTTGGAGGCGTTCAGTCCCCGTATTTTCAGGCATTTTTTTGGCCGTTTACTGGCAGAAAAACGGCTGAAAATAAGCCGTGTGAACATACCCTCAGTGTACTTAATAAAAGTGTACGTTTTATATTACATCACTATCCTTATCCACTTTTCCCCTTCTTCTACTAATTAATAGTAGCACCTGACGAAGCAACAGCGAAACGCGCGTCGGGTCTGGCAGCGGTCTCCCCTCCCGGTCCTGATCTCCTGCTCATTTTCCACTACGTAGGTGTAGGTATACTGCTCATTAGTTTGCCTATGACTGCACTTTGCATGTATTTTATTAGGTATCTATCTGTGCAAATGTACTATGCTTAGCACCTGCCTAAAAATATTGATTTATGCTTTTTGTGGGATCTTTTGACCATTTTAACATCTGGGGGACCAGGCTGCTTTCATGTTCGGATTCCATCTCTTTATGAGGGTTTATTCTTTTTACTGTGTATAGTTGTAACGTGTTTTTTCTGTGTATTTTTGACTGAAATAAAGATTGTTTGTAATTTTGCAAATACTTGGTCGTGACTTTTCTTATTTTACTGGTTTATTATATTAGTCACTGTGACCATCGGCACAATTTGGGGCATTGCTCGGTTTGCTAATTAATACTGGGGAGGAGGTAATCATCAAGTTTTTTGCCCAGCACCCTCCACCAGCTATGATCCAGCCCTGATGGCAGCAGCCATGTGAACAGGCCCAGACCCTAAATGTGGCTTTTCCCCATTTCCAAGTAGGGATTCACAGCAATCTTATGCACCTATCTGAAGTATATCTTGCCAAAATGTAAGCCTTCTATCTTTAAGTCTGGAGGAAGCTGAGACATTGGTTTCTGGTGTAATTGACGGGGCAGGGCTTTATGGTTTTTTTTTTGTCTTCTTTTTTTTGAATATGCACTATATTGCAATATAGCTCTCGATCAGCTTCTTGCAACCTCTTTAGATTAAATATTGATGTTTCATGAATCAAAATAATGATAGTTGACAAGACACGTTATTAACCCATTGTAATATTTAAACAAATTGTAATTAATATACAATATAACCACTTTTAATATTTGAAAAAATTGTAAAAATCTATTTTTTCATTATTTGTCGAAAAAACAATATACTGTAAATAATTAATGGGGGAGATTTATTTAAGAATGAACCCCACTGGAGTAAGATGGGGCACATTTATTAAGAAGCACCCACGTTAATAAATATGGTGCATTTTTAGCTGTCTGTGTGTGCCAGAAAAGGAAAACTATGTCAGCTGCAAGTTAGTTTCTGAAGTAAATCATAATAATGTGTCGGGATGCAGGGGATCTCATCCCTTCTGCTAAGCCTGCCAACTTTAAAAAAAAAAAATTGAAACATTCTTCTGCAATATTCTGGCGTAGATTTTTGAAAAACTTGAACATGAGTTTCAAGTTCTGAGTTTAGTGGTGGGGGTGTATTTTCTCTTGTGCCCATTCTCCACCTGTTGAGTAAGGCACTTTGTTATGGCCTGACAAGTAACTACTGTTATTTAGCATATATAATTTTTACCATATTTTAACATTTTAATTCCCAAGTATATAATACATTTGTTTTTCGTAATACCCATTTATGTTGCATGTTGCAAGCATATGTTCCCTAGTTTATATTACAATATACAGTTGGTTAGTATTTAAGAAACTTGGTAATTGAATATATTGGGTTGAGAGAAATAAGAAAATATACCTGACAAGTAACAAACCTCCCCACCCCGCCCAGTTGTTCATTAAGAAACTCATTAGCATAAATCTAATATAGGTCATAACTCCGTCAAAAATTATCGTTTTTCTAAATAAAAAACACTGCTGTGATCTACATTACAGCGCCGATCACATCATGTACAATATAGGCCACTTATAATGTGGTGACAGAGCCTCTTTAAGGTTCATTGTGAGAAAGATTCACTTTCATGCATGTCCAAAAAAAAATCCATTTATACATTAGTACAAAAAGTGAATGAACATACAGATTTATAAGCACAAATTTTCAGTAAATCTTAAAAAAATATATAGTATATGTGCAATTTGGAACTACACAAAAAACTTTCTGGAGTAAATCTATTCATGAAAATCTAGCAATATGAGGGACAACTCAATAGCAAAGAGGGACAACAGGATTTCGGTGAAAAGCAGGTCAGTGGGAGGTATATGGCTATGCTTCACATCTTGTTATTACACTACGAAAGCTCTAAATGTGTCCATTGGGTTCCATTAGCCTAATGGAAATCAAAAGTGTGTACTTTTGACCTCTGTCAGGCTGGTATACATAGGTATACTGTACCTTTTCTTTTTTAGGTATGAAATAGCTCAGTAGACTACGCTATTCCATACAACAGAATTCTTTTTTTAAAAATTCAGCTTTTAATAGCTTTTCATGACGTATACGTTAAACACATACCATTATAGTCTTTAGGTGACAGATATGTTAAATAGATGCATAATAGGGATATCCACCACCCATAGACTATAATGGTTTCCGTTTGATGGATATATAATTAACTCTCATGATCCCAGTTCATGATGGATGCGTTTAATAGATGCCATCACAGTCTATGGTGATGAATGCCACTGTTAGGGCATCTTTTCACAGCCATCGTGTAACGTATGCGACGGGAGCTTTTCCTGGCGTATACGTCAAATGAAGGTCATTAAATGTGATGGAAACTAAAGCTTACTGTAGATCCCATTTGGTCAGAGGATCAATTGCTGCAGCTGTCAATAATAAACATCCCTGTAAGGCCACATGTACACCATTGCATTATAGCTTTGTGTTGTACAGAACAATAACAGGGCACCCAGAGTAGTGCATGGGCCATAATGTCCCAAATTTTATACGGAGGCAAACAGAGGTTATTTCTGTTGTATTCTGACATAATGCAGAAAGAAATTTGTGGCATGCTACATCGGATGCTATATGTTTTTTTCCCCCTAGAAACATTTCTATGCATGAGATGATATTACATATTAGATTAAATAGCTGCACAGTACTGTCTATAATTAGGCAGAGAGCTTAATAAGTGATCTGCCCGATCACTAAGAGAGCCTCCTGCTCGGTGCTCCGGTGCCTTTCCCAGCAAAAGAGGCGGCACCCCATATCCACTCCTATAGACGGCCCTTTTATCTGAAAACAATAGCACCCTTATTTATAAATGGGTTGGGATGGGCATCAGCACATCACAACAGTCCCTTTCCTTTCATAAAATGTAAGTACTGTACATGGTGCCTGTATTATTATGACTACATTGGGGAAACCGGATATTGGGAATCTGATTTCTTCTCTGTTAATGGATCGCTCCTATATATCACATATACGGTTATTATTTCTGAATATTAGGTTTAGGCTCTGGTCATATATCCATTGGTCATTTCCGTTGCTCTGTTCGGTCATAGGAGCAGACCAGCGAAAATGACAGCAGTGATGGATCTGTCACATGACAGACACCAACGGCAACCAAATGTACCCTTTAAATATAATGGGTTCCGCCAGGTTTTCATCATGTCGCAATGGCACCCAAAGTTAAACGTTGAATTTAATGGGTTCCGTCGGGTGTCCATCATTTTACCAGACCAAATTTTTGATGGAATCTGCAAAAGGGGCTCTTAACAGAGTCTCCGACGCAGATGTGAACACAGCCTTAGTCTTATCTTACTGTATTAGCTTTACTTTGCAGCTATTACGCTTCTGTAATAACTATTCAGTTCTAGTCACAAAATAAAATATGATGGCATCTACTTAACTTTTGGCTAGGCCTGAGATCAAGCATACTTAAACAGGCAAATAATTATAAAACCGATTTATGGTTAACTGTGCTACAGTGGAGACAGCAGAATGACTGAGGCCTGCTCTTATATCTCAGTTTTGTAATGTTAAAAGACGATACTACATACAAATGCTCAGCTGGAAATTTCCACAAATTTATGTCCATTAATACATGAAAAAAACCACAGGCATTTTCTTTAATAGCACAGCAAAAAAAAATAATAATGACATGGTTACACTGCAAAGTATGTAATTATATCCTCAATGCATTCTCTATTGGAACACTATGAAAGACCACAGGTGTTCGATGGGGTTACATATTAATAAACAAATGTGTATATTGTTTAATCTATTCCACATTTATGTGATTCAAGTGTTTTGGAGGATTTGCATAGGAAAAATACCAATAATTGCAAATATGAATGATGGCTTGAAATGAAACGTATTTTATTGTAACACATTCGGGTAAATGGCCTTTTTATACTCAAACTTTTCTGTAATTTCAGTTAAGTCATTCCATTGTATTTTAGTGTTTTAGTGTTACTATTTATTGTATGATAAGAGTTACTCAATAAAATATAATATACTGTATTATATAAATATAGACATGAAAATGCCCCTTATTCAGCACACAATGATCCAGAAATCCTGGTAATCTGACATATGACAAAAATAGATCAATTCCCTAGAATTTACCTAATAGCCCGTCACTGTCATCGATCCTACAGGTGGTGGGTAAAAGTTATTCTCCTCTGTGGTACTATAATACATCTGTAATACCTCTAGTGTCCTCTGGATGCATTGGACAGCTGATGCTATGCTTCCGGAATCCAAGAAGTAATGGAGATCAATAGAAGAAAAATAGGCCAAAGAATGAGACCTACTCATAAAGTTATGCAGTATGCATATTAAATATTATTATGTTTTATAAAACAGTGGAATGGTCCTTGAGGACCACTGTTTATGAATACGTTTGTATGTGTATATGTGTGTTTGATGAAAAATTCCTAGTTCACAATTTCTGATAATTTGCCATCTTGGCGATCTAATGAATGCCAGACTAATGGGGTTATACTGTATATACATATTACTTAAGGTAGATCCACCTCTGGCATAGCAATCAACCTTCAGGCATATAAATACAGACTATAATTCATTTATTTAATGTGATTTGAGGAAGGTTCATAATAATAAAAACATATGCAGTAAAATTAGTGGCGGACTTAGGCAGAAGAAGGTCTCTGTGTAGGAACAGTCCAACAATTGACTTGTCAAGAGTGAGATGATTGCCAGAGTATGTATTGGTTCTCTAACAAATGCTTCAGGCATAAGGATTTCTCTGGTATATCACAGGAGAATGATTCACACTATCCCTTACTGTCAACACTTGGAAAAAACACACTTTTTTAATGGTGGTCGTGATTATAGGGCCTGTGTGCAACTGCACATATAATAAGTCCACCTATACTATAGATTGTATTTTTATTTATAAGCTGTGTTCTATTGTGGTGATCTCCCAATAGTGTTTCCCTTTATTTCTGGGCTATGTTCTATTGTCATGATATCACAATAGTGTTTGCATTTATTTCTAGTGTTTGTTCTATTATTCTAGGCTGTGTTCTATAATTCTAGGCTGTGTTCTATTATTCTAGGCTGTGTTCTATAATTCTAGGCTGTGTTCTATATTGATGTATAAGACTTAACTAGGACACCATTAATAGATGCAAAGTATTGGAATTAAAAAGTTGAGTCATTTGCATTTCTGTGTCTAGGCATCATTCCTACTTCCTCACACCTTATTATGACCATTATCAATATAATCTGACTTTCACAATTTGATATTAAACTTAGTCATATTTAGAAAAGAGCTTTATAGTGCTTGGCTCCACCAAATAAAATGATTCTGAGTGTCCACGCTTCATCTATGAGGTCAAATAGATTATTTGTGAATTAATCCATAAGAATTAGACCCTATTGGTTGGCGATTGTCACCAAATGCTGCTGTAATGCTGCTGGCAGAGGAAACAGAATATTAGCTTCCCCAAAAAATTCATGCAAACACCATGATCTTGATCATGCAATATAGAGAATTGTACAACATAAATCTAATTTGCACATAGATAAATTACCCCTATTACACTTCGCTGATGATTTTGACTACCTAAAATATTAGCTATATGTATTGTAAATGTATACCTCTGTAATGTACACCTCCTTTATAGGTGTTTGAGCACGGTATATTTACTGTTTAAACTACCCCATCCATTAAGTACATTCTAATCCATAAACAGGTCACATCATTGAGCAAATGAGTACAAGCAGCATCTATCACTACTTTACCTTTCATCACACGGACATGTCATGGCAACTTAATTTAAACTTAAACATGAATAAAGTGTGACATGGTAACATATTAGATTAATATTCATAATTTACCATGAAATGATTTAAATCCCCATAACGGAATTGAGAGAAAAAAAAATGTATACTAGGATCAACAACTCTCTATAAGAACATATTTTCAGAATGTATAAACAAGAGAAACAAGAAGTCCATAAATATCAAAAAAAGTTTGAGAAATAGAAAATCTTTATTACAAAATTAAAAACATGAGAATCTAAAACAGGTCTTTGTAACTGGATCACAATGTGACACAGTATATCACAGATATAGGTGAACAGTGTATAGTATACATATAGAAAATATCTGTCAGGTACAACAAGCCGTGAAGTTGAAGTCTATACCAAATAAGCATAAACAACGTAGCTGATGTCTAGATAACCTGACATAGCCTCCATGGTGTGCTTACCCATATTTCCGTAGTGTAGTGGTGACCCAGAGGATAAGGTAGCGCCCCGAGGCGCGTTTCGCGTGTAGCTTTTTCAAGGGGATATTTTCAGAATGTATCATTTAATTATCAATTATGATTATAAAGTATCTTTGTTTAGACATAAGAAAATTGCTAATCATGAATAATCAATTAATAAAATCTATTTTAATAACTACAGTGTAAATATTATTATGCAATGTATGCATTTAAAAAATACTCGACATAAGGACCTGTTGATTCTTAAGACATTAAACCAATGGCGATAACATGAATAGGAACAGGATTATTTATACAAACATATTAGGGCATATTTACTAATCAAAATGCATCAGAATTTGGCACACATGACATGCATTACATTTGTAAAGCGTTTTAGACACTTTTTGTGACTCATCTGACAAGGGGTGTGGCTTAGAGGAAAAGGGGGCATGGCTTAAGATGCCCTAAAGTTAGAGAAAAGTTTCTAAATATGTGCCAAATTTATAATCCAGCATAAGGCAATATGATAAGTTTGTTGCATCTAGCCTAATTCTAAGATGTCTAAATTTAAGAAAGTATTAATAAAATCTGCCCCATTAAACCTGAAAATAAAGGAACACTAGACCTAGAAATGAATCATAAATGTAAATAGAAGATAAACTTGCCCACAGTGTTTGTCAGTTTTCAGGATCTTCTGCATGTTCCTGATACAATCTCGTAATAATTTTGCAAAGGGGTTAGATTCTTTCTGATCTCTTCCATTTTCGAATGGCAAATGTATGAGTGTGAATAGTCTGGTGGGCAGGGATAAGGATGTTTTTTATATGGGGGTGTTTAGTGTGTAACATCATTGAGAGAGCTTTTGAATTTTGGGAACAGATATAAAATTGTCTATCAAATTAACTGTAATACAGTAATTACATTTTCCTAATGTTCTTGCAAATTAATTTATGTAGGCCTCACATCAAGAGAATTGAAAGTTCGCATTCAAAAGCACATGAGAGATATTCGAGGGACGAAAAAAGTGAAGAGGACTTTAAATTAAAACTAATAGCAAGGCACTTTAGGGCTTAAAATGAGAGTAATTCAGACTTCAGTTTGTGGTATTGACAGAATCAGTTTGGGAGTAAGAGGGGATGACATAAAGAAGCCCCTTGCTCAAAGACAGTGTGAATGGATTGTGATTTTCACACTTGTCTCACACTTGTCATGGACAAAGCCAAGGACGCTCCTCTCTAATGCAGAGGTTGGTCTGGCAATTTGAGGCCTACTAGGCCACAACTGGCTGTACTTGCTGCACTGGCTTTCACTCGCCTCAGCACACGCATGTAGGAAGGCTCCTGCCCACAATCCACCACTGCTCACACAACTTTGCACATGAGGAGACTCCTGCGCATCATCTCAAATATACTCCAGGACTCATAACCTCAGGCCCAATGTAAGTACCGTAACTTCGACGGCCTAGCTCTACAGTTTCCTTCAGCTTCCTCTTTTTTCACCCAAACACTGAACACTGCTTGGTTGGAACACAGCCATTTTATAGAATAGGGTCCACCTGCAGCGTCAGAACACAGCGTAGTCATGATGTCACGACTTGGCACAGCATAAAATCCAGGAAAGATGGCGGCTGGGCCGTACATTCTGGTGCCAAGCAATTTAGTCTAACGAGCCAACCATTAACTTCCTGTATAAAAAACAGACATAATGTTACACTCTTGGTAACACACAAGTTCACACAGGCAGACACTGAATCTGAAAAACACATAAGTAAAAAAACTGTTAAAAAAAAAAGGAGAAAAAAAAACTGAAAAGTCCAATACTTAGCTGTTTCGTATGGTAAAGTCATTTGTGTGCTCCCAGGGACATGGGCAGAAAACATACACAAGTCAAATTCCATCAGGTCCCCAACTTGTGAACCCAAAGTGTTACATTTTTATTCACTCCAGCATAGGGGTGGGTTGGTAGGACAATCCCCTTCTCCCCATGTCAGCCCATGGGGAGGACAATTCATTATTCATGCACAATGCCACCTACTCCTTTTTGACTGGTAGTTATGAAATATTCTAGAACAGAACTCCAACCCCATATGGAAGAAGGTTGGAGTTAATCACCAGGTTCCGGTGATTATACACAGTTGCTGTAAGGGCTGTCGCTCCCATTCCCCACCATTACCGTATACTAAGCTCTCCATGGCCTTTTCTGGCTGCTGATCGGTGCCTCGTCCCTCGAGCCTGGTCAAAGCCGCCTTTGCCGCTGCTCTCCTCCACCATCTCAGTCTCTTCTTTGTACGTGCACATGCGCTGACCCTTCCTCCCTTAAGGGACCAGTGCAAATTACTACCCAGCTTTTCCAGGCTATAAATGGCTTCCATCTACACCACTGCCTGAGCAATTTGGTTCATCCTAGTTTACTAGTGATATCCTGCATTATGCTTAGTTTAATTTCTTGCTATTGACCTCAACTTGTATCTTTAACTATGCTTGCATGTCAACAGCCCTGACCTATTACTCTACCAAGCACGAGTACCCGTCTCCTGCCTACCCTGACTTTTGCTATATCTGACACTGCATAGTCTAAGGTTTCTGTACACCTATTTTTGTCAGCCGTCACCGGGGTAGCGACATGAGTTTCCTCAGCAGCAAAGTCCAAATCCCAGTATAGGGGTTAAAGGGTGAGTTCCTGGGGTTCCCAACTCACTCTGTTTAGCCCCACATCAAATCCCTTGATGACACAGTGAGTTTACACAATCCTCTGCAGGCCCAGTGACAGTCTCACTATACACGTATTACTTTAGGAGACCGATTAGACATAATGCAGGGTATGGGGCTATAAATAAGATAACTTATTTATCACATTGTCTCCAGCAATATTTTTAAAAAATGATGTCCCACTAGTCTAGTTTTACTACCTCTGTCCGGAGAGATTTAATATGTTGAAAATAACCCATAACACTCCCCTGAGTACTTTCAGTGTTTGACAGTGTTTGACTGCCTGTGCCTTCTTTGATAAATCTGTCCCACCATGCAACATTTTCACACTGGCCAAAAAAAAAAAGAAGTGGATCAATAAGTACTAAAATGTTCCATTTTTATACTATTCTTTTTGTTTAAGTCAAAATGGAGAGGGACAAATAATTATTCCAAAGTTGACTTTATACTGTCAGAACAATAACTCTGGACATTCTCATTGTGAAGTTTGATAAGAATAGGTTATATTGTTGTGTTTGGGGTTGATATTTTTGTTGGGTTTTCCCATTGGACTGAGCCTGTTCAAGATAACGAGAAAAAGACTCAGAAAAGAGGGCGGTTTTTTAATTTCCTTCAATAAATTGGTGAATAAGGATCGGGTTTAACAATTGATATAAAAATTCTGATGTTTGTGCATTTACTTGTTCTACTTATTGGTAGTAGATAGGAGTCCCTGGTTTTTATACTATTTTTATGCTTCAATAATTATTTTTATTTTTTTTAAAACTCGTTTTATTGAAAGAATTGTACAATACAAAT
This sequence comes from Rhinoderma darwinii, assembly GCF_050947455.1. Classification (NCBI taxonomy): domain Eukaryota; kingdom Metazoa; phylum Chordata; class Amphibia; order Anura; family Rhinodermatidae; genus Rhinoderma; species Rhinoderma darwinii. The sequence goes on from NC_134695.1 coordinate 41,017,542, forward strand.
GTCCATAGTACATAACAGAAAATAAACACATTTATGTAGTCACACGAATTTTGAACACAGATGCATAGTGGCTATGGTGGTATTTAACATGTCATAACCTAATAGATCACATAGTTAACCCTCAGTAATAACATCCCAGCGGGCAAAATACTTTCCCAGGCCAATTTGAGTTATTCCAGACAAAATATAGAAATCCTATAAGTAACCAATCATGCAACATCCGTCCTCCTCAAGGTTGCAGCAACTGGTCCCTCAGGTCTGTGAATCTATGCGGAGTATACAGGGTACACGATGAATCACACCAAATCTGCCATATTTTATAAAATTTACCAATACACCCTCTTTTCTTATATAATACTCGCTCATATGGAATAATGGAATTGATCAATGATTTCCATTTCGTCACCCTAGGAGGTCTCTGATCCATCCACCGAAGTGCGATGGTTTTCCTTGCCATGAACAATACTTCTTGCAATAAAATAAGCATGTGGAATGGCCACTGATCTTCAGGCAGCACCCCAAATAGACAAATCTTGGGTGAAAAGGGGATCGGCTGCTTCACCACTTCCTCAACCACTTTCAACACCTCCCCCCAAAAGGAGGCCACCACTGGACAATCCCAGATCATATGCCAGAAATCAGATCTGGGAAAACGGCACCTGTGGCATTCAGTGCTAGGATATCTGCCCATTCTATGCAGTCTCACCGGCGTGAGGTAACTCTGATGAACTATAGATAATTGAATCATTTTGTTATTTGCCGCCGGCGATACAGACATAGGAGATGAAAGTACATCCTCCCATTCCTCCCCTGTCAGATCTGGTATCAGGCTCTCCCATTTATCTTTTACCGGTAACTTGACATTGGCCAGTTTAGCTTGTATAAGGGCCGTGTAGACAGCCGAGATCAGCCCCCGGGGGCCCTGTGATTTAAAAACTCCAATCAAAGGGAATCGTGAGAATTCGTGGTCTGACCTAGGGTATTGACTTGCGAGAGCATGTCGCAGCTGCAGATATCTATAAAAGCTTTTCCTAGGGATTTGGAAGTCCTCTTGCATTTGCGCAAAGGATTTAATGACATTATCCGTACACACATCCCCGACTCTACGTACCTCAAAGCCATCCCAGAAAGAGGGGGCCTGCCCCTCCATTAGATGTGAAAGAAGGGGATTATCCCATAGTGGCATGTCCACCTGTATATCTGCATATGCATAAATTTGTTTGCCAGCCGTCCATGCCTGCACTGCCACCTTGTGGATTGGGAGCATTTTTTTATAAGTTCCCGGAGAGCTTTCTAGCACTGGCCAAAGGTGTGTTAGATGCAAATATGTAGCGAGGTGCTGTTCCCTCATTGGTAACGGGTCCGGCCCTGTCCATAGCTGTAGATATCTCAACTGCCCAGCTAGATAGTACATAAACAAGTCCGGCAGTGCCATTCCCCCCTCCTGTTTAGGTCTCTGCAGAGTAGCCAAGCTAAGTTTGGATCTGTTGGATCCCCATATAAAAGCCGGGAATAATGCATGTAGGGATTTAAAAAAGGCCTTATATACTGGTATGGCTGCGTGCTCCAGAACATACAGACATTTTGGCAGAATAACTATTTTAATTAAATTTACGCGACCCGTCACTGCCAGTGGGAGTGCCCCCCACACCTTGAATTTGAGCTTGATATAGTCTAACAGAGGCAATATATTGGTGATTCGATCCTGCCTATGGTCTCTGTTTATGATAATACCCAGATATTTAAATGACGACACCACCTGCAGACCGTGCTCAGCATCCGCCCACCCCACTTCCTTCAAAGGCATGAAAAATGATTTGTTCCAATTAACATGTAGGCCAGAAAATCTACCGAATTGGTTCAGGATTTCAATAGCTAGCCCCAAGTTGTCCTTCGGGTATGACATATACAATATCACGTCATCGGCGTACAAACTAATCCTCTCCTCTCGTCCTCCCACCACTATTCCCCGATATTCTGGATGCGTTCTGACACGTATCGCCAAAGGCTCAATAGCTATTGCAAACAATAGCGGGGAGAGAGGGCACCCCTGCCTGGTACCTCTACGGAGCTGAAAATAAGGGGACATTATACCATTAATCAAAATTTGTGCCCTCGGATCCTTATATAGGATTTTTATCCATTTAATGAAAATCGGGCCAAAACCAAACCTCTGTAATGCTTCAAACAAATATGCCCACTCAACGGAATCGAAGGCCTTGGAGATGCCATTGCCCAGTCCTCCTTCAGTGCCTCTCCTATTTGAGCCAAAATTTGAACCTTGCGTATATTGTCAGATGTGGACCTCCCCGGCATAAAGCCTGCCTTATCCGGGTGTATGAGTTGTAATATCACCTTATTCAGTCTATTTGCCAGTACCTTTGCAAGTATCTTGTAGTCTACATTCAGTAATGAAATAGGACGGTAAGAACTACAGTCCCTAGGGTCTTTGTCAGGTTTTAGTAACACTACAATTGTGGCATCATAGAAACTGTCCGGGAGTTTTCCCTCCCCCCGGGCATATGAATACATAGAGCATAATGGGGAATGAGCTGGTCAGAATAACGAAGATATACCTCCAATGGTACCCCGTCTGGGCCCGATGCCTTACCCTTCGACATATCCCTCAATGCCTGTGTAACCTCGTCTTCCGTGATATCAAGTTCTAACATATCCCTGCCTGCCACATCTAACTGTGGAAATTTCAAGTCCTCCAAGTATAATACACACTCGGACCAATCATACGTAGACTGGGAGGAGTATAAGTCCCTATAGAATTGGGTGAATCGGGCCGCTATACTAGGGGTATCAGTCAACTCACGGCCCTGACTGTCCTTAATCTTTAGTATTGCTGAGCTCTGAGAGCTGTGGTGAATTAAATGAGCCAGCAATTTACTTGATTTGTTTCCCAATTCAAAATAGGTTTGCCAAGCAAAAAACAGTTTCCTATCAGCTTTTTCTTGTAGTAATAATAAGTATTTACGGCCCATCGTCAGCCATGCATGTTTATTTGCTTCCGATGGGTTTTCTATATATTTGCCCTGCAATGTTTTACATTGCTGTGCCAACTGACCCTCTTCCTTTGCCGCTTCCCTTTTTATGTAGGAGATTGTAGATCGCAAGCAGCCTCTCAGGTAGGCCTTCAGTGTATCCCATAAAATATTAAGATTATCACACGAGTTATTGGTATCTTGAAAAACCTCCAATTGATCTGGTATGCGATCTTGCGGCCCTATCAGGGTGAGCCAGAATGGATGAATTTTCCAGCTACCAATCCTCACAGGCCCTGGGTGATTGAAGCACGCTACCATCGGAGAGTGGTCTGACACTCCCCTTCCTTCATAAGAAATATCCGTTACCATCGGAACCATTAGAGCGTTCCCAAAGATATAATCTATACGGGACAGGGAATTCCTACCGATAGAATGACATGAGTATACCTTTACATTCGGATGTTTGCACCTAAATATATCTATCCAACCCATTTCTTGAAATAGCAAATTCAACTCTGTTGGAGCCACCGGTGCAACCCCACAATCCACTTCCCCTCTAAATCTATCACATTTGGGATCCATGACCATGTTAAGGTCCCCCTTGCCCAGTACCGTAGCTTGTGGGTAAGCGGCAGCAAATGCGGCAGCCTCATGTAAAATCTGTGTATTCGCCGGAGGAGGAACATATTGGCCCAGTAATACAAATGGTATAGTGTCGATGTAAGCATGTATAAACACATATCTACCTTCCTTATCCACTTTAAGTTTGACCGCTTCCCACCTCAGAGATTTGTGGATTAATACAGTTACCCCCCGGGAGTAGGACGTATGAAAAGAGTGTGAAGACCATTGGATCCAAGGTCTACGCAATAATCTCGCTTTGTCTGGGATTAAATGCGTCTCTTGCAGACATATTATAGAGGGGTTAAATTTACGGATACATGCAAAAATGGCCGCCCTTTTCCTCGGGGTACCCAGCCCCCGTACATTCCAAGACACGATCGGTATAGACGCAATTAGTGGGCACGGAAACTATGTCTGCCTCGGAGGGAAGATGGCTCCCGACTCCTGCATAATATCAATATACTTTCCCTAGCGACCTTTCCCCACCTTCTTTGCACTGTATGACTTTTTAGACATTTGCATTCATAAATGAGTATAATTTCGCCTAAATACGGCGTTGAAAACATAAACGACAGAACTAACATATAAACAGTAAATTGTATCGGCAATGCAAGATGACACATAGGCCATTGCCGAATCATGCCCTCCTCGTGGCACCAAAGAGTAACGGGGAAGGCCCCGTGCTATTAGGCAGTGTTAACGTATCCTTCCCTATCTGCATCTTCAAACATCACATTACATCTTAAGGCCTTTCCATAAATTCGTACAGGAGGACTATAAATCAATCAGCAGTGTAAACAATATATCAGTAATATTTAACCGCAATATGCTTCCTGCGTATATACCAGGATCTCTCCTGCGGTTTCTCAACTGAGACCCCTTCTTCACTTCGGCCGGATCACTCCTTCCCACTATAGGCCAAGCTCCATGAACAGAATGGTAACAGATTGATAGTCCCGGCAGTCCATTCAAATGAAATGGGGAGGATAAGAATGACCCTTTTCAGGGCCTCCGGATCTATCCACCCGCCGGATAAGTCTTCAAGTTGGGTGTACCATAACATTGGAATCCCTCCTTAACCCCTTTAGGACACAGCCTGTTTTGGCCTTGTGGACACAGCCTATTTTTTCAAATCTGACATGTGTCAATTTATGTGGTAATAACTCCGGAATGCTTTTACCTATCCAAGCGATTCTGAGATTGTTTTCTCGTGACATATTGTACTTTATGTTAGTGAAAAAATTTGGTCGATAAATTCAATAATTATTTGTGAAAAACGTCAAATTTTAGCAAAAATTTGCAAAAATTTGCATTTTTCTAAATTTAAATGTATTTGCTTGTGAAACAGATAGTAATACCACACAAAATAGTTACTAGTTAACATCCCCTATATGTCTACTTTATGTTTGCATCATTTTTTTTCACGTACTTTTATTTTTCTAGGACTTTACGAGGCTTAGAACTTTAGTAGCAATTTCTCATATTTTCAATAACATTTCAAAAGGCTATTTTTTCAGGGACCAGTTCAGTTCTGAAGTGGCTTTGAGGGCCTTATATATTAGAAAGTCCCCATAAATCACCCCATTTTGAAAACTGCACCCCTCAAGGTATTCAAAACCACATTCAGAAAATATTTTAACCCTTTAGGCGTTTCACAGGAATTAAGGCAAAGTAGAGGTGAAATTTACAAATTTCATTTTTTTTGCCGAAATTCATTTGTAATAAAAAAAAATCTGTAACACAGAAGGTTTTACCAGGGAAACGCAACTCAATATTTATTGCCCAGATTCTGCAGATTTTAGAAATATCCAACATGTGGCCCTAGTGTCCTAATGGACTGAAACACAGGCCTCAGAAGCAAAGGAGCAGCTAGTCGATTTCGGGGCCTCCTTTTTTTAGGAATATATTTTAGGCACCATGTCAGGTTTGAGGCGGTCTTGTGGTACCTAAACAGCCGAAACCCCTCCAAAGTGACCCCATTTTGGAAACTACACCCCTCAAGGCATTTTTCTAGGGGTATAGATAGCATATTGACCCCACAGTTTTTTTGCAGAATTTAGTGGAATTAGTCTGTGAAGATGAAAATCACCTATTTTTCTGTGGAAACATAGAATTTTTTCATTTTTACAAGGAATAAAAGAGAAAAAGCACCCCAAAATTTGTAAAGCAATTTCTCCCGATTACGGCAATACCCCATATGTGGTCGTAAACTGATGTTTGGACCCACAGCAGGGCTCAGAAGGAAGGGAGCGCCTTTTGGATTTTGGAGTGCAGATTTTGCTGGATTGGTTTTCAGTGCCATGTCGGGTTTGCAACGCCCTGGAGGGACCAAAACAGTGGAAACCCGCCAAAAGTGACCCCATTTTGGAATCTACACCCCTCAAGGAATTTTTCTAGTGGTATAGTGAGCATTTTGGCCCCTCGGGATCTTTTTTAGAGCTAGGGTGACCAAAACACAGCGATTTTGGCGCTTTAAATTCTTTATTTATTACAGCGTTCACCGTGCGCAATAAATTACGTTTTAATTTATTCTGCCGGTCGGTACGATTACGCCGATACCATATGTGTATAGTTTTTTTTACGTTTTGCAGCGTTTGCACAATAAAATTAAGTTTCTATAAAATAATTTATTTTGTGGGACACGCTATTCTGAGCCGTAACTTTTTTATTTTTTCGTCAAAAAAGCTGTGGGAGGTCTTGTTTTTTGCGGGACGGGTTGTAGTTTTTATACGTACCATTTTGGGGTAAATGCGACTTTTTGATCACTTTTTATTCTATATCTTGGGAGGGGTGGTGACCAAAAAATAGCGATGCTGACAGTTTTCCGTTGATTTTGTTTGCGGCGTTCACCGTGCGGAAAAATTAACATTATAGTTTCATAGATTGGGTCGTTACGAACGCGGCGATACCAAATATGTGTACTTTTTTTTTAACGTTTTCATCTTTTCCCTATAATAAATGACTTATTATAGGAAAACAAAACCTTTTATTTTTACACTTTTATAAAACATTTTTATTAACTTTTTTTTACTTTTTACACTTTATATTTTTGTTTATTAACTTTTCTTTTACTTTTTACACTTTATTTTTTTTGACCTGCAGCTCTGATCGCTGCTAGAATACATTACACTACCTAGGTAGTGTAACGTATTCCAACTGTCAGTGTGACGTCACAGTCACTCTGACAGTTGGTCTACGAGGATCAGCAGAGGCTGATCCTCATAGGCTGACATACATGGCAGACCTGGGGGCCGTTGTCTGGCCCCCGGGTGCCATCACAAGCATCAGAAGCCCCCACGATTGCATGGGGGCTGCTGATGCGCTACAAACCCGCTACATGCGGAGATCGCAATCGAGCCCCGCATGTAACGGGTTAATTGCCGAAATCAGCGGCGATGAGCCGCTGATCGGCAACACTGGAGAGTGTCGGCAGTCGGGGACAGCTGATCTCCAAGTTCCCGACGCACACTGTCGCCGACAGTGTGCATCGGGAACGGCACAGTGACTTTCTGTCACTCTGACAGGAAGCCTATCAGGACCAGCTGAAGGTTGGTCCTGATGGGCTTCTGTCCATGGCAGACTCGGAAGCCATTGTTTGGCTTCCGTTTGCCATACTAACTATCGGCAGACCCCGCGATTTCGGACGGGGGTCTGCCGATATGTTAGAAACCCCTAAAATTCGGCGATTGCACCCGATCGCCGAATTTAAGGGGTTAATGCGCCGAAATCAGCGGCAAAGGACCGCTGGCCGGCAAGAGGGGAGTGTCAGCTGTCGGCGACAGCTGACCTCCTGGTTCCCGGTGCACACTGTCGCCGACAGTGTGCACCGGGATTAACTCAGTAACTGTACGTCCTCGTGCGGGAAGTAACTTCCCGCAACGACGGACAGTTACGTCCTGGTGCGGGTAGGGGTTAAACACAGGAGATCAACAAGCAAAAAGAAACCTTTTAGCCTGCATCAGGCGCATGAGGAACTCCAGCATCATCTTTAAATTCCAGCACTTTCCATCCTCACCCTCCAAAGGGATCACACGCGGCGGGGCGATCTCCTCCCTCTCACCCAATCGTCGGCCTCCAGCGGAGAGTTAAAAAAGATAGAACGGTCGTTATCCACTACCCGCAGCCTTGCAGGATACGCCATAGAATATGGGATATTGAGATCCCTCAGCCGCCTTTTCACCGCCATAAACGTAGCTCTGCGCTTTTGTAGATCAGCCGAGAAATCCGGGAATATAGATATAGCAACACCATTATACTTAATTCCTTGCAGTCGGCGGGCTTGACGCAGGATCATGTCCCTGTCGTTACAATTAAGCAACCGGGCCAGCATCGGCCTCGGAGGGCCCCCCGGTGGAGGTGGTCTTGCCGGCACTCTGTGCGCCCTTTCTACTGCAAAGGCCTGCGAATAAGGTGCATCTGGCAGTATCTCTTTCAACCACTTAGATATGAATTCGCCCGGATCTTGGCCCTCCGATTTCTCAGGCATTCCTATTATCCGGATATTATTCCGGCGCAGCCTATTTTCCAAATCATCATTTTTTTGTTTTAATAACTCTGTCATGGATTCCAGATCCGTAATCGCACGTGGCATGGCCGCCATCCTGTCTTCCACCCCTGACACTCTATCCTCCACATGCGTCACTCGTTCTCTCAAGGCCTGCATATCCTGCCTGATGAGGCCTATATCAATTTTCACCTCCTCCATCTTACCGGTCAGCGAGGTCTTGCATGCTGATATGGCTGCCAGGAGTTTATTCATCACCTCCGTCGGGGTAGGTTCCGGCTCTGTCTCCTCCACCACCGCTGAGGAAGATGTCGTCCCGCCAGGCGTCTCACTGCCCTTTGAGCGCTGCTGCAGGGAAGCACGGCCGCCATCTTTGATATCTTCCCGGGCATAGCTCTGTAGCTTTTCCGTGGACGTTTGACCTCTCGTGGGGCCCATAACTCCACTCTTACCACCCGACTGCTGCCTGGATCTCCGGGACGTAATGATGAAGGTAAGGAACGATCAGGATATTCACAGGATCAATATAGCACGGGACCACAGCGGAGCTCTCAAGTCATGCGACTGCTCCTGTTGCGCGCCAAGCCACGCCCCCCATGCTTCAATAATTTTTATGGAAACGTTTCAATTAGATTCTAAATACAGTAGATTACAGATAATAAATGATTAAGCATAATATTGCCAGGTGGATTACAATACAAGAACAGATCTAATACCACTGAATATTATATTATTTTTTACTATCACCCAAGCACCAAATGGTTTTGGGAAGAGACCAAACGCATAAGGTAGAAAGGTTCTTGGGAACTGAGGAGGTGGGTGCCTTATTTTTTCAGGACACTCTCCAATTCATAAAGAAATTACTACTTTCTGCGCAAGCTGCATGCTAATATCCACATAGGATCGGGTGATACACCTCATTCCATCTGCTATAGTGCAAATCAGACTAGGTTTCCTAGCCCTGTGGCTGTATTTTTCTTTAGCAGGAATGGGTTTATGTGATCCTCAAGCTTGAGGGCCACACAAGGGCCCAAACTTCACTGTATACCTGAAAAAAATAACATTTTGACTGAACTGTTGGTGCATTTTGTTGTGTAAAGTCCCATTTACCCATGTGTTTAGAAATAATGCCGACATCAGGACATAGATATGGATGACAAATATGGATTTATTGTCCATATTAAAATGTATGTGTTTGAAAAAAAAATAGAGGCTGCATATTTTTTCAGGCTTCATTGACCTCTAAAGGGGAGAAAAGTTTATGAATAAGGACAACAATAGAACATGCTGCATATTACAAATTTTAATGAATTAGACCTATGAATTAGACTTTATGCGTTAATCTGTAATAATCCAAAATAGTCAAAGTTCATGTGGAAAGGCTGCAGAAGGCAGATGGGGTAGACACCTCCTGTAGTGTATCCTTGTAAACTTTGACTACTTCGGATTATTACAGACTAACGGACTGTATTGAAGTTTTGACTTGAAACTTTGTATTTGTAAAGTCCCTTAATATAGAAAATGAGCAATTGTAAAGAAAAACACTATCTTTGTCCATTGCACTGTGTTTTGCTATACCTGGGTACTGCCATACAATGCCAAATATTTTTTCCATACAATGCTCACCCAATGCTACCACATTCATACCGCTATACAATAATAATTCAGTAGTGAAAGGCTTAAAGATTAATGGTCCTGGGGGGCGTGGGCTGGAGCGACACGGTGGTCTACTCCCTAAAACAATGACCCTGCATGGGAGGTACTTCATGACTGCAGCTATCAGCAATTTCTACTATTAATGCCATAAGCATGACGTTTTACACTAAATCTTTCTATTGATGTCGGCAATCCCTCAATACGACTGTACATTATTTTCTGGAACATGATAAATCTTTGCTGGAATATAAAGATTTCTAAGATACAGGAAATGAAGATAATATTTTTGGATTCAAAATCAATCTACATTTCTTCTCCTTTATGCTTCCCATAACATTTAAAGGGAGATTAATTGTGCTGTCTTAGGTTTGTAAACCTTGACATCTGTACAATCATTAAAATCATTAGGTGTTTGGGAGAAGATGCATCTATGCAATTCACTGTATTGAATGTATTGGAATGGTGACGGAATTATTGGTATAAATAGAATTCTGAGTAAATGATGTCTGTGTTGCCTAATGGAATTCGCTACAGTGTTAATGTCATCAAGTCACGGAAAGTCATTGCAAAAACAATGGAAAATGAAGCTTTGTGGACATTCTGATCATGTAGATGATCGGATTTTCTGAAAAATACAAGTCAAAAAGTATAGCATTTTTAGTTGTATGAATGGTGGGATTACACGGGTATAGCAAAGAATTCACATTGCTTCTCTCCTTAAACTTATCATTTGTCTTGTCAAATCATAACTTACTAATATCGTTCCAAATTAACTAAAGATACAAAATCATATATACTAGCATATATATATATATATATATATATATATATATATATATATATCTATGTATAGATAGATAGATAGATAGATAGATAGATAGATAGATAGATAGATAGATAGATAGATAGATAGATAGATAGATAGATAGATAGATAGATAGATAGATAGATAGATAGATAGATAGATTATAGATAAATAGATAGATAGATAGATAGATAGATAGATAGATAGATAGATAGATAGATAGATAGATAGATAGATAGATAGATAGATAGATAGATAGATAGATAGATAGATCTATATATATATATATATATAGATATAGATACATAGATATATCTATATATATATATATATATATATATATATATATATATAGATATATATATATATATACACACACACATATATATATATATATATATATATATATATATATATATACACATATAGATATAGATATATATGCAAATTATACTCCATAATGCTTTTAACCCACTTACAACAGGTTGGAGCTGTTATAAATTGTAGAATATTAAAGTGAACCTACGACTATAAAAAAGTAACCTTTCCAAGCTAGGATAAGACATTTTGTAATATATCTCTTTACAGGAAAATGCCTCTTCCTCCACTTACCTGACTCCATTCTCCTACCCCACCCTCCCGCCTCCTTAAAGGTGTTGTCCCAAGATAAACATTTATCATCTATCCACCGAATAGGGGCTGAATGTCTGATCGCTGTGGGCCCCACCGCTGAGATTCATTCTGTCACTAGAATGGTAGTGACAAGGAGCATGTATAGAGTAAAGGGCGAGCATGCGCCCTGCCGCTCCATTCATAGTTTTGGGACAACCCCTTTAGGAAGACAGGGGGGAGGAGGAGAGGAGACTGACAAGTGTAGAAAGAGGCATTTTACTGTAATGAGATATATTACAGTTTCTTATCTTTGCTTGTACTATTGATTCATGGAAAGATTTTTATATTCGTAGATACATGTTAAAAATACACATTCTAGCATTGTGTGTGGTTTATTTTTAGTATGCATGTCACAGATGCATAACATAACTATGCGTTTTACTGTTTTCCTTTGTTGCAATACCTATTCCTCAATTAAAGGGGTTGTCTCATGAAGTCAGGAAACCCCATCCAGCTCAGGACACCCATCTATAAGCCGGAGAGTAGAGCTCCCACTATGGCAAGCTAAAGCCACTTATGTATTACATGGACAGCTGTTTATCTGAATGACTTCCATGTAGTACTACATTTCCCCTCCAGTGGGTGCTGCAGGGGAAAAGTCTGATTGGTTACAGCTTCAATCAATTTGTCGGAGGTGTCGATAACCACTCGAATCTGAATGGTGTTTTCCCTGATGAGACAACCCTTAAGTATTTTTTACAAATTATTATTTAGGGGTCATGTTAGCTAATATTGTACAAATTCCCATAGTCTGGACTCCATGGGGGGACTTTATCAATCGATGTGCACCAGTGTCATGTCAGAAAAGTCGCAAATTTTTGGTGCATACCATATTTGCGACTTTTCTCATCTCTCGCCAGCATTGTTCCAGCATCGGGGCCAGCATCGGTCCACAAGATGTAATACTTACGCCAGAAAACTAGCACAAATCAAATTTGCTTTCCTGCTTGCGGAAACAAAAATGCCCTATCTTGAAGCATTTTCCACCTCTAATCCTCCTTTGAAATCAATGGGAGACAGAAAAAAAACATGCTGTTCATTCGGAGCAAATTTTGAAGGAATTTTG